>NW_009952982.1:1799067-1845496 GCF_000747805.2 Chaetura pelagica | reverse complement strand
ATTCCTGCTTCTTCACACAACATTTTTTATATTTAAGTTCTTTTCCCTGCACTGCACAGAATTTGAGCTTGCTCTTTAGTTGGGCTTAAGTAAAATTTTTACATACACTAACTTAAGTTTTATTAGAAGTTGCTGTCCTGAAAATACAAATACTTATGAAAAAGTTGCAAGCTCGTAAGCTTCATAGAATACCCATAAAACATTCATAAAACACCAAGATTACTGAATCCTTCATCAGTGGTCCACCTAGCCAAGAATTTTAGCCTGTCTTCCATTAAAAAAACTCAGCTTCACATAACCTACATCAGGCCTGGGATTTGAACATTCAGAAAAAAATGCCAATGAATTTGCAGAAAAGCATTTTGTATTCTCATTTGTCTGCCTAGTTTATCTTTACTTTCAGGGAAGCAGAATAATTTGTTTATTACATATTCTGCCTCCTTTGATTCCTAGAATACCTAGTGGATCCAGCAAGAAAGCTTTAGGGTACATGGGAAAGAATGTCGTCACATATTAAGCAGATGCCTGTGAATTATGATACTGTCTCAAAGCATCAGAAAAATCCCATACAATTCATTATTTTCACTAGCTCTGAGAAAAGTAGAGACCCACAGATGATCTGCAATGTCTCTCAATCTTCCCTTAAAAGACAGAAGTTTTATAAATGCTCTGAAATATTTTTGGATATTTTTGGATATCATTGGATATGACAAGGGCTCCTCTCTTTTGAGTTATAAGCTTTAAATAAGCATTGCCTTTAAAGAAGAAAAGTAGGTTGAGTGTAAAAATGATGAAGCTCTCTTTAAAAATGTCATTATGTCAAAAACTTTGAATCATAGAATGGTTTGGGTTGGAAGGGACTTTAAAGATCATCTAGTTAACATAGTGACATCCACCTTACTATTTAGCAACCTGGCTAAAACATGCAAAAAATCGTACTTTTCAATGTCAGACAGAAATCACAGAAAAATAGGCTTTAAAAGGAATCTCTCTAAGTCAACCTCCAATGCTCTAAGGCTTGGTTTACACCTATAATGTTCCTGAGAAATGACCACTGTACATTCACTATGTTCTCCTCTATTCTCTCAAACCAGTCTATGTCTTGAAAAATCTCACTCAAAATTGAATAAAATCTAATTATTAGGCAAATACCATGCTGGGCATAACATCCCACTGCAAACACCTCAACATAAAATTGAGTACTCCACCCATCCCTACAGAACAGCCTTACTAAACATAAAGGAGAAGATAAGGTGTCACCAATCCGCACAAGGATGTGTTATTTTGTCAACAGAGGGAAATCAGATTTGTTTGACTAAGGGCATGTTTAGGTACTGCTAGTATTGGCTAAGCATTTACAGACTGCTTACTTGTCCCATTTTTCTTCTGGAAACTGAAGTTGACCGGCATATACCTAATGAAGTCTTCTTTCTCATTTTCTAAATCTCCCCCAACTCCTCTAGAAGAAACTGCTAAGAAGCCAAAATGACATCTATGGAAATTCAACCAGACTGAAAGAAAATGTCTAGCAATTTGAAGACTGTGTCAACCAGTTTTAAGGATCCTAGTCTAAATTTCATCCGATTTCATGATCCGGGAAAAAAAAAAACACACACACACACACACAAAAAATAACCCACAAACAAATTACTCAAGGGCTCTAATATCTTCTTTTTTAGTAGAAATCTTACATTTTGTCAGTTGCAGTAACTCCACAAAAAGCACAAAAGCCTGTTAGTAAAAAAACAAATGAAAAGACACTAAACAGTTCTTTTTTCCCACTGTCACTCCCTTTTCATCCCCCAAAAATACCAGTAAAAACTGAACAATTGGTTCTTGGGGAAAGCCATAGCTGGTTGTGACTTAATCAAACATAGTGACCAGTATTTCAAAGATGCAACTATGAAATATTTCAGAACTACCATGTGAAATGAGGTGGTTGCAACAGGAAATTAAATTTGAACGTTTTGTTCCACAAATATACATAATGCATGGGGTTTTTTTGTTTATTAAGTTTACAATGCTAGATAGTGATTTGGCCAAACCTGTGCAATAGTGGATTTTGTCACTTTTACCTAGAAGAGCAGCTCTTTCGAGGCTGATTTTAGTGGCCCATAGTAGGGGATGAATTGGTTAATTACAATTACTTCACAATGCCTTTTCACAGACCATTTATTTCTGCTGCTTTGTTGCATTGGATTAATACAAAATCAAACATGCTAACAATTAGAAGTGTCTGCCACAAAAATGATAGAGGTATTTCATATAAAGCTGCTGCTCCCAGTGGCAAAAAAACCAACCAACCAACCAAAACCAAAAAGAAAACCACCACAAACAAAACAAAACCTATTGACTGAACTGATGTTCAGGACAGCATTACTGGCAACTCAAGGAATGGATGTGAGCAAAAGTCAGAAGAACTGTCATTCTTTCTCCATCTCAAGCAATTTTGTTGGCAAATGAATCATGTTCCTTATATTAGTCCGTTCCACAGTAACTGTTCACACTTGGATATCTCTCCTGGAAGAGTAAATGCAAGGTACTCAGAAGTAGAGAAATCCTCCAGGAAAGAAAGAATGGGCTGCCACCCAACTGGGGAAAGGAAAAAACAAGGTAAAACACCTAGCAGACACCAAAACAGTGTCCTCTGTTGTTACACATACTGGATTTTGTGTATGTTTAAGAAATGCTGCACATCTGTTCTACACATCTGCTGCAAAGAACTGCCTTTCAAAGTCACACAAAAGAAACCATCCCTGCATTCCTCCTTCTTCCAAATACAAACAAGTATTAGATTTGCAGAAGCAATGCAACTTCACCATCACCACTGCTGATTTTTAAAAAGTTCTTCATTTGACCTGTATCAACAACACTTTATCTCCCAGGTGTTCTCATTCAGTTTTCACTAAAACAAATAATTTCACATTTCCTATGGTATAGGAGCTATATACCAACAGAAGTAATCAACTAATCCCTTCAGTTTTTCAAAGGATGAGACTCAAAAAGCACATTATAATGGCATTAAATGTATTAACATGGCCAACACTTAAGCTATCTTAAAGAAAATAGTCAAAAGAAAAGATGGTGCATCCACATATGAGATTTCAACCTGGCACTCTCTGCTCCACCTCATTAGAAAATACGATGGACGGACCACTCCATCGTATTTTCTGGATGGATAAGGAATTGGCTGTATGGTCACAATCAAAGAGTCAATGGTTTGATGTCCAAATGGAGAAGAGTGGTGCTCCTCAGGGGTCAGTACTGGGACCAGTGCTGTTTAACATCTTTGTCAGCAACATGGACAGTGGAATTAAGTGCACCCTCAGCAAGTCTGCTGATGACACCAAACTTTGTGGTGAAGTTCACATGCTGGAGGGAAGCAAGGCCATTCTGAGGGACCTCAACAGTATTGAGAGGTCAGCCCATACCAATCTCATGAAGTTCAATAAGGCCAAGTGCAAAGTCCTGCACCTGCGTTCGAGTAATTCCAAGCAAAAATACAGGTTGGGTGGAGAATCAATTGAGAACTGCCTTGAGGAGAAGGGCCTGGGGGTATTGGTTGATTAAAAGCTCAATGTGAGCCAGCGGTGTGCACCTGCAGCCCAGAAAGCCAAACATATCCTGGGCTACATCAAAAGAAGCATGGCCAGCAGGTCAAGGGTGGTCATTCTCCTCCTCTGCTTCACTCTTGTGAGACCCCACCTGGACTACTGTGTACAGTTCCGGAGGCGCTGGAGCACCTCTCCTGTGAAGACAGCCTGAGAGAGTTGGGGATGTTCAGCCTGGAAAAGAGAAGGCAAAGTAGCCTTCCAGTATCTGAAGGAGGCCTAGAAGAAAGTTAAGGAGGGACTTTTTACAAGGTGTGTACTGATAGTCCGAGGGGTTTTAAGCTGAAAGAGGATAGATTTAAGTTAGACATTAGGAAGATATGCTTTAGTGTGAGGGTAGTGAGACACTGGAACAGGTTGCCCAGGGAGGTTGTGGGTGCCCCCTCTCTGGATGCGTTCAAGGCCAAGTTGGATGGGGCTCTGAGGGGGGTTGGAACTAGACGATCTTTAAGGGCCCTTCCAACCCTAGCCATTCTGTGATTCTATGATTTAATTTAATATCATATTCCCTATTTTAATTATACTACTGAACTCTGGATCTGAAGTTAGTCTTTAGCATTAATTAATTCTTCATGGACTTCTTGATGTCAGGAAATACATCAGATTCCTGCTAATTTATTTAAAATACTTCCATGCAGCAATTTGCTATTGGAAGAATTTCTTTCACCTAAACGCATCTATAGCAAACTCATGATTAAGAGAACAAGGTCCACTCTGGAAAAGTCCTTTGGTCCAACCAAGTCACTCCATTTTCCCTTTTACTGATTACAGCTGAACCTTTCCACCAGTTATCTGAAGTATACAGGCAATTCCAGCATGTCAACAAAACTAAGGATTTTGTTTCTTTGGGTACACACATTTTCACTTAGTACTTGTATGTCCTTTACATATTAGTCATAAACATACCTGTAACTCCTCACGTTTATCTGAGAAGCCTGTTGCAGGAATCACTGCAAAAACAACCTGACGAAGTTCCAGTCTGTAGCATGGCTGTTGCTGATATGGCAATCCTACGCTGCCCTCTGTTACTTAATTTCAATTTTCAGTTCTCACACACCTGAATAAGGTGCTTTCTCAAGAGACTTTCCATCTCCCAGTGTAGGATAAACCACAAACTAATCCATATTTGTGGTTTACCCTAAGCCCTTGTATTAACTTAGCACCCCTTTGCAAAGAGGCCAGAATCAGTGAAAATGTTAGCTGATGACAGTTCTTCTTAAGAACAGAAACCTACATACACATGTTGTACAGAAAAGAAAGATAAAGCAATCCCTGAGCAAGAGTTTTCAAAACAGCAGCACATTACTGGCAAACCACCTCACTTGTGTGGATTTTTGCACACAAGGGAAATGCAACTCACTTCTTCTCTTTTCCCCTTATCCACAGGATCCATCTAGAACAGCAGATCTTCAGTCATCACTGCAATGAATACTAGGCCGAAACTGCACATCAGTACTATTTGTGCAGGGATAGCAAAAATCATATGTGAAATGGTGGAAAGTATTGAAGAGGGAGGGAGGGAGGAACCACACAGAGATAAAAGTACTTTCAAGAGCACTAGAGCTGACACATCCAGCCTGCTCTCTTATTACTTCCTAACCTGGTCACCCTACAGCACTAAGACTCCACGGTTTTATCTGGATTCTTTTACTTGCCAGCATGAACATGATTATTCAACATCTCCGCTTAAAAAACCCTGGCTTTGTTTACCAGAGCATACCAAGATCATCAGCATTCCTTTTATGCTCGTCCAGATTTACACACTTTGCCGACTAGATAAATGTTAAATGATGTTAAATAAACATCACAAATGAAATGAAAGTTGACTCACTAGACAAGGTAACTGAGAAAACAACAATTAAAAAGGCTGGGAAAATTAATTATTTTTCAGAAGTGGAATGTATTAAGTTAGGCAATCACACTGGTTGAATATTTGGTTTGGCACTAAGAACAGCTGTATTTTTCTTTTTGGTTCTATGTCTGAGCTGCCATTTCTTGCCATAAAATATCTAAGCTTGCCCTGGTTTGAGCCAGGATGAATCCAATTTTTTTACTTATTTGTTTTGTTTGTTTTTTTTCAATGAGCTCTCTTTTAACTAGCAGCAAGTTCTCCAGCCAGTGGACTGATAAAGCTGGAATGTTTATGTTACTGTCGAGATTCCAGAACACTTTGTTTTGCAGCCTCAGATGCTGAAGGAGCAGAAGAGTCATATCTGCAGCTCTCCCCAGAGAAGAGTGGACAAGACAGACAGCAACATTAACCAAAGTATTCCACACCATATATCTATGTAAGCTTGGTATAAGGTCAGGGATCATGGAAGTCAAGCCCCTTCCTGCTTCTTCTTCCATTCTCTTCCATCCACGGCCAGTGTCCATGGAGGACTCCATCTATCCATCACCACTGATCCCCAGGTTCATGCATTCCTGACCCTCATCACTCTCCCCTCAGCTCCTGTCTGCTCTGCCGCTCTCTCCAGCAGCTCTGGGACATTTTGGAACTACTCCCAGCTCAGTAGATGACGTGGGAGTTGCTGGGGGTGGGGGGAGGCAATAGGGTTTTGCACATTCCCGCACATACTTGTATATATATTTTTTTTTTCATTAGCATATAATTAAAGCTGACTAGCTTACTTTTTAATCCAGAAGGTCTCTTTCCTCAATTATCTCTCTCCTTCCCTACCTGGGTGGAACTGGGAGGGGATCAAGAGCGTTGTTGCTGGTTTAATTGCCCATCCTGAGTCAAACCATGACAAAGCTTACAAATATATTTACCTACAGATCTTGAGAAAAATACCTTGAAAAAATGTCACCTGAAATAAATTTATTTTTAGAACTAAAAAGTCATCATAAATCACCAATGTATCCGTTTAAAATTTTAAGTCAAATTAATATTTACCCATGAGCAGGATCCAAAGCTATTGCCCTGGGCTGATCAAGGTCTTGCCAGAAGAGGACTTTTCTAGATGTTCCATTGAGATTAGCTACTTCTATCCTATTGGTTTCTGAATCCGTCCAGTAAAGTTTTTGCCCAATCCAATCACAGGCCAGGCCATCCGGGGAAACCAGACCAGAAATGATGACATTCTGCACCACATTCCCAGTTTGGTTAATGTAAGTTTGCTTGATGGCTTCTTCACTCACATCTGTCCAGAAAACGATGCCTTTTGAATACTGGAAGTCAACCGCAGCAGCATCCTCTAAACCACTGACCACCACAGTCGACTCCAGCTTCATGCCTCCAGCATCCACAAGTCGAACATCCCGCCGGTTGGCAAAAAGCAGATAGGGGGATGCTACAGAAGAAAAAAACAAACACATTTCAGTATTACTGGCATCTACTGATGGTAGAGGATGATTTCTTTTCCCAGATCAGACAGGCAGGCAGTACAGCAGAAGGAACATAGAAGTTTCAAATAATAGAAAAATAGAAAACAAAGATATTACATGTACACTACTCAAAAACCTCTTCCTTGTCAGACAAAGGAGTAAAAGACAAAGAGAAGAACAGGTCTAAATCTGTTGGAATCTACATGTTAGCATCAGATGAGCTTAAAAACATGCATAAAAATTCAGCCTTTTTATTATTTTATATATACTTTTTTACCCCAAGTCAGGAGCAAGATAGCTTTATTTTTCTTCTGGGAGGAAGTCTATGCTGATGAAAGTAATATGGAAAATTTAGATCAGCTAGTGGCTTAGTGAGGATCTTGGACAGCAAAGTTAACATGAATGTTTCACTGAAAATGTAGTAACTTTGTTTTCTCAAGAAAGTTCATGCAGCTTGAGGAGTATTATTTGTTAAGAAATGCAAGTCTCAGCATCACTCCTATCTCATTTCCAAACTTTCTGAGTCATAGAATCATACAATGCGTGGGGTAGAACAGTCATTTAGTCCAGCCACCCCTGCAATGAGCAGCGACCTCTTTAACTGGATCAGGTTGCTCAGAGCCATGTCAAGCCTGACCTTGAATGTCTCCATGGATGAGGCCTTCAACACCTCACTGTTCCAGTGCTTCACCACCCTTATTGTAAAGAACTTCCTAATGTCTCATCCAAATCTACCCTGCTCTAGTTTAAGACCATTGCCCCTCACCCTATCGCTATGCACCTTTGTAAACAGTTCTCCTCTTTGTCACTTTTAAAAACACTAGGAATAGTATGATGAAAGCCCAATAGGTTAGTAATTGAAAATAGAAGAAAAACAAAGGTCTAGAATGCAAAACGCTTGTTTTCTTCTGTGCAACTAATTCGTTCTCCAGAACCATGTTAAAATGGCACTGTACCAAACCTTTTGAACACATGGAAAGTTTAATGTTAGAAGGCTCTGTTTAAGTCACAAGTTCTCTGGGGCAGAGAACTTCTCCAGTTATGCACATTGCCGCACAAAACCAGCCTCACACCCAGCCAAAGATCAAAGCCATAAAAAGCCTATGTACAAATTTTAAAACAATATTGTTCCATAAATGTGTTTTGAAGAACATGAATAGACAGATTTTCATTTAGACATTTCTGTGCTGAGGCCATTACTAATGCTGCTACAAGAGAAAAACGAACCTGAAATATCAAGTCCAATCCACAGCAGAGGAGCTCAACAGCTTCTTAACTAAAGATCAAACATGAACAATGTCTAATCCAATCAGTATCAATATTATTGCAGCTCCCTATCACTTTCAAGAGATTTCTTCCTCACTGATGTACACAGCAGGGCAACAGCATATAGATAACACATCAACCACTGTGTTCCCTGTCACTTCTGTGCTTAAGACTTGTCCTGATTTAAGTGTACCCACATTGTACTGGCTATCAACACCCAGTGAAATCACACTGCTCCCTTCCAATTGTGGTAATATGCTGCATTTATACACTGATGTAAAATGATTATTGAAAATGGCCTGAGTTTATATCTTTTTAAAAAAAATTAGTATTCCATTTCATTTGGAAAAAAAAAGAAGAGGTAAGGCACAACTCTGATTTTGAAAAACACATTAACTTTTCTGGTTCCTCTCAGCCTATTTTATTCAGTCCAAATTGTATTTAAAAAAACAGTTGCAGAGTCCTTTTAAAGCATTGCTGGAATAAAATTTAAAAAGCATAAAACAGTGAACAAAACAAGTAACTGGTTCTCAACTCTGTTTCTTGCCTGAAATGCTGCATAAGAAACACAGGCTCTCCCAACTTAAAAAATAATGCAAAAGTCAGAAAAGCAAGTAAATGCTCTGTTTCCATGGCCTTGAATTTATCACATTAGGTCAGAGCATGACTGCTCACTAGCAAGCAAGATGTTCCAAGAAAAGTTCACAGAACTTTTCAAATTTTCACCTTTACCAGTTAGTAAGCAGTAAACCTAAAGAGGCAACTAAGAAAGCAGATGCCTTTCTAGAAGCATAAATGTATAGAATTTAGTTTCATAGAACTACTAAACTTTTGGCAAAATTTTGGCAATTCTAAAGACATATTCATCCTATATGTGATAATAACCAACACAGTTTTTAAGGCATTAGAATGAGGAATAAAGAACACTCAAAATGCAGTAAAACAAACAGCATTGACAAAAAACTTAATTTGCTGTGCTAGCAACATGCCACCCTAGAGATTCAAGATTATCTAACCATGGTGCAAGTTTGTTTACTTTGAATCCCACGTGTATGTAGAATCAAAGGTTCATTTCCAGGAATGTGCAGACAGATTTTCATGCTGTCTTCTCAATCCTGAACTGGGCTTGAAGGTCCAGAGAACACTCTTACCCTTGGTGCACAACTCTTGACAAGGCAAATTGGAAGATGAGTAAACAGCAGTTTCTGAGGAGAAGGAAGGAGGGAAGAGGCCCAAAAAAACTAGCATCAACTTTGATTACCATTGACCTGCAAATCAGCTTGGCTGTTACACAGAAAGAGGCAATATATCTTTCTTGAGAAGTTTTTTCATGGTTAGAAAGTTGGGACTCTCTAAAAAGAACACTTATTAATCATGTTCTTGATCAGCAATGCTCTTGACAACTGCAAATTACTTCAAAAGGGAAACACCAGCTTCTATTTTGAAAAGAGAAAAGAATAAACAGTAACAGGAAGGTTGTGTTGTCATGTGAAGGACAAACTGTTTATATCCAGACTCTTATCAGCGAGTTGAAAGGATGACTTATAACATAGTTACAAAAAATCCAATTACATTCTTCTTCAGTAAAATCAGAACAGTTAATATTTTTTCCATTATAAGCAATATTTAAAACCTCTGTACATAGCTTGAGTTCACAGTCTTTTGACAAAGCAAAAAAAGAACCTAAGAACCTGAAAACCACACAAATTATCAAATGAACTCTAGAGAAATAACAGCCTAAACTGTAGAAAGTTACAGACCTCTTGCAGCAATTTTAAAATCTCATTTGGATCATGCAGTACTTGATCAACAATATTTCATTCTAGAAAGATATTATGTCTATTAAAAAACCCAACAATTTCCCAGTGGTTTTCTGTTTATTGGAAAACCCATCATTGACTTGATAATGGAGCTATCTACACAGAGGCTTATTGCACAGTAGTGTGAAAATAGAGATTCGTATCAGTCTATTAACTGGAGAAAAGGAAACACTCCTGGTCAAACAAGTCAGGAATCCGGTTCCAGCTTTGCTCTTGGTCTCATGCATGCTCTTGGGCATTGCTGTTCCTTGTCTGTGTTGAATTTCAGAATTTTAATTGTTTTACCTGCATTGGGAAAGCTGCCTTGTGCAGACATAATAGAGTTGAGGATTTGTACATGTAATGTACAATTATTTGGTTGACCACTATCAACAGTGTAAGTTCTAGCATGTTTACCATAGTTCTCTTAACCACCATCTCCACCATGTTCATAAGAAACACAAAAGAGCATTTTTTAAATGCACTGAGGCTTAGACTCCTCTGTATTTCATCATACATAAAAAGGCAGTAATAATCCTTTTTCTCTGCCTTCTATCTGCTTCTTTTAGAAATATAACCACTACGAAATATGGCAACTCTACTGCTATTTGCCCAACTGTAACTACCTTCCAACAGAAGACGCCAGTGTGTTGCTTCTGAATTCAGCCATTAACTTTCATTTTTTAGTTTTAATTGTACCAATCCTACCTACAGAACTTAAACTGTAGCAAGTGCTGGGCACCCATTAGCCCCAGCAAAGAGATGTGGGACAAACAACTAAACTTTGCACTATTTGATCTTTGCAATTGTTTCAGCAATAGTTTGGACAAGTCTCAACTCATTTACATATTAAGTCTAACTGGTAGGAGGCTGGTACACAACATAAAATTAAGAATTCATTTTAATAAGCATATAAGCTAAAACAGCCATCCAAAATTACAGCATGTGAAATAACTGACACTTTAAATATTATTTCAATTCTTAACAAGACAAATGCATAGGAGTCCTGTGTGGTTAAGCCATCTGCTGAGAGAACAGCATCTAATTCTCACAGCAGTCAATGTCCCAAACCACAAAAACATTGATCACCAAGGAACAAATACTTGCCTAGCCCCCATCCCTGCTGCAGACACACAAGATGGTAAAAACCAAACATGCCAAAACTTTTGCACCCAAGGCTGTACAGTCTTATGGAGACTCTAAGACAAGATACAAAGTAAGCATACTTCAGCTTTCTATACCTAAAAATAGCTGCTATTCAGAAACTAGACCATCTAAGTAGGGTCCTACCAGTCATAAATTAATCATAGAAACCAGTTCTACAGCACAAAAAGATCACTTTTGTCCAGCTCTAAGTCTTCTGGAGCATAAGGAGGCTTAGACCTTTGATGTGTAGCATAAGGCTTCTTCCATTTAGGGAAGGAAGTTATTCCACATACTGTCAGCCATTTGGGAGTTATCTCCATTTTTCATGTTTTAGCTTAGGAGAAGAGAGACAGCAGCTGGTGGCAGGAGTAAGCTCACATGTCAGAACACACAGACACTACACCAGAGCCACAAAGATGCAGGGAAGAAGTTAAAATGCAAACTGAGGCATGGAAGAGAAAGGATGGTAATCAAGAGTTTAACCAAACATGTCTCCTAAAATCAAGTACAACTAAAAAAATATAGTCTGATGCCTTGAAGGGCAAAAAGGGGATATGGTACGTACAAATCACATAAATTTTACTCTTTTAATGCAACTGTTACATATTTAGCAGAAAAAATAAGATGTTTTCTTAAATACTCTTAAGGTCTGTGTTCTGGATCCCAGTTCTTTTCACTGGCAGCTGCTGCTACTATAGAGAATCTGAAATCACCAATTTCAAAAACCAGATATTTCATGCTTAAAAAACATAACTGAAGATAAGTTGAATTCCCAGTATAATTACTAAATAACAGAATACTCTTGCTGCAACACAGAGGTAGTTGGTACCAGTTTGGGTAGTGCAGGACTAAAAAAATCAGGGCTCCTTGGTTTCAGTCCCACATGTAACCCCACCTTAGTGAACTTAAGCAGGTGCTCAGCCCAATGGTTTGTAAAAATCATTCCACTCACTACAAACATACCCTTCCTTCTGCTGACAGTTACCTCAGAAGGCTTCTGTGAAGCCTACTCATGCTTGAGCAAGGCACCCGACGGTCTTCCAGCAGAAGGCTCCATGAGGCACTGAGCCTTTTCTGACACAGCTAATGCTTCTCTCTGTGAATCAGGGAGTGAGTGTGGGTCACTGAACTGTGAAGGAATGGCTGGTTTATAGTACTAAAGAGGAAAAAATACTCCTTCCTTGAATTCCATCCCATCCCTCTAACCTTTCCATCTGCAAACTGTGAAAGAAAGTGTTGTGTGTATCAAGTAAGGAGGATTAATTTCCATTTTATCTGATTGTAGGTAGAATGAAGGTCTGAAATTCGGGAGACAAGAGTGTTACTTTAAAACACTAAGAACATCACACATTTATATACATATTTTTATACACATTGCATACAGCAGATGCCAGGCAATTCTTGTACATTTTATTATTCAAGAGGCTGTATTTTAAATTATTTATATGGTCACACGAGGCACAAACCAGTGCAAAGTAATCCAATCCACACTAGTATCCCATATTATGAAATATGTTGAGTGACAGTTTATTTATATGTGCGAAGTATTACTTTGAGTATCACTGATGAATACTAGGAGACAGACAGGATCTCAAGTGATCTATTTGCTGTCAGGGAGCCTCATTCATTGAGGTATCTAGAAGAACTTGCACGGCTTTAGCTACAAATATGCTGGGGAGGGGGATGGCTTATGAAAACAAATTATTTGAGTTTAATGGAAATGTTGTTTAGCAGCAGCAAGCTGGAAAGGGTCCACAGAAAACTATTTTTAAAAAGTTTTAAGTGGGTTTAGAAAACATATGAAGTTTGTTTTTCTAATCTAGGAGAGAAGCTGGGAAAGCAGTAAGATATAGAAGAGTAAAACAACAGTCGAGCCAGTAAATACTTTTGAGAGGTTAAAGATAATTTATTCTTAGCCACTGGAGAAAGGACACACTAAGGAAATTAGATCAGGTAGCTTTTTTCATTCATGGAGAAGAAATGCAGAGATGATGCAGAGAGAAACATTCTCTGAAGATACTGACCCACACTACAGAAGCTGCAGAATTGCTTACAACAGGCAACAGCATTCCCCAGATAGGACTTCTGGACAGTTAACTCCTGCCTCACCTAAAGAGTTTCGTCTGTGTGTCTTTAAATAAAAGATATTACAAAAAAAATCCAAAACAAACAAACTCTGTAAACTGAACTTCCCATGCCATTTTGCTGAAAACTTTAATTACAAGGGCATGGTGTCGCTTGTATTTCTGCTTGGCTTTTCACAATATAGTTTTTAAAACTCTCCCAGTAACATAACTCACATCACTGTTTCTGTTGCCCTCCTGAAGCAGATTATTTTAGTACTTTATGAAACATTAACATTAAAATATTGTTAGATAAACTGCTAGCTAACTTTTTTTTTTTTTTTTTTTTTTTTTTTATAAAAAGCAGTAAGATTTTTTGGTAGAGATGGTGTAGTGTTCTCCCACCAATAATGACCAAGTTTTAGGAACATAGATTTAATTCATATTATTGGTTTTGTTTGGGAGCCTACAGTTTTTAAATAATACTGTTAGCAGTAACAACACTAGACCAGGCTGCACAAGCCTCAGCCAACCTGGCCTTAAACACCTCCAGGGAGGGGGCATCCACAACCTCCCTAGGCAACCTATTCCAGCACCTTACTACCCTCATGAAGAACAACTTATTGATATTTAACCTAAATCTACCCTCTTTCAGTTTAAAACCATTACCCCTTGTCCTGTCACTGCCCTCTCTGGTGAAAAGTCCCTCCCTAGCTTTCCTGTAAGCCCGCTTCAGGTACTGGAAGGCTGCTATGAGGTCTCCTCGGAGCCTTCTCTTCTCCAGGCTGAAAAGCCCCAAATCTCTCAGCCTGTCTTCATAGTAGAGGTGCTCCAGCCGTCTGATCGACTTTGTCGCTCTTCTCTGGACCCTCTGCAACAGCTCCATGTCTTTCCAGTGCGGAGGGAAACGCAGTATTCCAGGTGCAGCCTCACCAGAGCAGAGTATAAGGGGAGAATCACCTCTCTCACCCTGCTGCCCACACTTTTGATGCAACCTAGGATGCAGTTGGCTATATGGGCTGCAAGCACACACTAGTGGTTGATGTTGAGCTTCTCACCGACTACCAACCCCAAGTCCTTTTACTCAGGACTGCTCTCCAGCCATTCTCCCCCCAGCCTGTATTTGTGCCTGTGGTTGCACTGGCCCATGTGCAGGACCTTGTACTTGGCTTTACTGAACTTGATGAGGTTGGCATTGGCCCACCTCTCCAACCTGTCAAGGTCCCTCTGGGTGGCATCCCTTGCCTCTAGGGTGTCAGTCACACCACAAAGCTTGGTGTCATTGACAAACTTGCTGAGGATACACTCAATCCCACTGTCCATGTCTTCAACAAAGATGTTAAACAGCACTGGTCCCAATATCAATCCCTTGGGAACACCACTCTTCACTTGCCTCAACCTGGACACTGAACCATTGACCACAACTCTCTGGGTGTGCCCATCCAGCCAATTACTTATCAACCAAGTGGTCCATCTATCAAATCTGTGTCTTGTCAGCTGGGAGACCAGAATGTCATATGGGACAGTGTCAAATGCTTTGCACAAATCCAGGTAGATGATGTCAGTTGCTTTTCCACTATCCACCATCTCTGTAGCTTTGCTGTACAAGGCCAACAAAATGGTCAGGCATGATTTGTCCTTAGTGAAGCCATGTTGGCTGTCACCAATCACCTTCTCATTGTCTACGTGCCTTAAGCATATTTTCCAGTAGGATCTGTTCCATGATCTTGCTGGGTACAAAGGTGAGACTGACTGGCCTGTAGTTCCCCAGGTCTTCCTTTTTCCCCTTTTTAAAACAGGGTCTATGTTCCCTTTTTGCCAGTCAGCAGGACCCTCACCAGACTGCCATAACCTCTCAAATATGTTGGACAGAGGCTTAGCAACTGCATTCGCCAGCTCCCTCAGGACCCATGCATGGACCCCATCAGGCCTCATAGACTTGTGCACCTTCAGGTCACAAACCTGTTCTCCTATAGTGGGGATTGTTTAGTTCTCCCAGTCTCTGCTTTCTTCTGCTGTGGCCTTTGTGATTAGGCTGGAGCACTTGCCATTGAGAACTTCAGCCTTCTCAATATCCTGCACAGCTAGGTTCTCTGTTTCCTTCAGCCTACACTCTCCTTGGTTGTCCTTTTATCCCCAACATACCTATAGAAGTTTTCTTACTGCTTTTTACATCCCTGCTGAGTTTTAATTCTGTCTGGAATTCAGCTCTCCTTACCTGATTCCTAGCTACTTGGACAACCTCTCTGTAGTCCTCCCAAGGTACCTGTCCTAGCTTCCACCCTCTGTATGCTTCCTTCTTGAGTTTTTCCAGGAGCTTCTTGCTCATCCATGCTGGCCTCTTGGAGTTTTTACCTGACTTTCTCTTAGTTGGGATGCATTGCTCTTGGGCCTGGAGGAGGTGATTCTTAAATATCAGCCAGCTTTCATAGCCCCTTTTCTTTCCAGGATGTTATCCCATGACACTCTCTGAAGCAGATCCCTGAAGAGGCTGAAATCTCTCTCCTGAAGTCAAGGGTAGTAAGCTTGCTGTGAGCCCTCCTTGCTGCACCAAGGCTGCAACTGAGCTTATCATCCCTCACCAGGCAACGAAGAACTGTATGGAATGCTCCTCCCTGAGGAGGAAGGAGCAGCAGGAACCACCAGATTGTGAACTGACTAAACCCCATCCCCTGTCCCTCTGTGCTGCTGGGGGGAAGGAGTGAGAGAAACTGGGAACAAAGTAAATTGGGCCTGGGAAGAAGGGAGGGGTGGGGTAACATATGCAAGCACTGCTCTTTGTGTTGTCTGTGTCCTGTGTGCATCCCATTAGTGTGAAATTAAAATAATTATTTTTCACAAGTTCAGTCTGTACCACCCGGGACCTTAATCGGTGAAGAACCCTCCTTGCCCTTTGTCTCGACCCGTAAGCTTCTAGTTAGGCTTTGTCCTCCTCATCCCAGTGTGTATGGGGGGGAAGGAGTTGAGTGAGCAGCCACGTGGTTGGTTCTTTGTTGTCATGTAAGGTCCAAACCATGACACAGGGGTTGGAGGGGACCTTGAAAGATCATCTAATCCAAACCCCCTGCCAGAGCAAAATCCCCTAGAGTAGGTTACACAGGAACACATCCAGGTGGGTTTTGAATGTCTCCAAAGAAGGAGACTCCACAACCTCTGGGCAATCTGTTCCACTGTTCTGCCACCCTCCCAGTGGAAAAGGTTTCCTGTATATTTACATGGAACCTCCTGTGCTCCAGCTTGCACCCACTGTCCCTTGTCATATCATTGGACATCACCAAGAAGAGCCTGGCTCTGTTCTCCTGACACTTACCCTTTATATATTTACAAATATTAATGAGATCACCCCTCAGTCTCCTCCAAGCTATGGAGACCCAGCTCCCTTAGCCTTTCTTCATAAGGGAGATGTTGTGGCTCTGCACTGGACTCTTTCAAGCAGTTCCTGCTCTTTCTTGAACTGAGGGGCCCAGAACTGGACACAATATTCCAGATGTGGCCTCAACAAGGCAGAATAAAGGGGGAGGAGAACCTCCCTTGACCTACTAACCACACCCTTTCTAATGCACCCCAGGATGCCTTTGGCCTTCTTGGCCAAGAGGGCACATTGCTGGCTCATGGTCATCCTTTTGCATCCTTCTGCACCAGGACCCCCAGGTCCATTTCCCCTATGCTGCTTTCCAACAGGTCAGTCCCCAACCTATACTGGTACATGGGGTTGTTCTTTCCCAGACGCAAGACTCTACACTTGCCCTTGTTGAATTTCATCAAGTTTCTCTCTGCCCAACTCTCCAGCCTGTTCAGGCTATAATTTGTCCTATTTATCGCCTTCCATTTGACCAGTAGGATTGATGAAAAATACTACCTGTGCTCCAGAGTTCTTAACTGCTGCTCTCAGGGCTGGTAATAGTTGGGTGTATGAGGCTAGGAAGCCTCACAGTGACCTTGATCCTTGATACGAGCACCTGTTAGATGGCTTACCTCTCTAGAGAGCTGGTCTGGTCTGCAAAAGGGTGCCTCTGTGACAATGAGAAGAGAATCAGCTGTTACTATCACCCTTTTATTGGATGCACTGGTTTTTATACTTGGAACAGATTGAGCTGCCTTATTCTGCTTCAACACCAATGTAAGCGGGTTATTTTTCTCTTCTATTGATTGCAGAGGAGTGAACTGGTTTTTCAAGGGCACCTCGGGCTTTGCAGGAGGTCCCTTCCGTCCCTTCCTCTTGCTTGTTCCTTTAGTTCTTCCTCCTACTATCTTCTACACCCCCACTTCCGTGGCTCTCCTCCTTTCTGCTTCTGTGTGCCCTGGGGGGAGTATTTAGCCAACTGGGTACAGGTTGTGCGTACTAGGCAGTGAGAACACAGATCACACTATCCAGCTTATTTTCTGCCTCCCTGATACTATGCAGCCTCCTGTGTCCTGCAGCTCAGCTATCTGCTGCAGGAGGTCATTCACCTGCTCACAGCTTTTGCAGGCAGACTTCCCCCTTACCTCAGGTACCATTTCATCTCCATTGGCTTGAATTAGTTCATTCCCTTGATCGAGAAATTCCAAAGGATTTCTCTGAAAAGCATGTTCTGAAGAAGTCCAGCAAACGTGCTTCATACAACTTGATTTGTTCATATTGCCTGGGATGGCAGTAAATTGTTTTAAAACTCTCCAAGATCACACTCTGAACTTATTAATTATTGCCCTGTCCTGTTTTGTTCTGCTTCTAGCAATATTACCTACTGCAAGTAAAAATCTTGACATACCAGAAAAGCCAAATTATTTGATTTAGTGTGCATGATTTAGTGCATTTCCATCTCTGCAGAAGCTGGAAGCAAGATATGTGTACTCAATATCACTTTTCTATGTACACATAACTTTAAAGGAAGGTTTCTCAAACCCTGCTATCTTTACCCACAGTCCACCCATTAACCTGCATGAACTCTCCTCTCAAACTGTCTTAATAACCTTGTAGTAAATACTGAAATTGCTTACATGGAACAGAATATTTAATCCTCTTTCAACACAGTTTAGTAGCTGGAAAGGAGGACAGCCAAGTCCACTAGAGCAGCCAATACTACACAGACCCCCCAAGCAGCATATAGAACATATTTAGAGATTTACTTAAAAACTAAACAAAAATTAAAATATCAGCCATTATTTGGGGACATTTACATCAAGTTGCTGAAATACTCGTTAGATAAGACTTATAACCATTTTATTCAGAGGCAAACAGATTCACTAGAGAATAAAGCAATTTTCATCTGGTCTGTTTTGTTAGAGGAAATTTCTAAACATTATTGCAAAACTGTCTCTTGGCAATCTCTGCCTGTAAAATGCGTTACTTGTGTTCAGCCAAACAGTTGTGAGGACCTGCAGCTCCATGCAATCTTGCTAAAAAGATATTATCTCTGCAGTCTGAATCCCCATCTCTTCCTGACTTCAGGTTCTCACCCGAGCATTTTACAGGGGTACAGGGGATTTTCCCCAAAGCAGAATCATACTTTTCACAACAATTTTCTTATTCTTCTAAGGATTCTGTTGCACTTTGCTACTCAAGAACCACAATGAACACAAAAGCTTACATGCAAATATACCATCTGTTGGGGATTAGGGCATTTTTGCTCCAGATAGACACCAACAACACGCTTTGAAAATGGCTGTTAAGCTGAGTACCCTCAAAATCGATTTTTTAGTTCAGTGCTTGTTGTTGATTAGAAGCTGCACTGAATTCCAAGGGAGGTTAAACTGACAACTTCTATCAGACTTCAGTGATGATGGCCAAAGCTAAATGTTTACAGTCTAAATGTAGACAGTGAGGCCCACAAGGAAGGTGAAAACTTCCCCATCTTTTAAGAAAAACCAGGCAGCAGTACCTCACAAGTCAGTGCTGGGATCTTTGAGTCTGACACTGTATCCAAAGAGATAAATTTGATAGCAGAGGGAAATCCATCACATATACATAGACAATAGACCCATACCACAGGCAGCCTCCGAACCTCCACTCCATTAAGAACAAATGTGATACAAGGAAGGCTTCCACCTTACCACAGGCCTCACATACCAGCTGCTGTCCCAAGTCATAACAAGCAAACTTCTCCAAATCCATTATAGACTGCTGCACTGGACACTCGCCACCTCCAGCTATACAAAGCTATGATCTTTACACAGCCCTCCATACAAGTGAAAGATGCTCTAAGCACTTACAATTTGGAATCCTGGGTCCAAAAAACTGTATGTGCTGTCTTTAATGACAAATTACTTGCACTGAGGGAAGACACTGACACTGTACAATGTCTCTCACACCAAGACTTTTGATGATCTTACCCTCTGAAGTTTTTGAGGACCATGTTCTGATCAAGTAACTTAGCAAGTCACCAAGAAGATCATAATAAAAATACACAGCAGTTATTCACATTAAGTACAGCTGTGCGGCCCTTTTATGAGAATACACTGGCATCACTACTTCAGCACTAGTTAAAAAGTTTGCTAAATAAAAACTCAGACTTGAGTAGCTGTACTAACAGCTTTAGTAGCTGTTCAGATACTAAAGAACAAATATGTTGCCTGACTCCTCAGCCTGTTACACATCCTGCCTGATTAAGGGAAATATAATTCTTTTTTTTTGCCTGCTCAGACAGCATGTTTACCTTAACCTAGTCTGAGATGCAATTTATTAAATGAATGGCTTCCACTTGGTAATGAGTAGTGGTGTTCATGTGCACAATGCTAGCAAAGTCCACTCTGTTATTCTGTCTTTGCAAAGTCATGGATTGTGTATTAATTCCTTATTGGACTGTGTGTCTATGTTACACCCAAAGAGTTGAGCTAGGAATGGATGTTCTTGGGTGGTGGTACCAGGAAAGAACTTAGTGGATAAGGAGTTCATAGAATCATAAAAATATAGCATGGTTTGGGTTGCAAGGGACCTTTAAAGAACATCGAGATCCAAATCCCCTGCCATGGGCAAGGACACCTCCCATTAGACCATGTTGCTCAAAGCCCCATCCAACTTCACCTCAAATGCTTCCAAGGAGGGGACATTCACCACTTCTCTTGGCAACCTGTTTCAGTGTCTCATCACCCTCACACTAAAGAATTTTCTCCCAATGCCTAACCTAAATCTACCCTCCTCAAGTTTAAAGCCATCATCCCTCGTTCTGTCACTACATATCCTTCTGGGAAGTCCTTCCCCAGCTTTCCTGCAGGCCTCCTTCAAGTACTGAAAGGCTGCTACGAAGTGTCCCTGGAGTCTTCTCTTCTCCAGGCTGAACAACCCCGACTCTCTCAGCCTGTGTTCATAGAAGAGGTGCTCCAGCCCTCTGACCATCTTTGTGGCTCTCCTCTGGACTTGATCCAATAGCTCCATGACCTTCTTCTGCTGGAGACCCAAGAACTTGACACAGTACTCCAGGTCAGATCTCATGGGAGCAGAGTAGAGGGGCAGAATCACCTACCTCTACCTGCTGGTCATGCTTCTTTTTATGCAGCCTACAATATCGTCATTTTTTCTGGGCTGCAAGCGCACATTGCCAGCTCATGTTGAGTTTCTCATCAACCAACACCCCAAGGTCCTTCTCAGGAACTTCTTAATCCATTCTCCACCCAGCCTATATTTGTGCACGAGATCGCCCTGACCCATGTGCAGAACCTTGCACTTGGCCTTACTGACTGTCATGAGGTTGGCATGGGCTGACCTCTTAAGCCAGTCAAGGTCCCTCTTAATGGCATCCCTTCCCTCTACTATGTCAACCACACCACACTCTTTGGTGTCACCAGCAAACCTGTGAGGGTGCACTCAATCCCACTGTCCATGTCACCAACAAAGACGTTAATCAACACTGGTCCCAGTACTGAACCCTGAGGAACTCCCCACTGATCTCCATTTGGACACTGAGCTGTTGATCACAACTCTTTGGGTGCAGCCATTCCACTGAGTTGTGGAAATTTTTATCCACCTAGTAGTCCATCCATCAAGTCCATGTGTCTCCAATTCAGAGACAAGGATGCCATGCAGGACAGTGTCAAAAGCTTTGCACAAGTCCAGGCAGATTACATCAGTTGCTCTGCCCTTATCCACCAATGCAGTGACCCCATCTTAAAAGGCCACTGAATTTGTCAGGCACGATTTGCCCTACGTGAAGCCTTGTTGGCTGTCACCACCCTCCTCCTTCCTTACAAGTGCCTTAGCAGAGCCTCCAGGACAATCTGCTCCATGATGTTGTTGGGCACAGAGGTGACACTGACTGGCCTTTAGTTCCCCCGGTCTTCCTTTTCTCCCTTTTTAAAAATGGGGATTATGTTTCCAGTTTCCCAGTCAGTGGGAACTTCACTGAATGACCACAGTTTCTCAATTATGGAAAAGCAGTTTTGAAACTTCATCTACCAGTTCCCTCAGGACCCATGGATGTATTTCATCAGGACCCATGGACTTGTGCATCTTCAGGTTCTTTAGATGGTCTTTAACCTGATCTATCCTTACTGTGAGTGGTTCTTCATCCTCCCAGTCCCTGCCTTTGCCTGCTGTGATTTAGGCAATGTGGCTTGAGCACATGCCAGTGAAGACTGAGGCAAAAAAGTAATTGATTTCCATCCTATCACACCACTCTGTTCAAACATTGCTCCTCTTTGCATTGATTCTATAATACCAAATACTTCCATTGTCTTGTCTGTGAGAAGATCTCAAATTTTGATTAAGGATTCTTTAAAGTACAAAATTGTATTTTGTCTTACTCATTAGTTTGAATTCCGTAACAGTGCTTACCATATTCAAACCTACACTGGAGGTCTCTGTCAGCTGACTCATGAGTTTTCTTTTAATTAATATTACACTGTGCTTGTACCCACAAAAATCTGAAACAGCCTATCCACTGAGATTTCTGGCATTTTCTAAAATGAGAATAAGAAGTGGCATCAAAGTAGTCTCTTTCATGGTATCATTGTTGGACTTGGCCAAAGTTAGTAAATGCAAAGAAAATGCTTAAAAACAGGCATGGAGGATGTGGCAGGAAGTAGCCATATGTGCATGCTTCACATTCTGTGATGCAGAGTACATGACAATAATTTTGTTGTTGTTACTTTAAATACAGTAGGCATGTTACACTCAGTAGGATTTTAAAACTGCAGAGGAAACTGAAGATTTGTCCTACTTCTGCATAAATTGGTATACAAGAACGCAAACAAAAAGGTGATTTCCTTGAACTTCTAAGCATGACTTTTATTGTGAATAACAATCCAGGTCAAATCACAAATGGAAAAAAAAAAACCTGCACTGTCTTCTTTTTAGCTTCTGGATGACAATGGGAACAAGATTCTTTCCTGGGATTGTTTTGTGGTTTATTTTATTCCTCCTCAGTATGGCAGACAGCCTTTTGGTCAATCATTGTAGATTTTGCAGTGATGATAATTCCAAACTTTTAATGGATAAAATAGTGGTTCTATAATTTTGAAAATTTGGCTTGCAAATTTTCTCCAGGACTTGAACAAATCTACGCTTGACTAAGGTATGATTGATTCCGATCTGAATTGTTTCCAATTTCTAGTTCCAGATGTTATGCAACTCTGAAAGACCCACATCTTGAGAAAGCTAGAAAAAGACATTTTACTTCTATCCCTACCAAACATACAATACATACCCTTGAAAATGTAATATATCACCAAAATGCAGAAAACAATTCAGAAATAGCAGCTGCTGGTAAATATTTGTTGGAAAAAAACTGTAGTCAAGTCAGATGTGGAAGACTCAAATGTAGGTTCCACAATCTGTTATAGTTTTCTTTCTAATAGTTTAATATCTTCTGAAATAAAATAATCTTGTTAAAGGGAACTTCCCACATGATACTGGGTTTTAGAGGATGTGTAGTTGAGGTTAAGTAGGTAAGTTTCTAGCACCAAGTTGTGGGCAGGACTTCTGCTTTTTGCATAAGTCTCATGACTGTATTACAGTCAAATATTAAAGATTTTGTTTTTGTGAGAGCTTGTAAGGAAGAAGTGCAAAAAGAAGATGAAGCGAAAAGGATTAAGATAATGAGATCTGTAATACTGTGCTTGTATTTATATCATTGATAATACTTATGTCACTTCCTCTAATATAGCAGATAAATATAGTAATTTGCTTCAAGCTTTTTAAATAAGTTATCGCTGAAGATGATCCCGCTTTAGCCATCCACATTGATAAAACTAGATGTCCTGGTTTGAGCCAGGATTAAGCCAATTTTATTTTTACTGATTTTCTTATTTTTGAGGTTATTATGAGCTCTCTTTTAACTAGCAGCAAGTTTTCCAGCTAGTGGACTGATAAAGCTGGAATGTTTATGTTACTGTCGAGATTCCAGAACACTTTGTTTTGCGGCCTCAGATGCTGAAGGAGCGGAAGAGTCATATCTGCAGCTCTCCCCAGAGAAGAGTGGACAAGACAGACAGCAACATTAACCAAAGTATTCCACACCATATATCTATGTAAGCTTGGTATAAGGTCAGGGATCATGGAAGTCAAGCCCCTTCCTGCTTCTTCTTCCATTCTCTTCCATCCACGGCCAGTGTCCATGGAGGACTCCATCTATCCATCACCACTGATCCTAAGGCTCATGCATTCCTGACCCTCATCACTCTTCCCTCAGCTCCTGTCTGCTCTGCCGCTCTCTCCAGCAGCTCTGGGACATTTTGGAACTACTCCCAGCTCAGGAGATGACGTGGGAGTTGCTGGGGGCAGGGGGAGGCAATAGGGTTTTGCACATTCCTGCACATACTTGTATATAATTTTTTTTTTCTTTAGTATTTAATTAAAGCTGCCTAGCTTAGTTTTCAATCCAGAAAGTCTCTCTTTCCTTTCCCTGCCTGGTGGGGAGGATGTGGGGATCGAGAGCATTATTGTAGCTGGTTCAATTACCAATCCAGAGTGGAATCATGACATCAAATTCATTTCTTATGGCTCCATTCCTGCACATACTTGTATATAATTTTTTTTTTCTTTAGTATTTAATTAAAGCTGCCTAGCTTAGTTTTCAATCCAGAAAGTCTCTCTTTCCTTTCCCTGCCTGGTGGGGAGGATGTGGGGATCGAGAGCATTATTGTAGCTGGTTCAATTACCAATCCAGAGTGGAATCATGACATCAAATTCATTTCTTATGGCTCCTTCTGTCTCCCTACAGTGTTTGCCCTGCAAGTTATCTGGAGCTTTTATCCTGCTTGCTGAAATTACACAAAGACTTTGTTCTCTTACTTATTATTCTTATTCTATGTATCTATCAAGCCAGGCAAAGACATGGTGCTTCTTAGATTTTTCTCAAACATCTGTTCAAAAATACTGGATTTGCTGCACAAGAGAGCATGTTCAAGATTTCACTAACTTTTCTTTGTTTTTTTGTCAGAAGTCAGCCAAGGGTCAGAAAAAAAATTAATCTGACTTGCTTTATTTTTTGATTAAAATCAGAATATATTATAAATAGAGTTGAACATTCAACTCCTTCATGGTCTGACAGGAATCATTCATTAAAAGAGGTGTCATGATGCCACTGAATACAGCTGTTTTATTTATTTCATGTATCTTTGGCAACCAGTGTAGGATTTTTATAGACATAATGGAATAGAATCCTACATTTTTGGGGGCATGCCTGCACTTTGCTTTTAATGCAAATTAACACCAGCTCTATCTTCAATGGCAGTGCAGTTCATGTACTTGCAAAGCACGTGGTTAGCTCAAATAGATCTGAGTAATGCAGGTAAGGAAATCCTGCTCATTCAGTGATGATACTCTACCTCTAGAGGGTAGACCACATTCTATTACCATTTACCTGGCAGCCAGTATTTGCAACTGTGATACATTTTTATCCCTGTGTAGAAATTTTTTTGTAAGATCTCTATTGGTGGCTACATCTACTTCAACAATGATTCCTGAGGATTCTTAGTACCAAACTAAGATTTGTTAGTGTGTCTCTGTGGAAAGAAGAGCTTGAGTGATGTCTTTCCCATGAAACTATTTTTCATTTAAATTGGCGGTGCATGTGTTTCACTCATAATTATGCTGCATGTTAAATTAGTTATAAAGGTCCCAAAAAGAAGAGTAAAAACAGTATTAAATAAGTGGTGATGCTCTGAACTGAGAGAAGGTTGTAAAACTGCAAAAAGCAGAACAGCTGGAGAGGTTCCCTGAACTCCCAGATTAGTGCAGGATGTAACACATACTCCTCTAAGAAAAGCGGTATTCCATGACAAACCATAAACTACATACAAATCGAGCTCCAGCTACACTGTATTTAGGAGGGATCTTCATTTAAAATGTCCTGTGTCAGATGTGTTTTGTTCTGCCTGAAGCTGAGTCTGGCTGAATTTTAGTCTACCACCATCCCCCATCTCAGCCTATCCCCAGTTACATGTTGTTTCCCATCTCCCAGTCTCCTACTACCTGACAGATATTTTGGTGCCCTGAAATCTGCCACCATGTCTGCACAACATAGTTGCTTTCTTTGAGTCGATCCTGTCAAAAGGATCTCAGTTTAAAAAAGGCAAGTAGATTAAAGTAGTGAGGCAACTTCTTTGTCCTAGCTCAGAGCACTATCTGTGTGCTGCTGTGTCTTGTACACATGACGCTCGGAGGAAAGAACCTGAAAGGTGGTTTTGTGCTTAAGAAAAATAACAGTATAGTACTTACAGGCTTTCTTTATTCATATATTTTATTCATATGCTGCCAACCTCATGAAGTTTAACAAGGCCAAATGCAAGGTCCTACACATGGGTTGGAACAATCTCAAAACAAAATACAGGTTAGGCATAGAATGGATTGAGGACTTGGGGGTGTTGGTTGATGAGAAGTTCAACAAGAGCCAGCACTGTGTGCTTGCAGCCCTGAAAACCAATTGTAACCTGGGCTGCATCAAAAGAAGCATTCCACATTTGTGAGACCCCACGTGGAGTACTATGTTAGCTATTAGTACCATGAAGCTGTTAGATTGAGTACAGAGGAGGGTCGCAAAGATGATTTGAGTGCTGGAGCACCTCTCTTATGAAGACAGGCTGTGAGAGTTGGGGTTGTTCAGCCTGGAGAAGCGAAGGCTCCAGGTAGCAACCTTCCAGTACCTGAAGGGGCCTACAAGAAAACTGGGGAGTAACTTCTTACAAGGGTATGTAGTGATAGGACAAGTGGTAATGGTTTCAAACTGGAAGAGGGTAGGTAGATTTAGGCTAGACATTAGGAAGAAATTCTTCAGTGTGAGGGTGGTGAGATACTGGAACAGGTTTCCAAGAGAAGCTGTGGATTTCCCCTCCCTGGAAATGTTTGAGGTGAAGTTGGATGGGGCTTTGAGCAACGTGGTCTAATGGGAGGTTTCCCTGAGTGGGAAAGGTTCTTCTTCCCCACGCAAGTCTAAAAAAATGCCTTTTAAGCCAGCAAAGGCCTTCTGTTGATTATACCCAGCTAACGGAACAAAACCAGGCCTGCTGCTCAAGGACAAATGAAAGTGAAACAAAAGATGTGATACAAGGCAGGAAGGATTGGCAACAAGTTATGCATTGCCCCTGCTAGTTACTGCTCTAACTTGGGGGTTGTGATTGCTAATTAGCTCTGGACATTAGTATGTTCATGCATCGCAGTAGTGACACTGACTGACAAGGGTCACTGAGGTATGAAAGGCAACGGGTTTAGAAGGCCTGCTCACACGATTCCTGCGTGGGCGACCCCTCTGCAGCTCAGCAGACTTGCCCTGCCGCAGAGCCTGGCATTTTCCCTAAACCTCATCCCTTAGTGTAACCGTTCTTTAATAAACCGGTTAATTCGTAAAGTGAATATTGGTCTCAGTCAGTAACAATTTGTGGGTGTGGTGAGTGTGGTATTCTAATCTCCACTCTAAAATACAGTCGTTCCTCTGTAAGAGGCGAGTGCCACGTGTGCCCTCAGGTTCATTTAAAAACCTCTCCAAACTGTGGGGAAAGTTGCAAAAGCATCCTGACAGCCGGTAGCCTCTGTGATGCCATTGTCTCACGACACCCTGCCCATGGCATCAGAGTTGGAACCAGATGACCTTTAAGGTCCCTTCCAACCCAAACCATTCTGTGATGATTCCATGCTTCAAGCATAGACCTAGTAATTCACAAACTCACAAACTTCAGTTTTCAAAATAATTCCATGTAGAACAAAAAGAAATTATTAGTCATATTACTTCCTGACATTTTCATGTCAGTCTCAATAACACCCTATTGGCATAAGAACTTAACCGTCTGCAATCCATGCACAAGAGAAGCTGCCACATCACTGGCAAATACTCTCATATTGCAGAAACACAAGGTATGAGAGGTAGTTGAAGTGTCTGGTGCATCTCATCTTCAGCAGCAAGTTGAAGTGAAAAAGCGTATTTTTATTTTCTTCCCAGTTCACTCGGAGTCTTAATTCTTCAGTTTTCTTCTATACAGGGTTTCCCCACCTGTATAAACAGTCAAGACTAATTTTTGTTCTAATTCAACACATCTGTCTTCCTAAACAAGAAATATAATGTCTAAAAAGCTTTCAGTTCCTCATAAAAGGGGTTCAAAATCAGAAGGAAGTCAATCTGTACCCTACAACTATATGGGGAAATAAACAAACAAACCACAAGCTTTACACAATATGAACCAAAGTATGAATAATGGTAACACTAGAAGCCAGAATTGTAATTTGCAGCATGAAAGACACAATGTGGACACATTGTGAAGGACTGTCACACCTGAATAACTTGTTGTCTAAATACACAAGGCAAAGGATGAAAGGAAGCCCACAGAAGCCCAAGATTAGGAGTCCTGCCCCATGGGCAAGACATGCGGTTGATGGTAGAGCCAAGACAAGAATATGATGTGCTAAGTAGAACCATAACCGGTGCTTCTTGGCGGACATAGTGAACTTCCAAGCTTTTTATACTGCCAAGCTGCCTTGAAAACAAATTTTAATAGAGTTAAAAAAGCATATCTTCTACTGTAGCAAGTGGCTTGGGATCAATCTCAGCCACACCAACTCTCCCATCCCTTTGCCAGCCAAGGTGTACTGCAAATAAGAAACTAGACTCCTGATACACAACACTGATCTTATTATCCCCGTTTTGTGTACCATATCTCTTTCTTCCACCCTTCATCTTCACTATTTGGCTGTATCTTCATTGCTAAAGAGAAAGATGACATTGAGATAGAGAAATGGAAACTAGCATTAAGTAAAAAGCTAGTGTCATTATTTCACTCCTCACCTGAGATTTCATCAGCTGCATGGAGTTGCACTAACTCTTATCAGGATTTTTAAGCCAATAAACAACAATAAAAAAGCCCACATCAAAGATTTTAGAAAGAAATCTACATCAGATTGTGGAACCTACATTTGAGTCTTCCACATCTGACTTGACTACAGTTTTTTTCCAACAAATATTTACCAGCAGCTGCTATTTCTGAATTGTTTTCTGCATTTTGGTGATATATTACATTTTCAAGGGTATGTATTGTATGTTTGGTAGGGATAGAAGTAAAATGTCTTTTTCTAGCTTTCTCAAGATGTGGGTCTTTCAGAGTTGCATAACATCTGGAACTAGAAATTGGAAACAATTCAGATCGGAATCAATCATACCTTAGTCAAGCGTAGATTTGTTCAAGTCCTGGAGAAAATTTGCAAGCCAAATTTTCAAAATTATAGAACCACTAGCTTGAAGCACAGCTGACAGAAACGCTTCACTTCTATACTAAACTTAAGCACCTCATTCTGCAACAATATACTTGCTCAGTTCAGAGCAACCTTCACTTTCAAGTTACAGAAAGCATTTTAACATTACAATAAAAGTACTACGAAGTAGAAGCAGGTAACTCCTCTAACCAAGCTCATTTAGTGCAGAAATAAACTAAAGAGCATTCAAATAAATATGAAGATTTTTCTCTCCTTTGAAAAGGGTACCTAATATCCAGATTCCCCTGCTCATGTGTTCTATTAATTACTGTGTGCAATACAGGTCAACCTTGCCATGAGCAGACCTCACTTGCGTGAGAGAAAGAAACTCACCTTAGAGGACAATTCAGGTTTTTTTGTCTCTTTTGCTGTGACTACCACTTGCAATGTAGAGCATCACTGTGTGATACATGCGATCGATTCAGCAAGAATGAAATTCAAAACCATTGACTCGTAAGTCACTGAGGAGCCAATATCTATAAGTCACTGTCATCTGTTGTCACAGTTTGACTTAGGTCCGACAACAATGCTCTCGATCCCCCCTCCCCCCAACCCAGGTAGGGAAGGAGAGAGAGAAAAAGAGAGAGACTTGGCTGGATTGAAAACTAAACTACACAGCTTTAATTAAAACACTAATGAATGATACAAGAAAATATATACAATTATATACAGATAGATTCAGGTGTAGGCAAAAGCCTCTCACCACCCCCCACCCTCAGCAACTCCCACAGCACTTCCCTGAACTGGGAAGAGTCCCGAGGAATCCCGAAGCTGCTGCTGGAGAAAGCAGAGAGTTATGGGGGTCAGGAGAGCTGGAGCCTGAGGATCGACGGTGATGGATGAACAGAGTCCTCCCTCTACGCCGGCCATGGACAGAAGAGAAGGGAAGAAAAAGAAGGAAGGAAGTTGTCTTCTGTGATCTCTGACCTTCCTCTGAGCTTACGTAGATATATGGAATGGAATATCTTTGGCCAATTTTGCTGTCTGTCTAACTCAGCCTCCTACAGGGGGGTCACAGATCTCCCCATAGTGTCTGAGCCAGCAGAGTGCAGGTGCAGCCTTGAAGCCTCAGTAGTTAGAAAAACATTCCACTGTCTTATCAGCCTAGCAGAACACACTGTTGCTAGTTACAAGAGAGCTTACTGAAGGAAAAAAAAATCAGTAAAAAGAAAAATTGGCTTCATCCTGGCTCAAACCAGGACATCTGTCTACTACTACTTCTTAGTAATTGCACCATGGAGCTCTGAAGCAAGATGCACTTAATTTCGTCTGCGTTATCAACATGTGAAAAACAAGCTTTCTTATGTTTTACTTGAAGGAAAATAGGGCATCTAAAACCTCTCAAGAATGTACTCCAATGATTACAGCATTATGTTGTTTCCCTTGTAAAACCCTAGAATGGAGAGTATGTTTATATACCTATACATCCACAGTAAGGTAACAACACTTGACACGAAATTACACCAAACATTTCTAAAGGCTACTTAAATTTGAAGTCTCAAATGAAAAACTTCATGTCACCCAGCAATCGTCCAAGGATGCCACAGAACAGCATAAAATCAAAAAAGAAAATATCTCTCCTGCAGAACAGTTAGTTCATACAATTAACCCTCCATCACATCAAACTAAATGCGAGCACATGCTCCATTTCTCTGCTGCTCAGAAGATTCTCCAAGATGCTATTCTTGTCACTAATGAGGCACGGCACAATTAGATTTGCAAAAGTAATACATTGAGTTTATATTTATTAAAAAAGCACACCAACAAAACACAAACAAAAAAACATTTAAAACAAACAGAAAAAAATCCCCAACAACAAAAAACACAGAGAACAAAACATCACAGGCTGTGTAACATCTCAATTGTGTGGAAACGTGGTATTACCCTTCCTTCAAAGCTGAATACCTTAGATCCATCAAATATTGATCTTGCAGTATCACACTTATGTTAGACTAGGGAAAAATAATATTTAACCCTTTATCACACAACAGCCTCTCTATTATCCTCACCGACGCAAGGTATTTAATAGCACCTTTGAGAGGAGAAAAAATAAAGTAACTTAAAAAATAATCAAGCAAGGAAGATAACCCATAAAATGAAAGGTAACTAAGGTTACTTTCAGCCCAGTCCTCTGCTCTAGTTTACTACATTGCCACACATTTTTGTGCTGTCACTGAATGCTGCTTAAATTAAAACCACTAGACAAAACCATGAAACAGTCTCTTTAAAACAGTCTCTTCCTAATCTACATTGCAAAAAAATTCCTCTTTTTTCACACTTAAAGCACGACCATTAGTTATTAAAAGGTTCCCAGTAGACTCCAGAACACTTAAAATTAATAAATCCACAGTGTCATGACACTATTGCAACCTCATTTGCTGTGACGTGTGCCTAAATATTATTTAAATGTATTTAAAAAACAAAACAGCAAACAAACAAAACCCACCAAAAAAAAAAAACACAACTAAAAGAAAAAATCAAAACCAACTTACCCACGATTTAAGAAGCAACAAGAGAACTACTTGTTGAGTTCAATATGTGTCAAATCAGCCTCCAAGGAAGAGGAAAAAAAAATTAAAAATCTAAACAGCAAGTTGCAGATAAACCAAGTTTCCAGCTATGTGGGGTTTGCATGCAAACTTTCATGTACTATTTAGATAAAGCCTTTTTTGTTAGTCCCAATATGAAGATGTGCTTTGAGGTTGCTAACAGACAAGGTTCAAGAATTTTTTATTTTTAATGTGAATTTACAGTTGTCAGAACTAGAAAGCTTCATGCCATTTCAGACTCTGAGAAGCATTTTTAAATCATTGCTACTCTTCAGATGCATCACAGAAGTCAGTGGAACGAGTTGATTTGAAGTTGGAAGATTTGCAGTATCCAGAAAAAAGAGACTGATTTTATGTTTTGCACTTGCTCAGCCAAACATGGAAGAGATAGACACAGTATGCTATTGGCTGTAGACTAGTCTATTTGTTAGTGTTTTGTGATTATACCAGTAAAAATTATCCTCTTAGGGATAAGCAATATTTATGACAGGACTCTGAATAAATTACTATTACATTTCAAAGTGTTTCTAAATAAAGATAATAAAACACACTTCTAGATAGTACAAGTGATCTGACAACTGACATCATACACATCAATAACTGCAAAAAAAAACCCCAAAACAACCAACCCACAAAGACACAATTTTTTTTCCCAATTATTCTACCTTCCTGCTAAAGGGCCAAGTTTTGAAATAAAGCTTGGATAGCTTAAAAAGTTAAACTTTAATTGAAAAAAAACATGTTGCCTTCAAAAAAAACAAAAAAAAACCAACACAAAAACAGAACACCTCGGGAGCGCTAGGAACCAGAAGCCGTGAACGGAGCAGGCAAACAAGACCACGATGTGTCAGCCAGAGCAGGGCACGGCAGGTCACCTAGAGGGGGCGCAGAGAGCTCCAAAGCTCGGTGCAGGAATGACGGTATCTGGCAAGAAGCCACAGTAGCCCTGCACACTCTAGGACCAATGCAGCTTCCCACATGGAGCTCTCCTGGGAAAACACTGGCTGCAGGGTGTGCCCACCTCTCCCATCATTATCAGATGGCAGCAGCAAGCATGCCAATGGGAGATGTGCTCAGGTGGAGAAACTCCACGGCCTAATAAAAGAGCTCGGGGAGAAGGTAAATTGAGGAGCATCAGGGAGCACAAGAGATAGATAGATAGGTGGAGCCACAACCTACCTTATCTGAAACAAATACAACAGGATGACAGGGCTCATGATACGAGTAACTTCCTTCTCCTGGTTGTACACAGTCACTTAGAATATAGGGGGAAACGGCAACAAGTTCCTGCCTGGTGCAGCAGGTGCCGCAGTCTTGCCACCCCAGTAAACACCATACTTGCCACTTGCAAAATAGGTTCAATGCTTTGCAAGGGGAACTGAATGCTGACAAAGATGACGATTCATGTAATTTGGAGGTGTCACCAAGGTTAAGTGGGGCCACACCCCACATCAAAACCACTCCAGTACAGAAAAAACCACAAGTCATCATCATAGGAGACTCACTTCCGAAGGGAGCAAAAGGCCCAATATGCAGACTGGACCCACTTCTAAGGCAAGTCTGCTGCCTCCCTGGGGCTCCGGCTAAATATGTTCAGAAAAAGCTCACTTCCTTAGTATGGCCCTCAGATTGCTCTCCACCATTGATCTTTCCTGGTAGGCAGCAACCAAGTAACATGAAGAAGTTGAAAGGCAATTAAGAGACTTCAGGGCCTTGGGACAACTGGTTAAGAGATCAGGAGCACAGGTGGTGTTCTCCTCTATCCCTCCAGTCATGGGGACCAATGAGGGAATAAACAGGAAGAGCGAACAGATCAATATCTGGCTCCAAGACTGGTGTTACTTGCAGGACTTTGGGTTCTTTGACCATGGGCTTATTTACATGACACCAGGCCTTCTGGCAACATATGGGGTAAACCTGTCTCAAACAAGGGAGGGGGTAGGAAATGGATCCTGGTGCAAGAGCCAGCAGGGCTCACTAAGAGCTTGAAACTAGATTTGAAGGGGGAAGGGCACAAAAGTGGTTGTAATAAGTCTGTGGCCAGCACATGAACATCTGAGGGATGGTGTGATAAAGAGGTCTTTCAGTCTGCAGCTTCAGCGGAGGTAAGGGATGGAGATTCATGCGGCAACAAAGATGCAAGGGTTGTTGATGAGTCAGTTACCGCTGAAGTGCCCAGAACAGCCACTTAGGAATTGGGACTTCTTGCAAAAAGGTAGCGGGATGATCCGCCCAACTGAAGTGCATCTACATGAATGCTGGAAACATTATACAGCAGACACCGAACAGTTCCAGAGGTTTCTAGACTATGGAGAGGGTAACTTTCTGACACAGCTGGTGAATGAGCCAACTAGGGAAGGCCCCCTGGCTGGACCTGCTGTTTGTCAACACAAATGGGACTTGTGGAGTATGTGACAGTAGGAGGCCATCTTGGGCACAGCAACTACAAATGACAGAGTTCTCTATTCTTAGAGAAGTGAGGAGAGGGTCCAGCAGAACTGCTACCTTGGACTTCCGGTGAGCAGACTTTGGCCTGTTTAGGAGACTGGTTGACAGAGTCCACTGGGAGGCAGCCCTGAAGGACAAAGGAGTCCAGGAAGGCTGGACATTCTTCAAGAACAAAGTCCCTGCTCCCCCCTGTGCCAGAAGGAGCTGGTGGGGAAGAAGACTGGCTCGCCTGAATAAAGAGATCCAGTTGCAACTGAAGGGAAAAAAGGCCTTTCAAAAAATGCGCAGGCCACTCAGGAGGGCCACAAAGATGTTGTGAGGCTACGCAGGGAGAAAATCAAATACAAAGGAGGACTTAAGGAGAATCTCAATCCTACACTGAATGCAGGGGGAAACATCAGGGATGAGAAGGCTAAAGTACTTAATATCTTCTTTGCCTCAGTTTTTAGTAGTAGGACCAGTTGTTCGCTGGGTACCCAGTCCCCTGAAATGGAAGACAAGGATGGGGAGCAGACTGAAGCCCCCATAATCCAAGAAGAGATGGTTAGGGAACTGCTGCACTACTTACACATACACAATGTGTATATTGAGACTTACACATACACTATGTGGCTGGATGGGACACACCCAAGCGTACTGAGGGAGCTGACAGAAGTGCTCACCAAGCCACTTTCCATCATTTACCAGCAGTGCTGGCTAACTGGGGAGGTCCCAGTAGAATGGAGATTGGAAAGTGTGAACCTCATCTATAAGAAGGTCCAGCAGGAGGATCTGGGGAACTACAGGCCTGTTAATATGACCTTGGTGCCAGGGAAGGATATGGAGCAGATAGATTACCATCAGTACTATTATGCAGCATGCACAGGACAACTAGGTGATCAGGCCCCATCAGCATGGGTTCACAAAAGGCAGTTCCTGCTTGAGGAATAATGTGAACAGCAGGACTGGCTAAATTGTATCAGCACTGGTGAAGCTGCACTTTTAATACTCTGTTTAGTTTTGGGCCCATCACTGCAAGAAAGAGATTAAGTCCCTGTCCAGAGAAGGGCAACAAAGCTGGTGAAGGGTCTAGAGCAACAAGCCTTATGAAGAGAGTGTGAGGGAACTAGGATCACTTAGCCTGGAGAACAGGAGGCTGAGGGGAAACTTTATCACTCTCTACAGCTACCTGAAAGGAGGTTGCAGCAAGGTGGGTGTCAGTCTCTTCTCCTTAGTAACACGTGACAGAAGATGAGAAAATGGTCTCAAGTCATGCCATGGGAAATTTAGATTGGATATTTGAAGAAACTTCTTCACTGAAAGGGAGGTGGCTGAATCACCATCCCTGGAGGTGTTTAAAAGATGTATAGATGTGGTGCTTAAGGACCTGGTTTAGAACCAGACTCAGTAGAGTTAGGTTAATGGTTGGACTCAATGATCTTAAAGCTTCTGCTTCCAGCTAGAATGATTCTGAGTCTGTGTTGCCATGCACACTAACCAAACACAACTTAATCAAATCTCACAGTAATCCATTCCTAGCATCCTGCTGATTTTGAAATAGAAAAATAACCCTGCAAAGTCCATTCCTTTTTATAAACAGCTAATATTGTTCAGACTTTATAACAAACTGGTGCTCAAGTTTCTTTATGCAAGAAATATTCTATGAGCAGTTGTGAGAGGTGTCACAATCGCTACCCCTTGTTCTAATGAGGGACTTAACTTCCCAGCTGCCTGCTGGAAATACAATACAGCAGAGAGAGAATAGTCCCAGACATTCCTGGATTGCATGGAAGATAACTTCCTAATGCAGCTGGTGAGGGAGCCAACCAAGGAGAGTGCCCTTCTGGACTTGCTGCTCCTGAAGAGGAGGACCTGTGAGGAAAGTAACAGCTGGGCATAGCAAACATGAACTTAAGAGCTTTCAATTCTTGGAAAAGTAAAGAGGGGTCAATAAAACTGCCAGCTTGGACTTAAGAGAGGGCAGACTTTTTCCTGTTCAAGAGACTGATTAACAAAGTCCCTTGGGAGACTGTCATGAAGGGTAAAGGAGTCCAGGAAGGCTAGGCATACTTCAAGAAGGAAGTCTTAAAGGCCCAGGAGCAGGCTTTCCCCATGTGCTGAAAGATGAGGCATCAGGGCAGAAGACCAGCCTGGCTGAATAGAAAGATTTTGTTGGATCTCAGGAAGAAAAGGAGAGTTTATGGTCTCTGGAAGAGAGGACAGGCCTCTGATAAGGAATACATATGTAGTAAGGCAATGCAGGGAGAAAATTAGGAGGGCCAAAGCCCAACTTGAACTCAACTTGGCTACTGCTGTCAAAGACAACTAAAAAATATTTCTATAAATAAATTAATAACAAAAACAGGACTAGGGATAATCTCCATCCGTTATTGGATGCAGGGGGAAACACAGTGACAAAGGATAAGGAAAAGGCTGAGGTGCTAAATGCCTTCTTCGCCTCAGTCTTCAGCCTCAGTCTTCAGTTGTACGAGTTGTTCCCCAGACAGTCAGTCCCCTGATCTGGAAAATGGGGAGATGGGGCAGAATGAGACCTTCATAATCCAAGAGGAAATAGTCAGTGACCTGCTGCACCACCTAAACATCCGGAGCCAGATGGATTGCACCCAAGAGTACTGAAGGAGTTGACAGATGCACTCGCCAAGCAACTTTTCCACCATTTACCGGTAGTCCTGGCTAACTGGAGAGGTCCCAGTGGACTGGAGGGTAGCAAATGTGGTACCCATCCACATGTAAGTCCAAAAGGAGGATCCAGGGAACTCTACAGACCTGTCAGTGTGACCTCGGTGCCAGGGAAGTCATGGAGCAGATAATCTTGAGTGCCATTACACAACATATACAAAACAACCAGGTGAACACGTCCAGTTAGCACAGGTTTATAAAAGGAAGGCGCTGAATCTGAACCTGATCTCCTTCTATGACAAGATGACCTGACAGGTTGATAAGGGAAAGGCTGTGGATGTTGTCTACCTGGACTTCTGTAAGGTCTTCGACACCACTTCCCACAGTATTCCAATGAAAACATGGCTGCTCATAGCTTGGATGAGTGTACACTCTGCTGGGTAAAAAACTGGCTGGAAGACCAGGCCCAGAGAGTGGTGGTGAATGGAGTGAAATCCAGCTGGTGGCCGGTAACAAGTGGTGTTCATCAGGGCTCAGTACTGGTATAACTTTTTTAACATCTTTATCAAGAATCTTGATGATGGGATAGAATGCATCCTCAGTAAGTTTGCAGATGACACCAAGTTGGGAGGGAGTGCTGATCTGCCTGACAGTAGGGTGGCTCTACAGAGAGACTTGGACAGACTAGATCGATGGCCCAAGGTGAACTGTACGAAGTTAAAAAATGCCAAGTGCCAGGTCCTGCATTTGGGCCACAACAACCCCGTGTAATTCTTTAAACTTGGGTAAGAGTGGCTGGAAAGCTGTCCAGCAGAAAGAGACCTGGGCGTTTTGATTGATAAGCAGCTGAATATGAGCCAGCAGTGTGCCCAGGTGGCCAAAAAGGCCAACGGCATCCTGGCCTGCATAAGGAATAGTGTGGGAAGCATGACCACAGAGGTGATCATCCCTCTGTACTCAGCCTTGTTGAGGCCACACCTAGAATACTGTGTCCAGTTTTGGGCACCTCAATACAAGACAGACATCAAGGTGCTGGAGCATGTCCAAAGGGCAAAAAAGCTTGTAAAGGGCCTTCAGAACAAGTCTTATGAGGAGCAGCTGAGGAAACTGGGGCTATTTATTCTGAAGAAAAGGAGGCTGAGGGGAGACCTCACTGCCCTCTACAACTACCTGAAAGGATGTAGTAAAGAGGTAGGTGCTGGTCTCTTCTCACAAGTAAGTGGTGATAGAACAAGAGGAAACGAACTCAAGCTGTGCCAGGGGAGGTTTAGACTAGATGTTAGGAAGAACTATTTCACTTAAAGGGTTGTCAGACATTGGAGCATGCTGCCCAGGGAGGTGGCTGAGTCACCATCCCTGGATCCGTTCAAAAGTAGTCTAGATGTGGTGCTTGGGGATATGGCTTAGTACTGGACTTGGCAGAGTAGGGTTAATGCTTGGACTCAATCATCTTGAAGGTCTTTTCCAACCTAAGTGATTCTGTGATTCTATTAACTGTGTGTGCACATAATGCTTACTCATCTCCCATTTTGGTGACTGCTCTATTCTTGCATAGACACATTTCATTTTAAAAATAAAAGTTATCAAAACACTAGTACCTCGAGAAAATGAGAGGGTTTTATAGAACTGAGTATATTGCTTCTGTCTTACAATAAAGTGGCAGGCAAGTTGTACATGAAAAAGCATTGAATGCAGCAGCAATTCAGAGCACAGCAGCTGGCAAGTTCTATTTTTATCCCTTGTCCTCCTTGCCCCATATCTGGGGCTAAACAGAAGCAGTTTGCTCTCTCACCCAATGACCCCAGCTGAGAAGGGGAATCAGGAAGAGGAGAGAAGCCCTGTATGTTGCAGTATAAACAGATTTAATAAAATAACAAAACTAATACAAACACCAACATAAAGTTAAGCTTATACTCAGCTTCATCCTTAGGAGTAGCAGAGGAAGACACAGGCCAAGAAAGAGGAGCCCAAGGAAACAGCTCTCTGCATACCTACCTCTTTTACAATAGGCATGACATATGTGGTATGGGATATATATACCTGTTAGCCGGTTTGGGTCAGCTGCCCTGACTTAAGCTCCCAATAGTTTGCAACAGCAATGACATTCTCACAACAGTGAAGAGATACCTTAAGTAATTTCAGCTTTCAACACAGACCAAGTTTTTATTTCAAAAATAAAAAGAACAGCTGTTAAAGTCTCAAAATAAGCATAGTTTATGTGTAACTCAGCTTCCTCCCAATTAACAGCCAGAGAACTAAACATCTGGAGAATTTAGCAGTAATTAAAAAAGAAGAGCAGAATTTACAAATAAAAGAATAAACTTATACCCCTTTCTAGTACACTGCTTTGAATATACTTGTCTTGCAGAGTGGGCTTCGAAGCAAATCATTACTTTTCCTGTTGTCCAGTCAAACAAAACATCCCATCTACCTCCGTTTCTACATTCTCCCTCATTACATACAGACTTCCTCAGGAAAAAAAACCAAAACAAAACAAAAAACAGAATAACCAGGCGAGAGGCCAATGCTTACAAAAATCCTGTAGCCATTGTTCAGGGAAAAAAAGTTACTTGCATCATTCCCCACATGCAATAAGCTTTGGACTGGCTGAATTCTGCCTGAGGGCCAGCACCAGATGTGCTCTCTTCCCAGATGTCAGGAGTTAAACACCCTGGGGATCAGTAACCAGGGTAATTTTCCATCATCTGTAATTACTGTAGCAGTATGGAGAAGGGCTGGCTGTATCAAAGTGGCAATCCCAGAAGTAAATGAATCCTAGATCACTTAAATTTTTACAGATAACAACAAAGGCCTTAATTTGAACTACGCAAATGAAGAGATAATATGGAACAGAGGTCAAAAGCATTAAGTACTTCTACCTCCTCATACTCTCTCCAGAGTGCAGCAGGCTGAATACCAAGCAGCAATCCTCAATCAAGTTCCAGCATCTCCAGTTTTACCAATTCTGTCATGGACAAACAATGTTAGTGGAACCACTAAAGGTACAGCAGGCAGCCTCTTCAAGCTGCCAAAAATAAGAGGGTGGTTTGGGGTTGGGTTTTTTTGTTTGGTTGGTTGGTTTTTTTGTGTTGTTTTTTGTTGTTGTGGGTTGGTTTTTTTTCCTTCTACTCAATGATGCTGCCTCATCATCCTACTTAGAGAAGTAGCCCAGCAGGTTTCCAAGAGCTCTCCTGACCACTGTTTTTAATTACTCACCTACAGACATTCCAGTCTTTTGCAATCTCCATTCTTCAGACAGTGGCAACAGAAAAAAAAAAAATAATAATAACAAAACCACAACACAAAGCAAGCAGGTAAATGGAAAAACAATACAAAAGATCCCTGCCTAAAAGAGCTTTCAAACTGAGAAGAGATACCAACATAGCTGGCAGAAATTGTAAAAAATAGGCTGCAAAATGTATGGGAAGTGGTTATGCAAGTTAAAGGATGTATGTGCACAAAACTGATCAGGCACAGAATTTTTACTAACAAAATACACATTGCCTTACCTTTTCAGGAATACTTTACTTACCATTCTTTTAATTTGCAGCTTCATCTCCCTCTGATGAAGCACCAGTCATTGAGAGTAATACAATGGAGTCAAACAAAGCAGGTTTATTAGTGGAAGGTTATTTTATTTTTAAAGCATATGCATAGAAAAAAATTACTCCAAGTTGATTCTTGTGTAAAACACTCTAAAGGGCAGTCAGAAAGACCACTTCTCTATCACTGTCACCTTTCTTAGATGAGAAGTTGGAATTCAGTCTTAAAAGCATGCTTCAGTAACAAAATAAAAAATAAATTCAGGTATACTGAATTCCAATCACTTACATAGAGACTGTAAAACCTTCCTCCTTAAAATTTTGTATCAAGATCTAACATCAGGAGTTAAAGTATACACAAAGAGTAGTGAGCTTCTGCAGAAACTGAAAGTAATTCAATAACATAACCATTAGAACTTAAAGAAAGAACAGAGCAGGAGAAACTGGTTAACCAGTAATAAGAATATATAAGAACATATATACATATTAAATACACACTCACACACGTATATGTAGAATACTGACTCTAGCCCAAATATCTCTCTTCCACATGTACATTCTTCAGCATAAATTAGTCAGGACCTTGCAAGAGATTACTTCTGCCTAGGTCAGCACTTCTGTGAACTTCACGCAAATCTTGTACTAACCAACAAGGAGGGCCTTGAAAATCTTAACTGAGCTGATGTAATCACAACAAAACAGATTTTATATGAGTACATATCCTGTGTGGAAGGAACAAAATACCCAGCAGGACCAGAACCCTGGACTTCCACAGGGCAAACTTTGGTCTCCTCAATCATCTATTAAGGGAAATCCCATGGGACAGGGTGCTAGAAAATAAAGGAGCTCAAGATAGCTGGTCAACATTCAAGGACCACTTCTTGCAAGCACAGGATCAGAGTGTCCCAATGGTTAGGAAATCTAGTAAGGGTGCTAGGAGACCTGCATGGTTAAAGAAGGAACTACTGGGCAAACTTAAGTGGAAAAGGAAAATCTATAGATCATGGAAGGAGGGGCTGGTCACTTGGGAGGAATATAGGACTGTTGTCAGAGGATGTAGGGAGGCAATTAGGAAAGCTAAGGCCTCCTTGGAACTTAACCTTGCAAGTCAGGTTAAGGATAATAGAAAGGGCTTTTTCAAGTACATAGCTAGCAAAACTAGCAATAGAGGCAATATTGGCCCATTGAGGAATGAGGTGGGAGCCCTGGTGACAGAGGATATAAAGAAGGCAGAGGTGCTGAATGCCTTCTTTGCCTCTGTCTTCACTCCTGCAGGGTCTCCCTATGAGCCCCAGATTCATATAGCCCCAGAAGAAGTCAAGATAGAGGAAGAGTTTGACATGGTAGATGAGGATTGGGTTAGGGATCAGTTGAGTAATCTGGACATCCATAAATCAATGGGTCCAGATGGAATGCACCCAAGGGTGCTGAGGGAGCTGGCGGAGGTCATTGCTAGGCCACTCTCCATCATCTTCAGTAAATCATGGGCAACAGGTGAGGTGCCTGAGGACTGGAGGATAGCAAATGTCACTCCAGTCTACAAGAAGGGCAAGAAGGAGGACCCGGGTAACTATAGACCGGTCAGCCTCACCTCCATCCCTGGAAAGGTGATGGAACAACTTGTTCTTGTGACTATCTCCAGGCACATCAAGGACATGGGGGTCATCAAGAGCAGTCAGCATGGTTTTATCAAGGGTAAATCATGTTTGACTAACCTCATAGCCTTCTATGAGGAAATTACTAGGTGGATAGATGATGGTAGAGCGGTAGATGTGGTTTATCTTGATTTCAGTAAAGCATTTGACACCGTCTCCCACAGCATCCTTGTGGATAAGTTGATCAGGTATGGGTTTGGTGACCAGGAAGTGAGGTGGATTAGGAACTGGTTGAAAGGAAGGAGTCAGAGAGTTGTAGTCAATGGGGTAGAATCTGGTTGGAGGTGTGTTACTAGTGGAGTCCCACAAGGGTCGGTGCTGGGACCGGTGTTGTTCAACATCTTCATCAACGACCTGGATGAGGGTATAGAATGTACCCTCAGCAAGTTTGCTGATGACACTAAGCTGGGAGGAGTGGCTGACACACCAGAAGGCTGTGCTGCCATTCAGAGAGACTTAGATAGGTTGGTGAGTTGGGCGGGGAGAAACATGATGAAATTCAACAAGGGGAAGTGCAGAGTTTTACATTTGGGGAAGAACAACACCATGTCCCAGTACAGGTTGGGGGCTGAACTGCTGGAGAGTAGTGTAGGTGAAAGAGACCTGGGGGTCCTGGTAGACAGGAGGATGACCATGAGCCAGCAATGTGCCCTTGTGGCCAAGAAGGCCAATGGCATCCTGGGGTGCATTAGAAAGGGTGTGGTTAGTAGGTCAAGAGAGGTTCTCCTCCCCCTCTATTCTGCATTGGTGAGGCCACATCTGGAGTATTGTGTCCAGTTCTGGGCCCCTCAGTTCAAAAAGGACAGGGAACTGCTCGAGAGAGTCCAGCGCAGAGCTACGAAGATGATTAGGGGAGTGGAACATCTCCCTTATGAGGAAAGGCTGAGGGAGCTGGGTCTCTTTAGCTTGGAGAAAAGGAGACTGAGGGGTGACCTCATCAATGTTTACAAATATGTAAGGGGTGAGTGTCAGGGGGATGGAGTTAGGCTTTTCTCAGTGATGACCAGTGATAGGACAAGGGGTAATGGGTGTAAATTGGAGCATAGGAGGTTCAAGGTGAATATCCAAAAAAAATTTTTTACTGTGAGAGTGACAGAGCACTGGAACAGGCTGCCCAGGGAGGCTGTGGAGTCTCCTTCACTGGAGACATTCAAAACCCACCTGGATGCGTTCCTGTGTGATGTACTCTAGGTGATACTGCTCTGGCAGGGGGGTTGGACTAGATGATCTTTCAAGGTCCCTTCCAGCCCCTGAGATTCTATGATTCTATGATTCTATGAAATCCATCTCTGATTCAGAGAACTAAGTGTGGACTGTTAACATTTAAACTCCAAGTAAAAGTCACTTGGCAAAATCCATGCATTTTCCAGTTCTCTGGCTCAAGCTAAACTGCTTCACTTGCCACAAACGTCTTGAAGGCTCTTTATAACAGTAAAATTTGCATACAGCAGAATTACCTCAGCACTAACAGGTATCTAGCATGGGGATTTTGTCACAACCATCCAGGATTCCTTCAAGTAGAAGCATGAACACACCCCAATTCTGACAAATTTTTTGTTTTATGTTATTTTGATAGAAGAAGGGAAGTTTGAAAGTAGCCAGGATAACCCCACGGCCAACTCTGTCCATTAAATTAAAATTCAGTATCTTCCTACCTGAACATTTCATTTCTCATTTGCAGTCAGATGTGACATTAACAATGAGTGGAATGACCATAGCCACAAAAACATTTCAGAGAGAAAATTAACCACAACCTAGACCACATTTTTGGCCACAAACTGCCTGTGAACAGACAGCAATTCTTATGAAAATATTAACCACCTGTAGAACTTGTCTGGAAAAGTTTATTAGGTAAGTAAGATCTAGTAGCAGACTGTTAACATTCTTAAGAAGTGTCAGGCGTGCCATCTGTAGCTCAAATGGAATGGATTAGTTCTGTACGCAAGTTACAGAGCTCATTTCAGTTATTCACCTGCAACTCTTATAGAACACCTGCAGCTAATGGTTTATTTACTTCAAATACCATCCAATGCTGTTTGCTGGTATATGTGCATTTCTCCCAATTTTACCATTAGCTATAATGTTTACAGTAACTAAGTTTTGAGATTCCTTAAGATTCTCTGTTCAAAAAAAGTCTCCAGGAGTATTCCCCGACTCCTTATCCCGTGCACAACTGCTTCTAGTAGTCACCACATCTGACTTCTGCAATTGAAAAACGCACACTTATAACTGAATTTTAGAAAACCTCCTACTGCGCACAGATCCCTGAGTCACAGCTGACATCAAGTGTGGCATTTTGTGGCTCGGGGTAGGATGAGTGTTGAAGAAAGATTAGATGAGGTAAAAATCCAGGTTCACACAGGTTTTTGGACCAAGTAAAAGGGAAAGATCTGCAAACTATTGAAGTTCAATTTATTGAGGCTTCACTATAGTTTAGTGCATTAGCCACACCCTACCTCTCACTACGCAGCTTGCCCAAGTCCAGATGCATAACTCAGTTTTGGAGAATACATTTTCTAGCACTTGAACACCTACAGACTTGGGTTTTCGAATATGGGTAAGGAACAATCAAATTTATCCAGATAGTAAAAAAATGCTGTTAAAAACCCAGACAGGAAAGAATTCCTTTCATTAGACAAGATTTCTTTTACTCAGCTATTGAAGATGCAGATAATGTATAGACTTTAAAAAAAAAACAATCAATCATCCACAGCTAGGTTGACCTTCCAAGTGGAAAACACTACCCATGTGCATTTTCATTGTCTTGGCACTGACTTGAGAACATGAGTACTAACACAGTAGTTCTACTGCTTTTTGTATCTTTTGCAAAAGACATATCCAGGTATGTCAGCAATACAGGTTTCTGAACTAAAAACTCTTCCCCTTGCGGGAGGAGGGGGGAAGTTTAAACATATCATACACCAACTCTCAAACAGGGGAAGCAATCAGAGAAAAATCTGAATAAAGGGGAAAAAAAAACTATTTCTATCATTTACATCATATTTATGTCAAAATTAAGTCCTGTAGGGTAGGCAACTCTATTCTGAGCTTCTCAGTTCTGGAACCAGAAAATTTTCAATAACTTAAATGAAGTGTGACACAGAAAACAGGTAGCTTGGTGGCCATTAATGATCTTCCTTAAATAGGACAGAATTCGTAAGTAAGCCACACTCTGAAATAACTAGTTATGCAAATTAAAGCCCCCAAAGCTCCTTTAAACTATATGCACAATATAAGTAATGATTGATATACATCTAAGAGGGGGTAATTTATGATTCAGTGGTCAAAGGTGACCCCTTCTATAAAACAAAATATTAGGGTTTTGTTTTGTTTTTAATTCTGTCACTTTCAGAAGCTCAAGAAAAGGCATTATGGATTTTGTATTAAGCTGCAAGTGCTAAGAAAGAACACTAAGTATGCTATACAGACATCCCCTATAGTTACACATCAGAGCCTAAGTCTCATCACCTTTCATTCCTTCTCCTTCTTGAATTATTGTCATCAGCAGAGATAGCTTGTTGTCCAAGAGCCAAACTCTTGCTTTTTCCCTTCCTCCAGAATTAAATGTAAAACATAGACAAATATACTCCTATTTCATAATATATTCTCATTGCATCATCAAGTCTAAGTGATTGAGCTAAAAACAGGTAACAGAAGCCAAGTAAAACCGAGATTTCCATGTAAGGCATGCTGAAGTTATTGACAAGGATTTAAGTGCCTCACTGCTGTTAGGAATAATCAGTATGTAATTCAAAACATGAAGTATATGGCTTAACCTATAAGTACATACAGTATTCCATAAAAGTTCTCAAATTATATATCAATACTTCAGACTATAGCAGCACTGTACACTTTTTCTCTTATTTCTCTCACATTTTCTCTTATCCTCTATTCATTTTCCTTTTGGTTTACTTAGAACTAGCACTGAACAGCAGAAAAGAAAAAGAACACCTACAGAATCACTTTATAATAATAATACTCAATTCCCAAATGCCAAGAAATTCACTAAACAAGTCTACTCGATCCACAGCTACTCCTCATCCACCATGGCTTTTAGAAACAGGAACCAGACAAGACTTGTTCACCTTTTCTGGCTTTTTCTGACTCTCAAACAACACAGAAAGAAGAGTCCAAGCTTCTGTCTTCATACAAACACAGAATCATGGAACAGCTAGAGTTGGAAGGGACCTGTCACGATCCGTGACCTATTATATCTCCTTTTTGGAGTGTATTAACTTATCAGGATTTGCTGAGAAATCCACATGTGGGTATCGCCTCACACAGAGGAGACAGGGGCTTATGCCCTGACTTTTTCGAGTGAATAACTTGCTCAGTGCTTACTAATATTTCCAATAACAGCAGCCAATCCCCAATTAGAATTTACGAAATGCACGGTTTATTGTGGGGAAAACAAAGCAATTTGGGGCAGGAGGTTCAAAAGGAGTGATTAAAACACATGAAATACACCTTAGTTACACACCTTATTTACTTATTTAAGTGAGGGAAGGAGGGGGAGGGATATGCCCAACAAAGTTCCCGTATAGGGTCGCGATTTGTACTTTCCCCTATAAGCTGGGGTAGCCGGAATTATCTCACCACGCGGAGCAAAGCAGCTTCAGGCACTCCCAAGCGCAGGTCGCCCCCCCCCACAAAGCGGCGGCTGTCAGCGCGCGGCTCCGGGACCGTAGGTGCTGCACGGCTGTTTGCAGACCCTGGAAACGCGGCGGTTTCGAGCGGGCGGCGAGCGGCTCC
>NW_009952982.1:1785367-1798666 GCF_000747805.2 Chaetura pelagica | reverse complement strand
CCATTTTAAGTCAGTTTTGTCGGCTGACTCAAAGGACATTTCATGTTTGTGTAAGGAAATACCTGGTCCTTCACAGGACCTTAAGGATCACCTAGTTCCAACCCACGTGCATGGGCAGGGACACCACCCACAAGATCAGGTTGCTCAGAACCCCATTCAACTTGGCCTTGAACACATCCAAAAATGGGGCATCCACAACCTCCCCGGGCAACCTGTTTCCATGTCTCACCACCTATACGCTAAAGAATTTCTTCCCAATGTCTAGCCTAAATCTACCCTATTCCAGCTTAAAACCATTACCTCACATCCTATCACTACACACCCTAGTAAAAAGGCATAGGCCCATCTCTCAAGCCTGTAAAGGTCCCTCTTAATGGCATCCCTTCCCTCCAGCGTGTCAACCACACAACACAGCTTGGTGTCATCATCAAACCTGCTGAGGGTGCACTCAATGCCACTGTCCATGACCCTGACAAAGATATTAAACAGCACCTGTTCCAGTACTAGCCCCTGAGGAACACCATTCATCACTGCTCTCCATTTGACATCGAGCCATTGATCGCTACTCTGAGTGCAACCATCCAGCCAATTCCTTATCCACCAAGTGTTCCATCCATCAAATCCATATCCTTCCACTTCTGAGACCACTATGTCATGTGGGACAGTGTCAAAGGCTTTGCATAAGTCAAGGTAGATGACATCAGTTGCTCTTCCCTTGTCCACCAACACTGTGACCCCATCATAAATGACCACAAAATTTGTCAGGCATGATTTTGCCCTTGGTGAAGCCATGTTGGTTGCCACCAACCACCTTCACACTTTCCATGTGCCTTAGCAGAGCCTTCAGGAAGATCTGCTCCATGATGTTGTTAGGCACAGAGGTGACACTGACTGGCCTGTAGTTCCCTGGGTCTTCTTTCCTTTCCTTTTTGAAAACAGAGGTTATGTTTCCCCTTTTCCAGTCAGTGGGAACTTCACCAGCCTGCCATGACTTTTCAAATATGATGGAAAACAGAGTTGCAACTTCATCTACCAGCTCCCTCAGGAGCTGCAGATGCATCTTGTCAGGTTCCATAGACATGTACACTTTCAGGTTCATTACATGGTCTCAAACCTGCTCTTCTCCTGCAGTGGGGGGATCTTCCTTTTCCCTGACTCTGCCTTTGCATTTTGTGACGTTTATGGTGTGGCCAGAGCCCTTACCGAGGCAAAAAAGTCACTCAATATTTTAGCCTTTCCATATCCTGCATGACAAGGTCTCCTGTTTCCTTTTGCAGAGGGCCTACGTTTTCCCTGTTCTGTCTCTTATCACTGATGTACCTGTAGAAACCCTTCTTATTACCCTGGATGTCCCTGTCCAAGTTTAACTCTATCAGGGCTTTAGCTTTCCTAATCTGACCCCTGGCTTCTCTTTGTACTTCTCCTAGGGTACCCTGTCCCTGCTTTCACCATCTGAAGACTTTGTTTTTTCACCTAAGAGTGTCCATAAGCTCTTTGTTCTTCCACGCAGGTCTCCTAGCATTCTTGCCTACCTTCTTTCTTTCTTGAGATACATTGCTCCTGTGCTTGCAGGAGGTAGTCTTTGAATATTGACCAGCTTTCTTGGGCTCCTCTTCCATCCACGATTTTATGCCATGATACCCTATTAAGCAGATCCCTAAAGAGGTTGAAAACTGCTCTCCTGAAATTCAGGGTAGCAAGCTTGCTGTGGACCCTCCTTGTTGCCCTGTGGATCCCAAATTCCACCATTTCATGGTCACTGCAGTGAAGGCTGCCCTTAAGCTTCACCCTGTCCACCAGCCCATCCTTGTTGGTGAAAACAAGGTCCAGCATAGCACCTTCTCTTGTTGGTTCCTCTACCACTTGGAAAAGGAAGTTGTCATCAATACATTCCAGAAAGTTCCTGGATTCCTGGTGCCTTGCTGTGTTGTCCCACCAGCAGATTTCAGGATGGTTGAAATCCACCATGAGGACCATGGCCTGTGAACAGGAAGCTGCTCCTATCAGCCTATAGAGAGCTGGTCATCCTGGTCAGGTGGCCTATAGCAGATTCCCACTATAATATCTCTAGCTCCTGTCTTCCCTTTTACCCTGATCCATAAACTGTATGTCAGGCCCTCATCCATTCCCAAGCAGAGCTCCATGGGCTCCAGCTGGTTGGTTATGTAGAGTGTGGCACCTCCTCCTCTCCTCCCCTGCCTGTCTCTCCTAAAGAGCTTACACCCATCCATTCCCATGCTCCAGTCACAGCAGTTTTCCCAACATGTCCCAGTGATGCCAATAACATCATAGCCCTGCATGCTTGCACACATTTACAGCTCCTCCTGCTTATTTCCCATGCTGCATGCATTGGCATAGAGGCATTTAAGCTGGGCCTCCATTGAAGCTGCCTCACTGCCTGGGACTCCATTATCCTTCATTTCAGGTACACTTCTGCTGGCCTCTGATCCCTCTTCAGGCCCAGGGCATCTCTTACTCAAATTGGCTTCAAAGGGGTGGCAGGGGGATGGACTGAGAATCCCCTCCCTGGTCAACTCTAGTTTAAAGCCCTCCTTACTAGACTGGCAAGCCTACTGCCAAAGATACTCTTATCCCTGAAAGATTAACCCCACAAGCCCCTAGGAGACCAGGTTTCTTAAAGCGAGTCCCATGGCATGGGAAGGCAAAGCCCTGGCTGTGGCACCACTGCTGTAACCATTTATGGATTCTTCCAATGTAATTTGCCTTTTTGAGCCCATTCTGTTCTACCAAGATCGATGACCTGTGCTCCCAAGTCCTGCTTTGCCACTCCCAGGGCTCTGTAACTCTTCTTCATGGTCTTTAGATTGCTCCTGGCTATATCACTGGAATCCACGTGAAACAGCAAAAGTGGATGGTTGTCGGTGCAATGTACATGTTTGGGTAGTCTTTCAGTGAGATCCTTTACACAAGCCCCTGGCAAACAACAGACCTCCCTAGAGAGTGCGTCTGGTTGGCAAATGGATGCCTCTGTACATTTTAGATGAGAATCTCCCACCACTACCACCTGTCACTTCCTCTTGTTTGCACTTGTCAGCTGGTTAGCCAGTTGAACTGTCTTGTTTAGTTCCAGCAACTTACCTGATGCAGTATGGTTTTTTTCTTCTCCAGTCTGCATAACTGTGAAGCAATTTTGCAGGGGCACCTTGGATTTTGCAGGAAGCCTGCTTTTTCTTTATCTTTGGAATCTTCCATTCTTCTTCTTTCTTAGCCTCTTTCCTTTTTCTGCATGCTAGCAGGTCGTTTATTGGCTGTGTGAACACAGGCTGTGTTTTTGATGCAGCCTGGACTGGGATCTCCCACCCTTTCTACCTCCCTGATGTTACATAGCCTTTTCACAGTTTCCCTCAGCACAGCCACCTTCTGCAGGAGCCACCTGGGCACAACCTATGCGTTAAGGTTTCCCACTTAACCCTGCCCCATGCAAGAGGTCCAGGCACTACCCACAACCAGCCATCTGCACAGCAACTTCTCCCTTCAACAGCTCTCTCAGAGTCAAGGCATCCGTCACCACTGGGATAGATGATGATTCACTTCACTAACTGCCATTTCCCACCTATAATTCTTGCAGACTGAGAATCAAGAGACTCCAGGGCTAATTTATCGCCTTTATGATCATGTGCAACAAACCGTTTCCAAAACGAAGTATTAATAAATGTTTAATGATTAACATTTAGTGAAACAATACAGTGAAATTAAAGTCAATATACACTAAAGGCAACCTAAAGAAAGGGCAAGAGAGAACCTCTGGCATTACCACCACATTGTCAAATCCTGAGCAAAATGTAAAGATGCCAAAGTAAATAATTTACCTCCCTGTCAGATAAAATTCAAGCCAACAGGGGTCCTGTAATCCAAATTAAGAGCACTGCACTTCCACAGGACACCACATGCCCTTTACCAAGAATCCATGAGGTAAAACTGAAAATCAAGCCCTACATATAACCATACCAAAGACAGAAATATAATATCCATCTTTCTATTTTTCATAGTAGAGGGAAGAGTTACAACCTCACACACTCGCAACTTCATTTCTCCAGTTACAACATTTTTCACCATAGCTCAGTAACAGCAGGCTTTTTTAGTTCTATTGATCAATTTTACCTCTATAGTCTCAATCAGAAGAACAGACCATTAGGTTCTCAAAATGTAACTCTGCCTGTCACAGAAAAAAAATTTCTTGCTGTCTAAAGGAAGTCAATTTAAACTGGGTAAGCTCAATTTCCTTATTTATTAGATAAATAATAAATAACAATAGATGCTGTATTATTAGCAGGAACTTATTGTCGCATCTGCTGTCAGCACTGTTTAATGCAATAGCAATAAACCTTCGTATTCTGAAATGAAGACAATCCTGCAGTTGATTCAGATACAAGGTATTCTTTCTCCCAGCAGACTGTCATCATTAAGGTAATCTAACACAACACACTCATATAAAGTATACATTGGTTTAAAAGTGATTTCAGTCACTTTAACCCTTTTATTATCCAGAGCAAATACACCAATTCAAATCAAGCATGTGTCAATTTACTGGCGTCCTTGCAAAAGTCACCTGTGGATTTAACATCAATACAAAATGACACCTTATATCTGCCTCTGCTGGCAGGCAAAGTGTGTGTCAAGCCAAGAGTAAAGGAAACTACAGCTAAATTAAAAATCGTCTTTATTACATGGATCCTCAACACTCTTACCAATCCATCACTTTACACTCTTTGGAGCTTCTCAGTAGAATTTCGAGGCTTAACAGATATTTTAAATCTTTAGTAAACAAAAATGACAAAGAGGAAATGCTACTGGGCTCCATATTCTGATTTTAACGAGAGAAGAAATTGAAAAAATTGTTGGCCCATAAGCTACAAACAAACAACTATACTGAATAATACTTTGTGGGACTTGCTTCCTATTTTCTCTCCAACTGTTTAATCACCCAAAATGTCAAGAAATACTCAGAATATCCTTTGACTCTATCATAAGACTTCCCACAGGCTAACTATGGGGGCAGTACTCTCTAGAAATTTTTTTTCCAGTTCAGAAATCCCAGCTGTGGGCTGTCAGAAGACCACACACCTTTGACTTATTTAAAAGGTTCCAAGCATCCAAACAGTATGTGGCTTCAGCTAGACAGTGTTCTCAGCCAATATCCTAATATCTGCTTCTGCCCCAAGTGAATTTGCTTTGGTTTTGGACCTGTCCTGTTGGAAAGCAACATAAAGAAAAAGGAAAACGTACGTGCTTCAAAATCTCTAAATAAAATGCTGACTCCACTGTGCATAGCAGAGTTGCATCATCGCTAGCCTGGCTGTAATCTGGGGTGGGGGAGGGGGTGTGTGCTTATTCTTCTGTCATTCTTTCCCTGAGGCTCAGGTTCATACCTATCTATCTGAGCTCTTTACAAAGGTCTTGAGCAGAAAAGTACAGCTATTGCCTTCAAATGTTCTCAGTGCTGTGGTTTTACCAGCCATATCAACTCCCATGAAAAATTGTGAACTTAAAAAGCCAAACATTTTGAATTTTTAATAGCTCTTGGGTTAAAGACATAGGGAAAAATTTCTTAGGATTTCTTAGAATGAATAGGAATAAAGTTATCTGCAATAGCTTCTTTCTAACAAGGAATTTAAACTTATTGTTCTTGACCTCAAGATGGCAGGTTGCTTTCATACAATATAGCATGGTCACAAAAAATACTGATCTAACATGATCTAAACCTTGTCATTAAAGCTCCTTCTGAGCATTACAAATAGTAAAAATTATTTTATTTCTGCTTTGATAAAAAGAGAGACAACTATTTTAAACACTTTTTCATGCTAAACTCTAACTAGAAGCAAAGTTACATTAGACACTCTTTAAGTCACATGGGTCTCTGTTGTAGGAGAGCTTTTGTTAGCTTTATTTGTTGTTATGCTGCCAGACCTTACCCACAACAATAACTTATAAATTCCCACAAACAATCTCAGCTTGCTAAAATGTTACCTTTGTTTGCATTACTCAAGAAATACACAGGACTGAGAAAATTTATAGCTAGAACAAAACCCATGGCCTATTTTACTAACTACTATATTATAATCAATTAAAAAAGAAAATCTTAATATAAATGTTAATCAGCTGAGATTTTTAAAAGGATCTAAAATAGCAGGAGGTACTGGAATTTACATTGGGCTATTGATGCACTCACGCACTTCTAAAGTATTGACTTTGTGTGTCATGCTGATTTATGTATTACAAACACATCTACAATATAAGTAGCTTTTAAAGTATTTCTGAATGCTTTAAAATTAATTTTAAATTAATTTAATATTAAATAGTAACAAACTAATTCACATACCATACCTAAAAGACTGTTATCCTTTGCCAGGAGAAAGAAGATCCAGTGCTTTGAAAATATCAACTTGAACTTCAGAGTCAGTCTGGAGTTTCAGTATTTTGTCACTATTTCAAGAGCACTTATGATCATAATTTGTGACAGAAAAAATCTGTGACACTCACATCATGCTAGTAGTAGTTACTAGGAAAATAGCTCCCTAAATCAATGACAAACTGACTTAAATGGCACTGAAACACAGTTGAGGACTCCTACATAGCACATTTCCCCACCATAAAATGTATGTTTTCTTTCCTGCCACACTCTACATTTAAACAAAGCTGTAGGTTTCATTAGTTTTAGGTTGGTTATTTAAGGAAAACCAGTATGAATTTTAGGGTTGTGTTCAATGCGGTTTTTATTTCACACTGCATGTCTAGTTTCAAACTTTTTAAACCATCCTATCACACTTCTTTGTTTACCTTTCTTTATCCTGTGTTTCGTAATACCAGGAAAATAGTTGTTCCAATCAAGAAAACTAAGATACAATCTCTCAATTTTGGGAAATGTTCTAGTACATGAAAAGCAACAGCTAACCAAGCTTTTATATGTTCAAATAAATATAATTTTTGCTTGGGTTAATTCTTAAATAACAACTTAAACAAGAATTATCTCAACTGTGTCCAGGTTATAAGAGCCACACATAAAACACCACCTGCTGTGCAGCATTAAAGATTCAGAACTTACAATATATTTAGACAAAAACATGCCACTGTCATTACCATCTTGTTCCTGAATAGTTTGCAGAGGCAAAAGATTCCTCCCTTCAGGGAAGCACCAAATACAAGAATAATTTTGTCTTAACACAGTGAAAGTCCCGTAAAACCCGTATTTTAAACAGGTTTATCATTATTTCAAGCCACATAAACAAAACCACTCCTGAAATCACCACATAGAGTCCACGGACTTAACTCCACAGCAAAATAATTTCATAGCCAAAGTATTCAGGATCTATTATAACGTTCCAAACTTTATCACTGCAGAAGTTCCAACTCATCCTCAATCTTAAAGGGATGTATTTACATATTTGTAAGATAAGCATATTAAAATACTTTCAAGAGGTAGAAGTCCCTTAAAGACAGGCATCTGCTTATAGAGTAGGGGTTCTCAGAAACTGAACCAAAAACATGGAGAATCTCTCACAGCATATCCATAGTCCTATGAGCAGTCCTTAAAAGTACCATCCAGATCTATCTAACAAAAGAATTGCATCCTTTCCACTAAGTAGTCAGAACAAAAGCAGTATCATTAAGGTTTGTAACCAAAACTCTTCAGCTAATTACTAAAAAGCAGTACATTTGTAGAAAGTTTTCTGTGCATGCTAAGGAAGGTTACTTGATACAGAACATAAACCATACTAAAAGAATCACTGTCTTTAAAATGACGTTAATAGAAGCCATCTTCAAGTTGTAACTTGTTTCTTAGTTTTATTGTGCACTTCTACTTTTGTAAGAGTTACAAATATTTCTTTCTATTAGAATCTGTTAAGGGTAATCTGTTAAGGTTCCCTGAGGGTAAGTAAACCCTCAGGGAACACTATTCACTCATTTAAGACTCCTGTATGTTGGTATTTCCCCCCCTAAAGCTATAAAGCTTCCTTCAATAACAGAAAATGAACCTCTTTACACAAATCTGTGTTCAAAAAGGAACAAAACGCATTTCAGGTTTTCTGAACAATCTGTAAAAGATTGAGGCTTATATGTATGAAGGTGCATCCTGAGATAGGAAAAGCATCCTTTCCACTGAATCCTGACAGAATAAGCAATACATAATATACATGTACATAGAGCTCCACCTAAAAATACACAATCACAATGCCAGCAGAAAACAGGGGTTTTTTTCTCTAAATGACAGTTCTAATAATTACAGATGGTTTGAAAAGGCAGATGGCCTAATAAAAGAGGCCCTGAGATGATGTTCTGACAGCCTTGGTCACACTGCTGAGTTTTCTATTCTACCTAGGAATTTGCAAGAACTGAGCTTCAGCTTGCTGAAGCACCAAAGTGATGTATTCAAGCAGACAAGACCAAAATCAGGCAACAAATGAAAACTTTTACACCTGCAGCCCTAACTCCCCATCTTCAGTGGTACTACGTCACGACCAAAGCAGCATACAGGGAGAAAGGCTGGGGGACAGACCCTGGCCCTCTCCCCACAGATGCTGCAAGCATAGCACAGTCTCCACTTATCTGTGCTTTTAAAGGATTAGGATATAGAATCATAGAATGTGCTGGGTTGGAAGGGACCTTTAAAGGTCCAACTCCCTTCAGTGAGCAGGGACCTCTTTAACTAACTTTAACTCAATGCTGTTGAGGCCACACCTTGAGTACTGTGTTCAATTCTGAGCACCACTGTATAAGACAGACATTTGAGGTCCTGGAGTGTGCCCAGAGAAGAGCAACAGGGTTAGTGAGGGGTTTGGAGGGCATGTCATACAAGGAGCACCTGAGGGAACTGGGGCTGTTTAGCCTGAAAAAAAGAAGGCTCAGGAGAGATCTTATTGCTCTCTACCTGAAGGGAGGTCATAGAGACAGGCCAGTGTTGGTCTCTTCTCCCAAGTTAACTAGTGATAGCATGAGAGGAAATGGGTTCAAATTGTGCCAGGAGAGGTTTAGTTTGGGTATTAGGAAAAAATTCTTTACTGAAAGAGTTGGTGGGGCATTAGAACAGGTTGCCCTGGGAGGTGGTGAAGTCACCATCCTTGGAAGTGTTTAAGCTTCCAGATGTGGCACTTCAGGACATAGCTTACTGGTTGTAGTAGTTGGATGACAGTTGGACTCGATTATCTTGAAGGCCTTTTCCAATCTTGATGATTCTATGATTCTAGATCAGATTGCTCAGAGTCCCATCAAGCCTGATCTCAAATGTTTCCAGGGATGGGGCCTCCACCACCTTTCTGGGCAACCTGTTCCGATGTTTCACCTCTCTCATAGTAAAGAACTTCTTCCTGATATCCAGTCTAAATCTACCATGCTCCAGTTTAAGACTATTAACCTCATTCTATTGCTACACACCTTTGTAAAAAATCCCTCCCCAGCGTTCCTATAGGTTCCCTTCAGGTACTCGAAGGCTGCTATAAGGTCTCCTTAGAGCCTTCTCTTCTCCAGACTGAACCACTCCTACTCTCTCAGCCTGTCTTTTGTAAGAGAGGTGCTTCAGCCCTCTAATCATCTTCATGGCCATCCTGCTCTAGCAGCTCCATGTCCTTCCTGTGTTGAGGGCTACAGTGCTGGACATACCTGAGGCCTAACCTGAGCAGAGGGGCAGAACCACCTCTCTCAACCTGCTGGCCACACTTCTTTTGATGCAGCCCAGGATGCAAATTGCCCTCTGGGCTGTGAGTGCCCATTGTCTGCTCATGTCCAACTTTTTACCGACTAGCACTCCCAAGTCCCTTTCTGCAGGGCTGCTCTAGTATATCCCCCTGCCTGTACTGATAACGAGTATTGCTCATACCCAGATGCAGGACCTTACACTTGGCCTTGTTGAACCTCATGAGGTTCACATGGGTCCAGTTCTGCAGGTCTCTCTGGATGGCATCCCGTCCTTCTGGCGATAATCACTTAAAAACGGTATTGCAAAGGGAAAGTGAAGGGCAGATTCGGTGCCCGTGACAGAGCATGGTCAGCGAGGGGCCCAGCGCTCCCCCGGCACGGCACAGCCGGGCTCTCACTCCGGCAACATCCGCGGTGCTGGACCCGGGCCGACCCCCGCCCATTTCTGCCTCCAGCCGGGCCGGCCGGTTCCTTCCACCGCCCCAGTCTCCCGCTTGCGGCCTTCCCCCCGACCCTGCCAACAGTCTGATGAGCGACACTCGCCTCTCCATACCCCAGCGAAATCCCTGCACGGGACGGCGGAAGGACAGCAATGGGGCCGCGGGGACAACTCTGTCTCTCTTTTTGCAACTGTACGCGTTAACCTAAGCCACCCCCGAGGCGAAACCACTTCGTTCCCGTGGCGGGACATGTCCGGAGGGAAGGGGGAGGAGAAGCCTCCTCTTCCTGCGCCACCGCTTCGCAGAAAAGAGGGGCGAGGAAGAATGGTTTGGGGGGCTGGGGAGAGGGGAGACGACGCACGCAGCCTCCTGTCTTCCTTCCCTGTCCCGTCTCGTCCATGTGCGCGTCCCTCCCCTACTCCCCCGCCGACCTGTGGAAGTCAGGCCCGTGCTCCCCTGATCCCGCTTCCACCCCCCTTCCCGCCGCCGCGGACCTCGCAGACCTCCCGGCGAACCAGGGGGAAAGTTTGCCCAAGTCCGACAACAAAAGGGAGCTCCCGGAGCCCGCGGGCCGTCTCAGGCAGGCTCCATGCTCGGTGCGCAGCGGTCGCAAGGGAAGGAGGCGGGGAAGGGGGGAGGTGCTGGAGCCGACCCTCCTCCTCACGCCGGGGCCAAGGAGGGGGCTGGGATCGTCGGGTCGCACCCGGAGCGGAGCCGACGGAGCACCTTTTCGCCGCGCACCCCAGGCGTGGGTACACCTGGGTGGGAAGAGGGTTGGGGAGAAGGTGGGATTTCAGGGTCTTCTTTATTTTTTTCTCGTTCCTTCTGGAGCAATCACTCCTAAAACAGCTGAGAAGGTCGGAGAAGATGGTTCACTGCCTGTTCAAAAAGCAACCTTTCTTTGGTGGATTTAGAAGTTATGCGTGTGGATGCCCGCTCCTTTTTCTGACTCCAGGCAAAAGGGTGGTTGATTTTTTTCCCAGATGGAGAATAGCTGTTTCCTTCTTCCTCCCACCAAAACAAACGTTTTATAAACCCACTCTTCTATAAAGCATTGCTTTCCAAAGAAAGGCACATTCAACAATTTTTTGCTGCATTTTCCCCCTGTTAAACATGCCACCTGCTCATATAAACATGTTGCTACAAGGAAAGGGGCAGAAATTCTGTCCTGTGACATGAGGCCTTCTCAATGCTGGGGACAGGCTGCATAGAGCTGAGCAGCACCCAACTCATACTGAAACATTCTGCAACTTTTGAACTACCTGACTATCTTGCCAGATACTGTCCCCACCTCCCTAGCAGGAATAAAAAGGAACAGCATAAACTAAGGATTTTCATTTGAATCTTCATTTTTCTTTGTGCTGACACCAATTATATGACAGGGGAAAAAGTTCCTAGATGGCTTTCTGTATAGGTAAAAACAACAAGGTCCTACCTGGCACCCCCTTAAAATATTTTTGCACATCATTTTTGCTGCAAATCACATGCAAGTGCTTAACACATGGATGTTAAGTTTAATAGTTTTGTTTCATTTCAGAGATTAGTGAGTTCCAAGTTTCCCAGTTGCCATGTATTAATTTATCTGTGTTGCTGTAAGTGCTACAGCAGCAGCTGAGATTTCTCTTTGGTGTCCCATGGATCCCTACTCATCTCAAATACCATATCAAATATTCAGGCATTGGTTTAGGTCCTATTGGTTACTCCATTAAAGATTTCGACTCAGACTTGCTCTCCTCAGAAAGGGAAAAGTCATAGTGGTTTATTTTTAAAGTCTGAGGTACTCAATTTAGCTAAGAAAGCAATTTAAACTTTTAAGGAGTTACAAAATGTTTACAGTGGCACAAGCTGAGTCCCTCTTGTCACCAGAGAAATTAGATTCCCTGCCCTGTCCTCCCCTTCACCCTAACAGGAGCAGGAACTTACTCGTAACACCAAAGCCAGCATCAAGCCATGTGGCATGAGTAAGCCTACCCATAAGACTGCTGGAGGGGAGCCTATTTTGGCTGGCAGCTGCTCCCAACACTTGGTACCTTGGGGCTCAAAATCCCATACGAGGATGTAATATGGCTGCTGCTATCCTTGATCCATCCAATTGTTGCTTGTTTATCTTCCTAGCTAACGCTGTTAAAATGCATGGGCAATTTAGGATTGGCAGCATTTTTTAGCAAGAGGAAGAAGCAGCAGCATGTGAATAGCCACACCAGAGAAAGAACTAGCCTCTTGTGAAGGCTGAAAGACAATACTGACAAAGGGATTTGGACTGAGAGATTTCAAAGGAAAGTACCCACCATGAGAATAAATATTGAGACCAGGTAGACAAACTGGTGACTGGTCAGAGCCACACACCAACCTTGCTGCAATGGATGACTATTGATAGGCATACACCACAGAGTTTCATACCACAGTTCATTCTTCACCATAGCACAGATCTGGTATAAAAGTTTATTTTCAGAGTGGAGTATTCTTGTCTGTCATCCCCCTTCCTTCCTGACTAGGTCTACCACAATTAGTAGATTGGATGACAGACTCAAAGCTAAAACAAAACTAGGAGAGAGACCAGGCCATGAAGGTAGGCAACTAGGGAACAGAGTCTTACCAGAGTGCATCTTTGGGGCTTTGATTATAAGTCCTCCACTGAAAAGAGATTAATAACAATGACAAATCTAGTAGCAGCCAGAAACACAGTATTCCTGCAACCCAGAAGATGCCATCTTAAACTCAGTGAATATGTTGTAGTGGATTTTGGAGGAAATTAAAGTTGGGCAGCTCTGAAGAGAAGTCTCACCCATGTGCTGAGAAAGCTGCATTTCACCTCTTTTCCAGCCCTGCAAGAATTCCTCCCATGAAACCAGGGGAAGCTAAACTGTGACCTTCTTGAAATGTTTGATATATACATTCCTGTAAGAAACTAAAAAATGTTTTGTAAAACCCCACAAAACAGAACAAAAACTCCAGAACCTATCAGGATAGCAAAATCATGATCCTTTCCTTGAGGAAATTACTAGGTGGATAGATGATGGCAGAGCGGTAGATGTGGTTTATCTTGACTTCAGTAAAGCATTTGACACCGTCTCCCACAGCATCCTTGTAAATAAGTTGATCAAGTGTGGGTTTGGTGATCAGGCAGTGAGGTAGATCAAGAACTGTTTGAAAGGAAGGAGTCAGAGAGTTGTAGTCAATGGGGCAGAATCTGGTTGGAGGTGTGTGA
>NW_009952982.1:1783596-1784847 GCF_000747805.2 Chaetura pelagica | reverse complement strand
GTGTCAGGGAGATGGAGTTAAGTTTTTTTCAGTGATGACCAGTGATAGGGCAAGGGGTAATGGATGCAAATCGGAGCATAGGAGGTTCAAGGTGAATATCCAAAAAAATTTCTTTACTCTGAGAGTGACAGAGCACTGGAACAGGCTGCCCAGAGAGGTTGTGGAGTCTCCTTCACTGGAGACATTCAAAACCCACCTGGATGCGTTCCTGTGTGATGTACTCTAGGTGACCCTGCTCTGGCAGGGGGGTTGGACTAGATGATCTTTCGAGGTCCCTTCCAATCCCTACGATTCTATGATTCTATGATTCCTTCACCTTAGCAGAAGAGGGATCGCTTTCCATAATAATTCCATTATTTCCATCCTTTCCCACAGTGTCCAAATAGCACTGCAAAAACAGAGCCAATACCCCATTTCTCCTAAGATTTCTTGTGTAATCCTAAGCAAGTCACAGCAATATTTTCTCATTTTTATCCTACAATTAAAGGAGCTAGGGGAATAATTTTCCTAACTTTCAGCCTTTCTGTGTATAGTGTGAATGAGCTACAGCAAGTTTAGTGCCTGGCTCTACAAAGCAGAAAAGGGAGAAATCCAGACTGGGAACTGGAACTCAGCACTCCTCTGCCAAGCTGTAAGCAGGCCAGCACTTGCATTCTGCCATTGCCACCACTGGTGGAGAAAGGTGGGACATAGAGACATACAAGGCGAAACAAAGCCCAGCTGTAACTGGGCACCTACACATGTCCTCCAGGGTAACTTAACCATCTCACCATAGCTGGGAACCCTTACTTGACAGAAATGCTCCAAATGTTTTCTGCATGTTTACTCGTCCTGGATTTCTCCCTCCTACCCCAGTTAACAGCATCCTTTGCTCCCAGCTGTAAGAGGTGTCTGAGCTCCTGTAGAACTAACATTTAATGACAAATGCAGAAGCCCCTAAAGTAAATTTACTGCCTCATAAATGACACCTAGGTTTATTTTATGAGGAATATCAGTAACAAGACACATATCTTTATTCATCTGGGGCAATACTGTTTACTCAAGATGAAGTCACTATATCTGAGGATGTTCTTTGGTATTTTGTTTTTTAATTTCAGACTAAGGAAACACACACAGGACACAGACAACACAAAGAGCAGTGCTTGCATATGTTATCCCACCCCTCTCTTCTTCCTGGGCCCAAATTACTTTGTTCCTGGTTTCTCTCCCTCCTTCCCCCCAGCAGCACAGGGGGACAGGGAATGGGGTTTG
>NW_009952982.1:1742754-1780312 GCF_000747805.2 Chaetura pelagica | reverse complement strand
CTTCCAAAGCTGTATAGAGTCCACAGGCAGCAAATCCACCGGCCACAAGATCTAAGTCCACTGGCCAAGTTCACCCCTCCTGGTATCTTCAGAGAATGTTCCACTCCGTTCCTCCGTGAGTGGGGGGAACAGCTGCCATCTCACCATGGGTTGCAGGGGAACTTCTGCTTGGGCACCTTCTTCCCCTTCTTCCTCACCAACTACCAGCACTGCTCTCCTTCCCCAGCACAGCTCTTCTCCCGTAAGTCTTCCTCTCTCAGTTCTTTCATATGTTAATCGCTGAGGCACATCTATTGTCCCTCTAAGGGCTCCGTGGCTGGGGTTTGGACCAGGGGGAGCTTCTCAGCTTCTTAGCAGAGCCACTCCTGGGGCCCTTTCCTGCTACCAAAAAACCCACCAAACCAAACCAGAACACATAGTCTGAATCTACCCTCTTTTAGTTTAAAACCATTACCCCTTGTCCTTTTGCTACAAGGCCTATTAAAAAGTCTGTCCCCATCTTTCTTAAAAGCCCCCTTTAAGTATTGAAAGGCCGCAATGAGGTCTCCCTGGGGCCTTCTCTTCTCCAGGCTGAACAAGCCCAACTCTCTCAGCCTTTCCCCATAGGAGAGGTGTTCCAGCCCTCTGATTGTTTTCATGGCCCTCCTGTGGACCTGCTTAAGAGCTGGGTGTAGAATTCCAGGTGGTGTCTCACTAGAGGAGAGTACAGGGGTAGAATCACCTCTCTTACTATAAAAGCTTCCTATAAAAATTGTAGGTGTTAACTCGACTATATGACATTGCGGTTTCACTAGTGATGCTCACCAATGCTGCCATCTACAGGTTATTATTCTCGATTACCTATATTCATGCATGTTTCATGCTATTGCACAACCATAGAAATAACTTCATCTGACCTTACAGTTTCAGTCATGTTATTTACCACATAGGAAATTCAGTACAGGTATATTTATATATTCTTATATATTACAAAGATACCATTCAAGAGAATGCTAAATGCAATAAATGTGTGTGTGCATTGAAGTCTAGTAATATAAAAATCTTGTATGAATCATTATCAGGACTCTATTTTTCCTAGTTACGCCTGTCTGCAACTTTACCCCACATATCACCTTCTTATTTTCCTCCCTTAACTTCCTACTTTCCTTGGCAATGAACACGAGCACACAGTGTATTCCCAGCAAGAACCACTGCCAGAGCTGTCAGCAAGTAGATAGCAGGTAGATTTCACATAACAGATTGTGTTCAGTTTTGACATCACAATTTCCATATCTAAACAGTTATGGCACTGAGCCATATCACAGGGCTTTTCCCACTGTGTAACAAACAAGATTCCCAGCTTGCTTGGACAGGGCAAGTTTGTCCTGGCATCTTAACCACACACAAAAATAAGTCAGATGGTAACTAGCTGAGATTAGCTTCTCCCTTGCTCACAACATTCTTTACCTTGAGCAGCTTTCAAAGGTAAAAATCTCCCTTCTTTTTCAATGTTGAAAATGTAAAAAAATTACCTCTGTCTGTAATTTGTCTGCAACCTAGTTAAAGGAGCACCTTATCACCAATGTGTTTTGGTATTATTTCTACATCTTCCAATCCTACAGTACTTGACTTTGTGATGTTTTTAATGGTGGAAGTGAGCTTTGCCATTTAAGATGTGAATTAATGTGACAGTTAGGGTGTAAAGTGAGGTGGGACTTGGCTGTTTTATGAATAAACATTGTGTTTATTCTTCTTTCAAGGGAACCTTTTCCTGTTCTACTCAGTACCTGGACACTGGTGCAGTGCAGAGATATTTGGAGCAGTGTAGGGGCATGTAAAAATGCTACCCTACATCCCATCACTTTTCCATGACCCATGGTCCAGGATGAAGCCAATTTTGTTTTTACTGATTTTTTTACTTCAGTGAGCTTTTAACTACCAGCAAGTTTTCCAGCTAGTGGACTGATAATGTTGGGGTGTTTATGTTACTGCCAGGACTTCAGGGACACTTTGCTCTGCAGCTTCAGTTGTATCTGAAACCCTCCCGCAGGGAGGAGTAGACAAGACGGACAGCAAAACTGACCGAAGTATTCCATTCCATATCTGTTTAAGCTTGGTATAAGGGGAAGTCAAGCCCCATTCTGCTTCTTCTCCCTTTCTCTTCCATCTATGGCCATTGTCTGGAGAGGACTCCATCTATCCATCACCATTGATCCCCAGGCTCCAGCACTCCTGACCCTCACAACACTCCCCTCAGCTCCTGTCTGCTCTGCCGCTCTCTCTGGCAGCTCTGGGACATTTTGGAACTGCTCCCAGCTCAGAAGATGACGTGGTGTTGCTGGGGATGGGGGGAGGCAATAGAGTTTTGCATATTCCTGCACATACTTTTATATATTTGTACATATTTTCTTATTGTTAGTATTTAATTTAAGCTGTCTAGTTTGGTTTTCAATCTGGAAGGTCTCTCTCTCCTTTATTATCTCTCTCCTTTCCCTACCTGGGTGCGGGGCAGGGAGGGGATGGAGAGCATTGTTGTCTCCAGTTCAATTGCTGATCCTGAGTCAAATTGTGACAATAATTTATCGGTGCCCAATGTGGCACTGTACTGTAAGCCCAGGCTATAAATTCTGACTAATTGGTGAATGTTTAAAATTGAAGCTCTGATAGGAAGAATCCCTCAGATAGCAATGGGCAGCACTTCTGCTGAATATGTTGACAAGCTGAAAACTGAACAGACACTTTCTGCAATGTTTCTGCTGGAACTTTTTCCCAACATGCAGTCGTACCTGTGGTATGCAGCCAGGATAACATTTCTCTGTGTTATTGTTTTATGGTTTATCAACAACACTATAGCCAAAGCCATGATCTATCATGTGACAAGCTATTTAGTTATAGCAGGGGGTTTAATATTGAACGATAGGGTGGCACTGTGTTGGTAATGGCAAGGTCAGTTTTACCTCTCAGATTTCTCTCAGGCTGAATCTCCCAGCTTTTGATCTAAAAAGCATTGTTTCAGTAGGGATGCTTCTGCTGAAAGTTTATAATGTACTGTGGATGCCTAGAGTGATCACTAACCGCTTCCCCACAGGAGAGATTGCTGCCACCACTGCTGCTGCTGCTAGTACTAAGGCCACTCCCACTTTATCCAAATGTGCAAAAGTTAAAGTAAATCCTGTGACCAAGAGCCATCTGAAACCAAAAGAAAACCTTTAACAGTAGAGGACCCCATTTTAAAAGCAATGTTAAAAGACCTAATCAAAGGAGCAGACCCTTCTCAAGCAGATAAAAAAGAAGGCTGCTCTCAAGTAGATAGAAATGTAGGGAGGCAATAAGGAAAGCTAAGGCCTTCTTGGAACTAAACCTTGCTAGTGAGGTCAAAGACAATAGAAAGGGCTTCTTCAAATACATTGCAGATAGAACTAACACTACAGGCAATATAGGCCCACTGCTGCATAAGGTGGGTGCCTTTGTGACAGAGGATGTAAAGAAGGCAGAGGTACTGAATGCCTTCTTTGCCTCTGTCTTTACTGCTGCAGACTCTCCGCAGGAGCCCCAGATCCCTAAAGCCCCAGAAGATGTCAGGATGAAGGAGCAGTTTGCTTTGGCAGATGAGGATTGGGTTAGGGATCAGTTAAGCAATCTGGACATCCATAAATCGATTGGTCCAGATGGAATACACCCACAGGTGCTGAAGGAACTGGCAGTCATTGCTAGGCCACTCTCCATCATCTTCAGTAAGTCATGGGCAACAGGAGAGGTGCCTGAGGACTGGAGGATAGCAAATGTCACTCCAGTATATCAAGGATGAGGGGGTGATTAAGAGCAGTCAACATGGTTTTACCAAGGCAAAGTCATGTTTGACCAACCCTATAGTCTTCTGTGAGGAAGTAACTAGGTGGATAGATGATGGTAGGGTGGTAGATGTGGTTTATCTTGATTTCAGTAAAGCATTTGACACCGTCTCCCACAGCATCCTCATAGATAAACTGAGGAAGTGTGCTCTTGATGATCAAGCAGTGAGATGGATCATTAACTGGTTGAAAGGAAAAAGTCTGAGAGTGGTGGTCAATGGGACAAAATCTAGTTGGAGGTCAGTGACTAGTGGAGTCCCTCAGGGGTCAGTACTGGGACCAGTACTGTTCAATATTTTAATCAACGACTTGGATGAGGGAACAGAGTGTACCCGCAGCAAGTTTGCAGATGACGCTAAACTGGGAGGAGTGGCTGACACACCAGAAGGCTGTGCTGCCATTCAGCAAGACCTAGACAGGCTGGAGAGCCGGGCAGGGAGAAACCTGATTAAGTTCAACAAGGGCAAGTGTAGAGTCTTGCATCTGGGGAAGAAAAACCCCATGTACCAGTATAGGTTGGGGGCTGACCTGTTGGAGAGCAGTGTAGGGGACAGTTGTCAAAGTTAATGCTGGAAACTAAATTGCCTTGGACTAAGTGTCTACCTATTGCTCTGCTAAGAATCAGGACTGCTCCTCACAAAGACATAGGGGTACCACCTTATGAAATGCTGTTTGGACTGCCATATTTAGGCAAAGGTGATCTGTCTTGGTGAGGCCGCATCTGGAATATTTGTCACCGTTTGACTCAGGTCCGACAACAACGCTCTCGATCCCCTTCCCCCTCCCGCCAAGTAGGGAAGGAGAGAGAGAAAAAGAGAGAGACTTGGCTGGATTGAAAACTAAACTACACAGCTTTAATTAAAACACTAATGAATGATATAAAAGAATATATACAATTATATACAGATATATTCAGGTATGGGCAAAAGCCTCTCGCCTCCCCCCACCCCAGCAACTCCCACAGCACTTCCCTGAACTGGGAAGAGTCCCGAGGAATCCCGGAGCTGCTGCTGGAGAAAGCAGAGAGTTATGGGGGTCAGGAGATCTCGAGCCTGAGGATCGACGGTGATGGATGAACAGAGTCCTCCCTGGACGCCGGCCATGGACCGAAGAGAAGTGGAGAAGAAGAAGGAAGGAAGTTGTCTTCTGGGATCTCTGACCTTCCTTTGAGCTTACGTAGATATATGGAATGGAATATCTTTGGCCAGTTTTGCTGTCTGTCTAACTCAGCCTCCTACGGGGGGGTCACAGATCTCCCCATAGTGTCTGAGCCAGCAGAGTGAAGGTGCGGCCTTGAAGCCTCAGTAGTTAGAAAAACATTCCTCTGTCTTATCAGCCTAGCAGAACACACTGTTGCTAGTTAAAAGAAAGCTTACTGAAGGAAAAAAAAATCAGTAAAAAGAAAAATTGGCTTCATCCTGGCTCAAACCAGGACAATATTGTGTCCAGTTCTGGGCTCCTCAGTTCAAGGACAGATGATGATCTTTTCCAACCTTTCTCTCTAAAGGAACTCCACCTCATGAGAAAGAACTTTACTTGCAATGAAGGTGAGCCACTTCTTTTTTGGTTGTTCCCTTGCTTTGATATTGGGGCTGATACCTATGATGTAGACAAAAGAGAAGCCAAGCAGTTGCAATTCCTGGCCAGAGATTCCAGCATTGATAGAGCAGTTGGTAGCAAGATGGAAACGACCACCCTATGGAGCCAACTTCTTTCAGCTGTAAGGGAGAGATACCTCCATAATGGTGATATCACCTGGCCCCAAAGCAGAACACCCACTCTTCAGAGAGCCATCACGTATTTGAGAGAAGTAGCTGTGCAAGAGGTGATCAATGGGATTAGAAATCCTGATGATGTCCTGTGTGACTTGCCCATGTTCCGTAGGTTTGTGCAGAATGTACCAGCAGCACATGCTCATATATTGTCCTTCATAGGATGTTTCAATGATTACAGAAGACCAACTGTGTGTGAATTGGCTTTGAAAGCACAAGAGTAAGGAGACGTGTTCTCTGATTCCCATCAGTTCCACACCTCAGCCATTGAAAAAATGACTGACAGAAGGAATCTAAGATGCTGAACAGATGGGAAGGTAAACCCCAGTATCTCCCCAGAGACAACTGATCTTGTGTTGTAGCCATTAAGAGGAGATATCCTGCTACAAGCAGCAAGGGGGATGGGACCTGCTTCAGTGCCACCTGTGGGGACTCTTGCATAATTATTATAAAGAAGACATGATACTCTGGGAAAATAAACCTCCTGCTACTCTCCAGATACATGTACAAGAGCTGCTAAATAGAACAAATGCAGGAGATGGTCCTTCCAGGAAGAAGGCTGCTCCAGTCTCCAGCGACTGGTCCTTCCACCAGGATGGTGCATCAAGCTCAAATGCTCAGTATTAGAGGTGCCCTGCCTCCAGCCAGGAGGAGGAGAGGGACAACCAAGTTTATTGGACTGTGTGGATTTGGTGGCCTGGCACATTAGAACCACAAAAGTATAAAGCCTTGGTGCACACTGGTGGACGGTGCACCCTAATACCATTGGATCATAAAGGGACAGATTCTGTCACTATTTCTGGAGTGATGGGAGGATCTCAAGAACTGACTGTTCTGGACGCCAATATGGTAAAAAGTGGCAAATGCACCCTGACTGGGCCAGATGCCCCATGCATCTGTGGCACAGACTACCTCAAGAAAGGGTATTTCCAGGACCTTAAATGGTACCAGTGGGCCTTTGGTATAGCAGCTGTAGAGACTGAGGACACTGAACAGCTGCATACTTTGCCTGGCCTTGCAGGTAACCCTTCTCTGGTGGGACTGGTGAAGGTCAAAGACCAACAGGTGCCAATTGCCACTTCAATGGTGCATCAATGACAATATCACACCAACAGAGACGCTGTGATCCCCATTCATAAGCTGATCCGGCAATTGGAAAGCCAAGGTGTGATCAGGAGGACTCATTCACCCTTGAACTGTCCTATATGCCTGGCCTTGCAGGTAACCCTTCTCTGGTGGGACTGGTGAAGGTCAAAGACCAACAGGTGCCAATTGCCACTTCAATGGTGCATCAATGACAATATCACACCAACAGAGACGCTGTGATCCCCATTCATAAGCTGATCCGGCAATTGGAAAGCCAAGGTGTGATCAGGAGGACTCATTCACCCTTGAACTGTCCTATATGGCCAGTGCAAAAGCTTGATGGCGAGTGGAGGCTGACAGTGGACTATCGTGGCCTGAATGAGGTGACACCACCACTCAGTGCTGCTGTGCCTGACATGCTAGAACTTCAGTACGAGCTGGAGTCGAAAGCAGCCAGGTGGTGTTGCCACTATTGACATTGCTCATGCCTTTTTCTCTATTCCTCTAGCATCAGAGTGCAGGCCACAGTTTGTTTTCATCTTGAGGGGAGTCCAGCACACCTAGAATTGACTGTCTGTCCTGGTTTGAGCCAGGATGAAGCTAATTTTCCTTTTACTGTTTGTTTGTTTTTTTTCCTTCAGTAAGCTTTATTTTAACTAGACACAGAGCCTTCTAACTAAGGCTGATAAGAATGGAATGTTTTTGTAACTGCTGGGTCTTCAAGATCACATCTTTACTCTGCCGACTCAGACACTATGGGGAGATCTATGACTGCCTCCCCCCAGCCCCATGCCTATTAGACTGAATTATACATTAGACAGACAGCGAAATTGGCCAGAGATATTCCATTCCATGTATCTACGTAAGCTCAGAGGAAGGTCAGAGATCCCAGAAGGCAACTTCCTTCCTTCTTCTCCTTCCCTTATCTTCCATCCATGGCCGGCGTCCGGGGAGGACTCTGTCCATCCATCACTGTCGACCCCCAGGCTCAAGCTCTCCTGACCCTCATCACTCTCCGCTTTCACCAGCAGCAGCCTGGCATTCTTCAGAACTGTTCACAACTAAGGAGAGTGCTGTGGGAGTTGCTGGGCATGAGGGGAGGCAAGAGGCTTTTGCAGATATCTTAACATATTTGTATATAATTGCATATATTTTCTTATATCATTACTGTTTAATTAAAGGGATGTAGTTTATTTTTCAATCCAGCCAAGTCTCTCTCTTTGTCTCCTTCCCTACCTGGGTGGGAGGGGGAGGGGATCAAGGGCATTGTTGTTGGACCTGAGGCAAACAGTGACGCTGTCACAGGGGGGTGGAAACACAGCTCAGCCACTTGCTATGGACCGATCCACGCTGCACTGGAGAAGGGTGGAGCTCCAGAACACCTGCAGTACACTGACAACATCATTGTGTGGTGACATACCAGAAGAAGTCTTTGAGGAAGGTAAAAAGATCACCCACATTCTTATGGAAGCTGGTTTTGCTGTAAAAAGCAGGGTCAAGGGATCTACATGAGAGATTCAGTTCCCAGGAATTAGATGGCAAGATGGATGTCTCCAGATTCCAATGGATGTGATTAACAAAATAATAGCTATGGCCCCACCACCTAACAAAAAAGGCACTCGAACCTTTTTAGGACTGTTGGTTTCTGGAGAATGCACATTCCAGGTTACAGTGAAATTGTGAAACTTCTCTATGAGGTGACCTGAAAGAAGAGTGACTTTAAGTGGGGTCCTGAACAACAGAGAGATTTTGAGCACATTAAAAAGGAGATTGTGCACGCAATGGCCCTTGGACCAGTTTGAATGGGGCCAGACATCAAGAATGTGCTCTACACCACAGCCGGGTACAAAGGACCTACCTGGAGCCTCTGGCAGAAAGCACTAGGAGAGACTCGAAGGTGACCCCTGGGATTTTGGAGCTGGAGCTACAGAAGTTCCAAGGCCAACTGCCTGACAACTGACAAGGAGATACTTGCAGCATATGAAGGAGTTAGAGCCACTGAGGAAGTGATCGGCACTGAAGCGCAGCACCTCCTGGCGCCCAGATTACCAGTGCTGAGATTCATGTTCCAGAGTAACCTTTCTCCTGTCCATCATGCCACTGATGTGACTTGGAGTAAATGGACTGCTTTAATCACCCAGCGAGCCCAAATAGGGAAACCTAATCGTCCAGGTATTGTGGAAGCAATTACAAACTGGCCAGAAGGGACCCACTTTGGAATGCCACCACAAGAAGTGGTGAGATGGGCTCAAGAAGCTCCACCATATGATCATCTACCAGAGACTGAGAAACAATTTGCTCTTTTCACTGATGGCTCCTGTAGTCTTGTAGGGAACTGCCAGAAGTGGAAAGCTGCCGTCTGGAGTCCTACACAGTTGCACAAGCAGCTGAAGGAGAAGGTGAATTGAGTCAACTCACAGAGGTAAGAGCCATCCAGCTGGCTTTGCACATTGCCAAAAGAGATGGGTGGCCAAGACTCTATTTCTACACTGACTCATGGATGGCAGCAAATGCCTTGTGAGGTTGGCTAAAACAGTGGCAGCAGAACAACTGGCAGCGAAAGGGTAAACCTATTAGGGCTGCTGATCTGTGGAAAGACATTGCAGCTCAAATAGAGAAACTGGTTGTAAAAGTATGTCATGTAGATGAGCATGTACCTCTGACACAACCAATGAGCAGATGGGGCTGCTCAAGTGTTCCAAATAGACTTGGGCTGGGAACATAAGGGTGAACTCCTTTTAGCTCGATGGGCCCATGACACTTCACGTCATCAGGGTAGAGATGCAAGATACAAATGAGCTCATGACTGAGGGGCGGACTTAACCATGGATGCTATTGTGCAGCTTATCCATGACTGTGAGACAGGCTAAATGGTTGAAACCTTTGTGGTATGAGGGGAGGTGGTAAAATCCAGGTATGGGGAGGCTTGGCAAATTGACTACATTACACTGCCTCAGTCCAGGGTAAGCATTATGTGCTTACAATGGTAGAAACAAGTACAGGATGACTGGAAATATATTCTGTGCCTCATGCCACAGCCAGTAATACTATCCTGGGCCTTGCTAAGCAAATCTTGTGGACACATGGACTCCAGAAAGAATTGAGTCACACAATGGGACTCATGTCAAAAACCGCCAAAGAACATGGTACTGAATGGATATACCTTATCCCGTACTATGCAAAAGCCTCAGGGAAGATTGAAAAGTACAATGGTCTGTTAAAAGCTACCCTGAAGGCGTGGAGGAACTTTTAAAAACTGGGAAAAACATTTAGCTCAGGCCATCTGGTTAGTTAACACCAGGGGATCAATCAATCAGGCTGGTCCTGCTCAGTCAGACCACCTACATACAGATGGGGATAAAGTGCCTGTAGTATGTGAAAGGAAGGTGTTGGATAAAAGTGTTTGGGTTTATCCTCCTTCAGGTAAAGGCAAACCTGTTTGGGGAGCTGCTGTTGCTCAGAGACCTGGACATACTTGGTGTGTGATGATGGAGGATGGTGAAGTACAATACCTCAAGGAAATCTAACTCTGGGAGAGAATCCTTAATTTGACAATTGGTAGAATACAGAGCCTACGTGTAATATACATGGTCTGAAATAAGGGGTGGAATGTCCTGGTTTGAGCCAGGAATAAGCCAATTTTCTTTTTACTGATTTATTTTTTTTTAATTTCAGTGAGCTTTCTTTTAACTAGCAGCAAGTTTTCTAGCTAGTGGACTGATAACGGTGGAGTGTTTATGTAGCTGCCAAGACTTCAAGGACACTTTGCAGCCTCAGTTGTATCTGAAACCCTGTATCGCAGGGAGGAGTGGACAAGACGGACAGCAAAATTGACCGAAGTATTCTATTCCGTATATCCATTAAGCTCAGTATAAGGTCAGGGATCCTGGAAGTCAACCCCTTCCTGCTTCTTCTTCCTTTCTCTTCCGTCCATGGCCATTGTCTGGCAAGGACTCCATCTATCCATCACTGTTGATCCCCAGTTAGCCCCTGTCTGCTCTGCTGCTCTCTCCAGCAGCGCTCCAGGATATTTTGGAACTGCTCACAGCAGGTTTGACTGTTTGGGTGGACTGTTCAGTGGACGAGGATGGTCATATCCAGAGATGGTCCAGTTGGATGGTCGTATCCAGAGACTAGTAGTCAATGGCTCACTGTCTGCATGGAGATCAGTGATAAGTGGTGTCCCTCAGGGAGACCAGTGCTGTTTAATATCTTCATCAGTGACATGGACAGTGGAACTGAGTGCATCCTGAGTGCAAGTTTTCCGATGACACCAAGCTGAGGTTGACACAGTTTGAGAGGTGAGATGCCACTCAGAAAGACCTGAACAAGCTCTACAGGTGGACCCATGTGAACCTCTTGAGGTTCAACAAGGCCAAGTGCAAGGTTCTGCACATTGGTTAGGACAATCATTGGTATAAATATAGGCTAGGGGATGAAGGGCTTAAGAGCAGCCCTGCAAAGACAGACTTGGGGGTATTGATGGATGAAAAATTGGACATGAGCCAGCAATGTGTGCTTGCATCCCAGAAAGCCAACTGTATCCTGGACTGCATCAAACGAAGCATGATCAGCAGGGTGGTGGAAGGTGATTCTACTCCCATACTCTGCTCTGGTGAGATTCCACCTGGAGTACTGTGTCCAGTTCTGGAGTCATCAGTACAGGAAAGACATGGACCTGTTGGAGCAAGTCCAGAGGAGAGTCCATGAAAATTATCAGAGGGCTTGAACAGCTCTCCTGTGAAGACAGGCTGAGAGAATTTGGTTCATCTCCAGGGAGACCTTATTGAAGCCTCCACCACACACACACAGCATTTCCAAGTTTTCCTTGCTGCTGTCTTCCCTGAGGGATTATATAAAACAAGCATTTAAACTCCTCAGTGTGGCTGGTAGGTTGGAATAAGGTCTGGCAGTCAGTGCAGAGATGGCTGGGGTAAGTTCAGGCCATAAGAAAATGGTTTAGAAACTAAATTATTACACTTGAGCCCAACTGAAACATGACAATGGTTACCTGTAATTGCCAGGGAAACAAAGAGACTACAGAGACGGGAATTAACAGAGCACAGGCTGCTCTGCAGGTTGTTCAGTCATATGCTAGGAGAAATGCTGCAAATGCAAAATTATGTGAAATCACAAAGGAGCGAAGTTGTCCCTATGTCATGCTGACAGTATTGAAAAACACTGAAGCAGCAAAGCCAGACAAGAAGCTGGTTCAGAAGGAACAAACAATAAAGTCCAAGTTTTAGGACAATCATAGAATGGTTTGAGTTGGAAGGGACCTTAAAAGATCATCCAACCCTCCTGCATGGGAATGGACATGCCCCACTAGATCAGGCTGCTCAGAGCCCCTTTCAACTTAGCCTTGAACACTTCCACCAATGGGGGTTACACAAAATCCCTGAGCAATCTGTTTTCAGTGTCTCACCACCCTCATCATGAAGGATTTCCTCCTAATGTCTAATCTGAATCTACCCTTTTCAAGTTTTAAGCCATTACCCCTTGTCCTCTCACTACATGCTCTTGTAAGAAATCCTTCCCCAGCTTTCCTGTAGGGCCCCTTCAGGTCCTGGAAGGCTGCTATAAGGTCTCCCTGGAGCCTTCTCTTTTCCAGGCTGACTAACTCCAACTCTCAGCCTTTTCTTCATAGGAGAGGTGCTCCAGCCCTTGGATCAGCTCTGTGGCCCACCTCTGGACCTTCCTCAGGAGCTCCATGTCATTCTTATGTTGGAGGCCCCAGAACTGGACACAATGCTCCAGGTAGCGTCTCATGATAGCAGAGTAGAGGGGGAAAATCACCTCCCTTGACCTGCTTCTTTTGATGCAGCCCAGAACACGGTTGGCTTTCTGGGCTGCAAGTGCACATTACGAGCTCATGTTGAAGAGCAGGTCCAGAGGAGAGCAACAAGGCTGGTGAAAAGACTAGAAGAAAAGTCTTACAGGGGAAGGCTGAGGGAACTGGGGTTGTTTAGCCTGGAGAAGAGGAGACTCTTCAAGTACATGAAATGAGGTCGTACTCAGGGAGGGATTGGGCTCTTTTTCTATGCAGCTAGCAACAAGACAAAAGGGCATAGCCTCAAGCTGCTCCAGGGGAGGTTTAGGTTGGCTATGAGGAAGTACTTCCTCAGGGAGAGGGTGATTAGACATTGGAATGGACTTACCAGGGAAGTGGTGGAGGAACCGTCCCAGGATGTGTTCAAGGAAAGGCTGGATGTGGCACTTAGTGCCATGGTCTGGCTGATACGGTGGTGTTAGGTCATAGGTTGGACTTGATGATCTTAAAGGTCTTTTCCAGCCTTGATGATTCTGTGATTCTCATCCACCATCACTCCCAAGTCCTTCCCCTCAGGGCTGTTTTCAATTCATTCTGCACCCAACCTCTATTTGTGTAGAAAAATAATCTGATGCTCTACACAGAGGACCAGGGGATGGCTAGAACAGCTTAGCCAGATAAATTCAGTCTAACAGAAAGATTGAGGCTGAGACATGGCTGCACTGTTTGTGCTTTGACACCAGCCTGTTGTGTGGCCCTGGACAGGCTATTTCACCTTTCTGCCTCCTGTAAACTGCATGTGATGGTGCATGTCTGCATGCTGGCATACTTCCAGATTGGACCTGCAGAGATCTTCTGCACGTCCCTCACTTCCCATTCCCCTCTGCCCTGGTAGAAAGCTTTACTGAAACACTGCAGATTCAGCCATAAATACGAGCACTTCTTCCATAGTACAAGTTCAAGCTGGCCTGAAAGCAGAATTTAAAATATAATTTTAAAAGTAAGTAACATATTCTTAAACACAGACCATAAAGAAACAAGTGCCCAATTCCTGGCACAGCTGGGAACTGCACTGCAGTTACTGCCAGGTGTGGTCAGCAATTTGTTGTTTCAGTGGAGATGGAAAGGGCAACCCTAAGGTAAATTCATTCAGGTACCACCTGGGCTGTTTAAGTGATTTCCAGTGTTCTCCAGCCTCTATCTCTTTTCCCTTTACATTCATCCCTGCCTGCCTTCCTGCATCTTTTACACCAGCCCCACCATAGCCCTACCATAGGGTTCCTTGTCACCAAGTCCTCCCCTTGCTCTCTTATAATGAAAAACAGCTGTGGCAGGCATGTCCCAAACTGTGCCTTACACATTCCTGGTGGTACTGCCTCCTCACCACCAAAACCCCCAGACTTCATATTTACTACAGAAAATTCAAAACAGAACCACTTTTTGTCCTCCAAGCTGTAATTTCCTCCATAACAGGCCTGTCAAATTTAAGATTTCACATACTATTATTATCTTGAGTCCCTGTTTCCCCCCCTCTCTCTCCACTTAGCAAAGTTGACAGCCTTCCAGCACCATGAACATTGCTATAAGTAGCTTCTGTGGAGCAGAGTAGCACATTTTTCCTTCCCTGAAAAAGACCACAGAGATTTGAAGTAGAAACAGGAAAATCACTGTGCCACAACAAGAATCCATCTGTACTAGACCATGTCATCAGGTGGACCTTTGTTTAAAAACAGGCAGGTGGTGAACACATCTCCTCCCACACTTGGGTTTTACTTTTGCCCTGAAACTACTATGGCAAAAATCAGAGGGAAAGCCTGGGCTTGGAATATTGCAGGTCCAGTTCTGCAAACTGGAGAAGTCTGGGTGATTCTATTTAAGTTTCAGTATAAAGAAAAGTAACAAGTGCCTACAGTGAACAGAAGACCTATTACCATTTCACCCCTTCAGCCTGGCTATGAAAGCCAAGTCTTGAATCAAGCTGTACTGGAATAAAATGGCAATCTGAGAAATATGGGGACAACACATGTTGATCTGAACCATTCCACGAACCCCAGCGAGTTATCATCTGTAATTTTGGCTGTGCACAAGAGGGAAAAATAACCATATGCAAGCCACTGACATAGCCAAGACACAGGAATAGTTCAGGCATCAGCAGTACATGTCAATATATCCTGCTGCAATATAGTATTAAGAGTAATCCCTGAATGAACTAGCTTGAATCCCATGCAGCCTCCAGCTGCCATATAGGGGCTTCAGATAGGTTTAAGGGTACCCAATGGGCTACTTTGCACCTCCTCTCTTCTCATAGGTGATAACTGGCATCCACCAGTACCGTACTGCTCCTCTACCTCACACCCAGCAGCAACAGACACCAGCAGAGAGGTCTAAGGCTCTTCTCAGTCACTGCTGAGGAGAAGGTAAGTGATAGAGCTCAGCAGAAGCCTCCCGTGAGCGAGATTCAACTCCACCAGCCACAGACTGCAGTTTGGAAATGGTGAGGGCAGCACAGGGCTGTATATTTGGCAAGATTTGTGCACCTTTTGCAAAGATTTCCAAAGGAGGCTGTGCTCACCCCTTAGTCTAGACTGAACCTTAAAATGTGCTTCTGCAAAAGTGAGGTCTTGTCTACCTTTTTGCTGATCAATTCTCCTCCTGTCCAGCACTCTTTGTTACAAGAACAAGGGCAACTTGAGCTACCAAAAGATAACTTAGAAAGGCAAGTCTTCTGTCGGCCTGATAGACAAAGACCATGGTTTTCTGCCTTTTAACTCCTACCTGGTTCTCCTCCTCACCCCAGCAGCTTTACTAAGGAGGCAGCGTACTGGATTGTGTGCCACAGAGCAATAGTTCCCTGTCCACCTCCTCCCTACTCCAAATGATCAGCAAATCACTGAGATAACCCAGGGAGGTGGGTCTCACCAGAGTACCTAGAGGCCATAAGTAGCAAACACCAGCCTTCTTGGGACTTGTTAGGGCTTGTACCTGCAGTTATGTTTTTCTTAAGTAAGGCACTCCCAAGCCCATCCACAATTATCTCAAAGTTCACATCTCATTGTGGTTCTTGGCCAATTTACTGAAGTGAGTTGATGAGTCTGTTATCAGAAGTCCACAGAGGGTGGTTTGGAAATACTTTCTCCTGACTGCCCTCTCAATAGATTTTTACAAACTACTGTCAAACCCTGATACTTGCACTCTTCTAGTAGAAGGGGATGCATAAATATATATATGACATTCTAGTACAACACAGCACAGAGAGATTACCTATTTTCTTACCTAACAAAAATCTACCAGTAAGATGGGATCAGGACAGCCCATTCTGTATAGGCAGGAGATGCTCACTTGACCTCTGGCTACAACATTGCAGCCACAAGCAATCTGCCTACTCTAGAGCCTGTGAGCCACCATATGGGTGGACTTAGGGAATGAATGAGTCAGAGACTTTCAGATATGTAGAATAAGTAGAAGGAGGAAGGGAAGAAAAACCTTCTTATTATATAGATATCTGTACAGCAGTCCTTTTTCATAGAATCAGAGAGTCATAGAATGGTTAGAGTTGGAAAGGACCATAAAGATCATCAAGTTCCAACCCCCCTGCATGGACAGGGAAACCTCCCACTAGATCAGGTTGCTCAGAGCCCCATTCAACCTGGCCTTAAATGCTTCCAGGAATAGAGCTTCTACAACTTCTCTGGGCAGCCTGTGCCAGTGTCCCACTACACTCACACTAAAGAATTTCCTCCTGATCTCTAACCTAAATCTCTCTTCTTTCAGTTTAAAACCATTACCCCTTGTCCTGTCACTACAATCCCTTGTAACAACTCCCTCCACAGCTTTCCTGTAGGCCTCCTTCAGGTACTGGAAGGCCACTATGATGTTCCCCCAGAGCCTTCTCTTCTTCAGGCTGAACAATCCAAACTCCCTCAGCCTGTCCTCATAAGAGAGGTGCTCCAGCCCTAGGATCATTTTTGTGGCCCTCCTCTGGACAGGCTCCAACAGGTCCAAATCTTCTTTGTGTTGGGGGCACCAGAGCTGGACACAGCATTCTAGGTGAAATCTCACCAAGGCAGAGTAGAGAGGCAGAATCACCTGTCCTGATTTGCTGGACACACTTCTTTTGACACAGCCCAGGATCTGGTTGGCCCTCTGGGCTGCAATTGCACATTGGTGGCTCATGTCTAGGTTTCGGTCCACTAGTACCTCCAGGTCTTTTTCCACAGGCTGCTCGCAAGTGTGTCCTCCCCCAGACTGCATTGATACTGCAGGTGACCTTGGCCAAGGTGCAAGACCCTGCACTTGGCCTTGTTGAACCTATTTCACTGAACCAGACTCATAACAATATTGAAACAGAATGATCAGGGACTGTAAACAGCTGAAAATAAAGGTTGAATACAGCAGTATCCTCTGTCACATGACTGAGGTGAAAGAAAGTATGAGTGAGTGAACACATGGAGGTTACAGAGTGCAGGTGCAGCCATACTCGCCAGCTCTCCTGAATTCTCAGCACCAGGCATATGTGCCAAGCAGGTTTCTACTATACACAGCAGAGGAGGCAAAATCCTTCCTTAAATTACACACTGTCCCTTCCTATAGACAAGTACTTTGTCAGCTGGAATGTCTGCAATTCATTTGGACAGGAAACTGCTGCATCTCACCTCCTATTTCAGCAGGGGATTTGTGGGGTTGCAGAAAGGCAGGAGCAGCTGCTGCTCTGTTTTGGGAGGAAAGCATGCAGGACACTTCTCTGCAGGAAAGACATTTTAGAGTGGGTCAAGGAATTGACCCTTGATTAAGAGAAAAAAAAATGTATGGCAAAGGTTTTGTGACTTCAAATTGTAATCATAGTAGGCTTGTTGATCTTTTACTATCCTCATGAATTAACCAATGTGCAACCTCTTTCCTAAAACCTAAAGAACCCCATAAAATATATTCATCATGTTCTTCCAACAACAATCTATGAAGTAGGTCTTGTCCTGGCAGAGAATGCTATTACTCCAGAGCAGCATAAAACCTGCAGGTCACTTCAATCCAGCCACAATCATGCAGAGCCATCCCTGCTAGCATTTGGTCCAGATCCTGCAGTTCTGCTGCTTTTGAAAAATATTAAATACATGCAAGTAAGGGTAAGTGATAAAACACATGGAAGGATTAGGAAAGACCCACCATTTCCAGAAAGAAAAGGGGAAAAAGAGCAGAGGCCATTATGTTTCTCTGAATGACTGCTGTGTTGCTTTGTTCAATAGCAGGAACTGACTCCTACAGAGTGCTAGAGGTTACTTGGTCACAACCAATGCCATTAAAACGGATCATGTTTGGAAGAGAAGTGATGATAACCTGTGCTGGCAATCTTTTGCATCTGGAATAGCTTTAGGTCTTAAGTTTTATAACTTCATGTGTACAGGCACACACACATGCAAAACCTGCAGCACACAGTGTCAGTCCTAAGCATACAGCAGTTCCCTGGAAAGCTTGCAGAGAAGCTGGAGAATACACATCAAGTCCACTGAAAAGTTTGGCCTCCATCTTCCTCTGGTGGCACAGCATAACCAGGAAGCATGTTATCATCAAACTGTCCAAACCTCAAAGCCAGCTACTCGAAACTAACAACTCAGGTGCCAAGGTGGCTTCTGGTAGCAAACAAGTCCTTGCAAACATGAATTTAAGCGATTTATATGAAATTTACTCAAATTTCTGCATTACCACCTCCCTAAGCTTTCAATAAATCATAAATTTCTATTCATTGTTGTTAGGAGTCACATTTCCCAGCACATCTACTCATCCTTAAACTTTCAGATGAAAGCTTTGATCTTTAAATGATCACCTTGTTTGTTTAGCTGGATGGAATTGTTAAGATGAAATACCACATACAATGCAAGAACTGGCAGACTAATGTGGCAGGGTCCAGCATTTAATATTTACTTTCTCTTGTGGAATCAGCAATCAAAGGGGATGAAAGAGGTTCTTGGTCTTGCCTAGGAGAGCAAATAATCCTGAATTCTCAAAATTCATAGCCCATGTTCCACCTAACCTGCAGTAACTGTCCATAAGCATGCTCTTATTCCCTGGCACAGACAAAATTATGCAATTTAGATTTGTCATGAAGACAGGCTTCCACTTCTGTTCCTGCAGACAAAGATGTTTTTAAAGTAGACATCTCCAACAATGTGTAACTATTGGTTACGCATATCTTGTGAGACACAGAGTTTTGGTGCTGGGGAACAGGGCTCTGCCCTTGATGAAGACACACTGGTACTTCCAGTGGTCTCAACCTGCAGGACAAATGTCTGCATCATGAAAAGCAAAGTTCAGTGCAGAAAAGAGCGAGAAGCTACCCTAAAAAGCGATAGGGAAAATAACAAAACAAACACACCTATACAAAAAGGCAAAGCACTGAAATAAAGGGTCAGGACTTTGACAGAACCACAAACTAAGCAAGAACCAGGAGTGCAGATCAATTGCCATAATTTGTCTAGAGATGATCAATCTCGTTCTAGGACTTTAAGGGTGATACACATTTGATACTAGAAAAAACCACAACAAACATGCTGCCACTGATCTGTGCAAACATGAATGATATGGAGATAAGTTCCTATTTCTCACAATGCAAGAGCTAATGTGGGATAAGGGGGGTGAGAGCAGTGGTTAAATTGACAAGCAAATGCATCTGAGACAAGTTGTGGGAAATAAGTTTTCTGTGTGGATAGCACATAAATTGAGGACCATAGTGTCTCTAGATGCTTTGAAGAGTAACCATAAAATTTGTCTAACCTCTTTTGCAGCCAATTAAATGAGTCCATCAGGATCTATTGAATGTGATGTAACCACCAATTCAGAAAGATTTTAAACCCCTAGTTGCTGAAAGCTGAGAGTGCCTTATGGAGTAACTATACCTCGATTTTCATATTTTCCCTATTCACTACTGGCCATATGAGACAGTAGGCTGAACTGTTCTGTATGAGTTGCCACTAAAGTGTTTTTCTACAGATCTCTGCCTTAGCAGAGTTTTAACCTCTTCCAATTATCTCACAGAATGTGATCTAAATGGGTCAGGATGCATGAGCCTGAGGATCAGTGGTGATGGATAGATAAGACAGGAGTCCTCCCTGGACACCAGCCATGGATGGATGGAAGAGAAGGAGAAAAGAAGCAGAAAGGGGCTTGACTTCCGTGATCCCTGACTTTATATCAAGCTTACATAGATATGTGGAATGGAATACTTGGGTTAATGTTGCCGTCTATCTAGTCCACTCCTCCCTTTGAAAGGGCTGCAGATACGACTCTTCTGTTCCTGTAGAAACTGAGGCTTCAGATTCAACTAGCAGAGCAAAGCATCCTTGGTGTCTCAGCAGTAACACAAACATTCCAGTGTTATCAGTTCACTAGCTGGAGAACTTGTTGCTAGTTAAAAGAGAGCTCACTGAAGGAAAAAAAAATCAGTAAAAAGAAAATGGGCTTCATCCTGGCTCAAACCAGGACAAGAGGATTTAGTCTTTCCTTCCTCCACAGGCATCACACCTAAAATACAAATTATATTTCAGAAGGTGGGAGATTTTGGGGTTTTCTCCCCTCATTTTAACCTTTTGCTAGGGTGTGAGAGGTGGATAATCCCAGCTGAGCATTCCTTACTTAACAAACTTACACTTGGTTACTTAATTAGGAATTTAATAAACATTGCTCAATTATCCCTTAAAAGGACTGTTTTATTAATGGCCCTGGCCATAGCCTTTTAGGGGTCTCGATCTTGTCAGATCTCAAAAGCTAGGCTTATTCAACACTTTAATAAATAGCTGCCAATGAAGTATCTTGTATTGCCAGAAGTAGCATTCAAATTTTACTTGATGATTCCCTTCCCAGACTGAGCTCTGTACCTTTGCACAGTGCCAGCTAAAACTTTGCTCTCAGAGGTTCCTTTTCTACATGAGATGCAAAGTGGAGAACTGATCACTTTTGACACAGCTTACAGCAGGCAAAGTTTTAGAAGTCCAGCTGGAGCAAGTATGTGTACCATACCGGACTGGAACCAGTCTTCCCCACTTCTGAAGAGCTGTTGTGCAATGCTGTTGTATACTGTTAAGACCCGTTAACATGACAGGCTTTTGAGATATTCTTAGGTACCTGAAGTACCTATAAAACACTTCCCGGGCACCTAGTACTCTATATTACTATTAATATTAGAAGAGAAGCATGTATGGACAGCTCTCATTTCTACTCTCAAATGTCTTTTTTCATTTGAAAGCAACTTCATTAAACTTTAACCTTTTCAGGTAGAATTTTGCCCTTCTGGTTTCTGGTATTGTGCCTAATGCCTTTGGAAAGTTTGGTTCAGTTGTTTTCAGTTTTAGGCAGTGTGTAAAATACACTGTTGCAAAAATACAACTGTTGCCATGATTTAGAAGTTAATATTCTGTTACCTTGTCTTGAGCAATCCCATACTTCACCAAGAAAAGAGAACTTTTAAAATTGGCTCAGACATGTACTTGTTAGTTTTCCAGTGAAAACACACCTCGGCTTAATCACATCAATGCCTACTGAGCCAACCTACTCAAAACCTGCTACTTAAAATTCAGGAATAAATCCAGAGATGAGTCTCTTAGGCAATAACCACTCAATAGCAGCAATGGTGATAGAGGTCATGACTCTTGAATGCTAGAAAAGACATTATGCAGAACCTGTACTGCAGGTCAAAGGTGATGTAAAGGAAAGGTCACATCCAATATCCACAGGAAGATGGTGCTGGAGAATAGCTTGTTCCTGATTTTTTTGTTGTTGTTGTTGAAAAAGTAAGAAAGCAAGCAACACCCTTCCTCCCCCAACAAGTCATGCTGTTAATTCAGTACAGAGCAGTGTAGCACAAATAGTTGAATCAGTACCACAGAAGATGATATAAACCCTGGAAAACAAATGCCTGATGGAGTGACACCTCAAATGGCATCTATAGCTGACAGAACAGCAGCATGAAGCCTCACATTCAACACAAGACTCTTATGAAGCTAGCAGGAAAAAAGTCTTTTTTTTTTTTTTTTTTTTTTTCCTACAGCTACCCACATCCCAGAAAAGGCTAGAAATAGATTTTAATGAAAATCCATATATTTTATATTTTAGGACCTTGTATGCAGCAGACCATCTCTGGTCTTTTCTAGGCCTGCTGAGCCTTGGTACTATGTACCCTCTCCTGCAATTTGAAATACCCACTGTTTCTTACATGTAAAGCAATGACAGCCCTGTACACATTTTCTCTTGCCTGCCACAGAATGAAGGCATGTTTCCTGGCAGACAGTTTGTTGCTCTTCCAAACTGCTCCAAGCAGTCTGCTCCAATCAGCGTTACAGGTGAAGAGGACTGCTGTGGCATGTATGCCAAGAAAATGTCCTGGAGCAGTTGTATTTGGAGCTGACATCTGACAGTGAGCCAATGCCTTGTGGAAAGCTTGAAAGCAGAACTGACACTACCTTTGGAGCAGGACAGCTTCAGTTTCCTTCCCCCCTTACCACAGATTCTTCTTCTTGTATAAGAAGAATTTCACTTACTAGTGAAATTTTCAAGCACACCTAAATCTCCTAGACTAGTAACAGTGTCAAGCACCACATTCTGGCAAATGCACCATCAGGAAACAAGGTTCACCAGTACATTTGATCACACCATGCTGTGTTTGGGATGAACAATGTGTAGCCACTCTCCCTCTTATGTTCTCACACCATTCTGCAGCTACTGCTTTGCCAGCTGTCTGGGCTTCATGACTTCAGCCAGTTTTGCTACAAGAGAACCTGGTGCTCTTCATCAGCCTGCCCATGCAAGGACTGCTTCCTGAGCAGGCAAAGTTCAACAGACAGGGCACTCGATAAGACACTCCAAAAACCTGTCTCTTCTTCCTTCTGTTTTCTCCTTTTAGTGTAGCTTGCTGAACACTCCCATTTTCTGCCCTTCCCTGACTCAGGTGAACGCAGCTATGAGAGCCACAGAACAAGAACAGCTGGCCCAAATGCAAGCAGCAGCAGCCCCTCAGCTCATTTTCAGTTCTTCTAGCCCCTTCTTTTCTGAGCCAACAAAAGAAGCCCTGCCCTGACACCAAAGCTAGAAAAATCACCATTTCACCCTCCCTTCTGCGGCTTGCACACACAAATTACCCAGAGTGCAGTGCCAAGGGCAAGCAGCAGCCACAGGCCCGTAAGCACCAAGCCACCAGCATACACACAAGGAAAAGGAAGTTGTTAATTGGGCCCTGGTAACACAGAACAGCTGCTGGTTAGGGCAGCCACAGCTCACCCCTGCTGGTGACTGAGCAGCAGCTGTGCTTGGGAAACCTACTTTAGCTTGTGGTCCAGAATTGTGGTGAATGAGGAGGCACCTCAGAAGGTCCCAATGAAATCAGCATCAGAAGCCTTTGCCCAAACTGTTTCAGTGAATCAGCTCAGAGACCTCAGTAGCATGGCCTTTCTCTTCAGACACCTTTTTGCCCCTCGAGGTTCTGCTAGCTCAAATAGATGATGTTGTAACATTTCCCAAACATGTGACAGCTGTAGCTAAAATTTTTTGATCGGGCACTTCAGAAACTTTGGAGGGGAAAAAAAGAGAAAAAAAAAAAAAAAGGGCGTATCAGCCCTCCACTGATCTGCACTGGCACCTCAGCTCCAACCCAACTTGCAGTACATGTTGCTCCATCTGTCCCACATCCTTGTCCTGCTCCACAATTCAAGACTGGCTGTTAGAGATGTCTTTTAAGGCAAGAGGCTCTTGTGGAACCCACATAAGCACACAACCAGAAGGATCTTCACTGGAAAAAGCAAGGCTGCTATAGGTAGGAGATGAACAAAAGACAAAGTGAGGTGATTGAAAATCCTCCCTTACTGGAGGTACTCCTGTCTTCTGCCCAGTGACCTTGCAGAACTGATGCCAGTGCTCCTGCTACCTCCTCTCTCCTTTGGTATGTGGGTGGCCCAAGCCAAATGTTGCACAGAAAGTAATTTTCATCATTTCAGAGGCTAAAATAATCTGTGTAAATATTATAGCAGTAGCTTAACAGTGCATACTGCTTCCCCACCCAGCCCACAGAGTATTTTAAGGCAGGCAGGTCAGCTCCAGCCTAGGTTTCAACTAAAGAGCACATTGTGGTCAAAACTGATCCTGCCTGCTTTTATTCCGGGTTTAAAGTTTCTCCACAATGCAGCTGCTTCTAGTGCAGGTTTATTAGTAGTCTAGTATACATTATGACCTCCTCAACTCACTGGAATGATCCGAAAACCTTCAGAGAGAGAATAAACAGATAGCACATGACAAGTCAGCAAAGGTAAATGGTAATTTGAAAAGTGCAGTTTAGTTTTCATTAGCAGTGATAAAGGGAGGGTTGTGGTGTAATAAATCTCAGAATAAGGATTAGACTCCTTAGGGCACCTTAGTGGCCATTTCTGTAAGGAAATGGCAAGACATGAAGGAATATTAAAACTCATGCTTCAGGGCCTAAAAGAGTCAGAGCTGTGGAAGAGACATCTCACATCTTACCTTTTTTTAAAGAGCTCTTACATTTTCCTTTAAAAAGAGCAGTGACATCTGTGTTGGCAATGGGTGAAGTATATATAGTTCAAAGTTGTTGTGGGACAACAGTTCCTAGAATCATAGAATCATAGAATTGTTTGAGTTGGAAGGGACGTCAAAGATCATCTGGTTCCAACACCCCTGCCATGGGCAGGGACACCGCCCACTAGATCAGGTTGCTCAGAGCCCCATCCAGCTTGCCCTTGAAAACTTCCAGGGATGGGCCTTCCACCACCTCTCTGGGCAACCTGTTGCAGTGTCTCACCACTCTCATGGTGAAGAACTTCTTCCTAATGTCTAATCTGAATCTACCCACCTCTAGTTTTGATCTATTCCCCCTAGTCCTACCACTACCTGACATCCTAAAAAGTCCCTCACCAGCTCTCTTGTAAGCCCCCTTGAGATACTGGAAGGTCACAATAAGGCCTCCCTGGAGCTTTCTCTTCTACAGGCTGAATAAACCCAACTCTGTCAGTCTGTCTTCACAAGAGAGGTGCTCCAGAGCTCTGATCATCCTTGTGACCGTTTCTTCAGACACTTTACAGCATGTCCACATCCTTCTTTCTTCAGTGATGACCAGTGATAGGACAAGGGGTAATGGATGCAAACTGGAGCACAGGAGGTTCCATGTGAATATCAGGAAGAACTTCTTTCCTGTGAGAGTGACAGAGCACTGGAACAGGCTGCCCAGAGAGGCTGTGGAGTCTCCTTCACTGAGACATTCAAATCCCGCCTGGACGTGTTCCTGTGTGATGTGCTGTAGGTGATCCTGCTCTGGCAGGGGGGTTGGACTAGATGATCTTTTGAGGTCCCTTCCAACCCCTAGATTCTGTGATTCTTGTAATACGGGCTCCAGAACTGGACGCAGTACTCTAGATGGCGTCTCACTAGAGTAGTGTAGAGGGGGAGAATCACCTCCCTCAACCTGCTGGCCACGCTTCTCTTGATGCAGTCCAGGATATGATTAGCTTTCTGGGCTGCAAGTGCACACTAATGGCTCATGTTGAGCTTTTCACCCACCAGTACCCGCAAGTCCTTTTCTTCAGGGCTGCTCTCAAGCCAGTCACTGCCCAGCCCATATCGGTACTTGGGATTGCCCTGACCAAGACACAGGACCTTGCACTTGGTCTTGTTGAACTTCATGAGGTTGGCATGGGCCCACCTCTCCAGCCTGTCAAGATCCCTCTGGATGGCATCTCTTCCCTTCAGCGTGTCAGTCACCCCACACATGCACACACAAACACACATGTTGCAGGGTGGGGAGCAGCCACAGTGGGTATCCATGAACCCTACTAGAGAAATGAGATAGTCTCACCTTGCTGCTGCAATGCTCTCTCCCTAGAGGCAATCAGAATGAGCTTTATACAGTCCTGTGGCCAGAAACTGGCTCTATGACTGCTACATGGATCCACAAAGTGCAGTACTTTCAGCTAGCAACTCCAGTCAATGGGGTAGCAGCATGTTCTCACCACAACATAGGTACCTCCAAAAATGCTTCTGTTCTGGCTTTTTATTTCCTCTCCAGACAGTTCTGTACAATTGTGTGCAGAGGTGTATTTCTCTTTCATCTGGCCAGCAATCATGTACACATGGAAGCAGGAAGACTAATAGCACAGCTGGGAAGAAAGAACTATTCTTGATGGGAATGCCTGGTTTTTCTTTTCCTTTAGCATGCACACAGTTCTCTCCAGATCATCTGATTTCTTCCATCTTTCATTACCTCTTCACAGAAGAGTTCTCAGGTCATCCCGCTCATCCCCAGGATTTATATTAGCCTGCAAGGTTTTGAACTACTATAGCACTACTACTACTTCCCTTGGGAGATCATGACATAGTCTGAGAGCTCTAACATTTTCCAGAATTACCAGCTAGCAAACAAAGTTGCAAGCATTCAAAGAAAAGGATATTCTACTACTGCACAGTGATGGCAGAGCCAAGGTTCACAGACAGCAAAAAAACTCAAGGGTTGTCCCAGTGCAAGCCATGTGCATCTGCTGCTCATATGGAGGGGTTCTCAACTGGTGAGGTCATATTTTGGAAAAGGCTTTATGTTTGGCTACAAACAAACCCCAGGGCTGCACGTTATCCAGGAAAGGCAAGGAGACTATGTTAATGAGGCTTACCATTTCCTTCAAAATGGGGTGCTCATTGCATATCACAAACTGCTGGGGAACCAGATTGCTCTCTCCAGAAGAGTCTCTCTACCTCTCCTTGCACACTAAAGGAGAATGGAAACTGGCAAAACTTTCCACAGAAATTCCCAAGGCAGTTCTGGACCATAGGAACCTTTCTGCCCTTCAGTGAGATGCTGGGGAGGTCAATCCCAGTGGGGGGCTGAGCCTTAGGGAAAGCTCCAGTAAAAACTGACCCACTCCAGGGAAGCTCATTTCTTCCAATGTTCTTTAGGTCTAAATACTGAAGTAATGTAGGAATATCAATAAATGAGAAAAAAAAACCAACAACAAAAAAACACCAACAAAAAGAAAACCCAAAAAAATTTCTTCAGCTTTTACTGTGTCCTTGCAATACTCTTTGACCCAGAAAACAGGAGAATGTGCTAGAAGAGCTGGCTTTTATCCTACAGGTCAGACAGCCTGTTTGCCTGCAGTGTGTAGACATTGGCTTGTAGCACAAATGCTGCTGCTCATCTCTTACTGCTGCAAATATCCACCATGCAGGACAAATCAGAGCTATCCTCTACCAGCAACAGGTCCCCATAATTGAAGTGGTCAGATACTCATCCAGAGCACACATTTCTTCCATTTACCCTGCGCACCTTGAATAGCCATATTAACAAATAACTACATTATAGGCTTTACCTTTACCTGATTAAGGTCATCAGCAAGGATTTCAGCTGCTCCCCAACAGTACTGCCATGTGCACTGATAGCAGCAAATCTTCCTCCCTGAGCAAAATCTCTTTGCTGGCACTTTACAGACTCATCATAGGCTTCCTGGCAATACCTGGATCATATAAGGTACCATGCCATACTGTTGAGGGTTGTTTGGTAAACAATGGATATGTAAGCAATCCAGCTTTCACTGAGAACACCTGGGCCTCAGTGACCAAGGATTTTCTCATGGGAACCAGCTGATAGAAGTGAGCAACGAAGTAAACAACCGGATGTGCCAAAGAAGGAAGTGGGGTGGAGAGTTCTGAGCATGTGTGTGCCTGAGGCTAGGAATCAATCACTGGTTAGATCGTAGCAGGCTTTAGTACAATTGACCAATCATAAGTCAGCAATCATGTACACATGGAAGCAGGAAGACTAATAGCACAGCTGGGAAGAAAGAACTATTCTTGATGGGAATGCCTGGTTTTTCTTTTCCTTTAGCATGCACACAGTTCTCTCCAGATCATCTGATTTCTTCCATCTTTCATTACCTCTTCACAGAAGAGTTCTCAGGTCATCCCGCTCATCCCCAGGATTTATATTAGCCTGCAAGGTTTTGAACTACTATAGCACTACTACTACTTCCCTTGGGAGATCATGACATAGTCTGAGAGCTCTAACATTTTCCAGAATTACCAGCTAGCAAACAAAGTTGCAAGCATTCAAAGAAAAGGATATTCTACTACTGCACAGTGATGGCAGAGCCAAGGTTCACAGACAGCAAAAAAACTCAAGGGTTGTCCCAGTGCAAGCCATGTGCATCTGCTGCTCATATGGAGGGGTTCTCAACTGGTGAGGTCATATTTTGGAAAAGGCTTTATGTTTGGCTACAAACAAACCCCAGGGCTGCACGTTATCCAGGAAAGGCAAGGAGACTATGTTAATGAGGCTTACCATTTCCTTCAAAATGGGGTGCTCATTGCATATCACAAACTGCTGGGGAACCAGATTGCTCTCTCCAGAAGAGTCTCTCTACCTCTCCTTGCACACTAAAGGAGAATGGAAACTGGCAAAACTTTCCACAGAAATTCCCAAGGCAGTTCTGGACCATAGGAACCTTTCTGCCCTTCAGTGAGATGCTGGGGAGGTCAATCCCAGTGGGGGGCTGAGCCTTAGGGAAAGCTCCAGTAAAAACTGACCCACTCCAGGGAAGCTCATTTCTTCCAATGTTCTTTAGGTCTAAATACTGAAGTAATGTAGGAATATCAATAAATGAGAAAAAAAAACCAACAACAAAAAAACACCAACAAAAAGAAAACCCAAAAAAATTTCTTCAGCTTTTACTGTGTCCTTGCAATACTCTTTGACCCAGAAAACAGGAGAATGTGCTAGAAGAGCTGGCTTTTATCCTACAGGTCAGACAGCCTGTTTGCCTGCAGTGTGTAGACATTGGCTTGTAGCACAAATGCTGCTGCTCATCTCTTACTGCTGCAAATATCCACCATGCAGGACAAATCAGAGCTATCCTCTACCAGCAACAGGTCCCCATAATTGAAGTGGTCAGATACTCATCCAGAGCACACATTTCTTCCATTTACCCTGCGCACCTTGAATAGCCATATTAACAAATAACTACATTATAGGCTTTACCTTTACCTGATTAAGGTCATCAGCAAGGATTTCAGCTGCTCCCCAACAGTACTGCCATGTGCACTGATAGCAGCAAATCTTCCTCCCTGAGCAAAATCTCTTTGCTGGCACTTTACAGACTCATCATAGGCTTCCTGGCAATACCTGGATCATATAAGGTACCATGCCATACTGTTGAGGGTTGTTTGGTAAACAATGGATATGTAAGCAATCCAGCTTTCACTGAGAACACCTGGGCCTCAGTGACCAAGGATTTTCTCATGGGAACCAGCTGATAGAAGTGAGCAACGAAGTAAACAACCGGATGTGCCAAAGAAGGAAGTGAGGTGGAGAGTTCTGAGCATGTGTGTGCCTGAGGCTAGGAATCAATCACTGGTTAGATCGTAGCAGGCTTTAGTACAATTGACCAATCATAAGTGTAGTTCTGGACACGTAGATACGGGAAGAGAGTATATAAGTGCCTGTTATTTCTAATAAAGGAGAAGTTTTGCTTTATCAATCATATTGATTGCTTGCGTTCTTCCCTCACCAACGCCTCTGCCGCAACACCATACCAAGGATATATGTTATTGCCTGATGACACAAGGGTGCAGGACTAGTTGCCAGCCACTGTGCACCTCCCCTTTCCCCTACTACAATAAAAGGTGTCTCAGTTTCCCATAAGCATGAGGAACTCCTGCCCCATGCTGCAGTTTACATTAATCATTATTCAGCTACCAACTTCAGCTTAGTTGCATTGATGAAGGATAAGCAAAATTGCTCAGAAATATACCTAAATGTGAGCATTTTCACACTGTATAAAACCCTATTTCTTTCTTCTCCATTCCTTAGTGTTATAAGAGTTATGCAGGAAGGTGTAACAGTGTTTACAGTCACAAGTTTGGGCTCTACCATTTCATCTGCACACAGTAAAGAACAGGAACCACTAGCCTAAGTCAATGACCTTCAAACCCAAATAATGGACTTCACCTGTCCTAGCTTAAAGAGGTTAAAATATTTAGCCACTTTTCATGACGACAAGTAATTTGTTTGCTTTTTCAACCAGATTGTACAACCCAATTCAAACAGCTTTAGCCTTTTTAATTGCCCCAACATGATGTTGGGCAAGTTCTACATGCTAGCAAAGGACTTCTCCTTCAAACATACTTTGCAATTTAAACATAACTCCAGCCAAGGCACGTGTTGAAGATCACCCAGGGCTAAACAAGGAATCCCAGATTAGGTGAAGACTCTCTTTTCCCAGACTGTTTGAGGTTTCCCTGCCAGAGGGAGGCTGAGCAGACACACTTCAGAAGACCTGCCTTGCAGCACATCCTGCTGGCATCTGCTCTAAATATATTATCCAGCCTAACAGAAGCACAGAAAGACAAGGTCCAAGATCACAAAACTACAAGGACGTTGACCCAAAAAGCTGCAGAGCAAAGACCAGCTTTTCCCACAACAACTAGCTATCCAGCAAAACCAAAAAGTCAAAGCAGAGTCCTAACCCTGAACTACTTAGGCCTTCTAGCAGACAGGAATCATTACAGCTCTAAGCTTTGCTGTTGTTTAACCTGGTTTCTTCTAGAAAAGCAAAAACTTATTACCCCATACTTTGTGCAAGATGAAAACATTAGGTTTTGAACCCATGGTTGAGCTTCAGCCAAGAGGAACAAAGGTAATTAAGTTTCATGAGACTGAGAGGCCATGGAAAGGAGTGAACTAGAATTGCCCTGGTCAAGGGAGATGGTTGCAATATGATCTTTACTGCATAACAGACAGCCCACAGTGGAAAAAGCCCTTAGAAATGGTTCAGTAGGGCAGGACTCAGGTTTTCTTTTTTTGATGCCAGAAATGAGCAGCCACTAGACAAATCCAGAGAAACCAGCTTTACAACACCTCTGTTCCCAGAGCTCTCCAGGTGTTTCCCAAATAAATGAATTAGCTGTCTCAAAGGTCATGCTTAAGCATTCTGCATATGTTCCCCAATTCTCTGGACATCACATGACAAATTGCAAACTCACATTTGCAGTCAAGAAGTTCTTCATTCTTATTATTCCTTTAAATGTTTCAATAGTCCATTACTTCCTTTCTTCTCTGCTGTCTAGAACACACTCCTAACACAGGCAATTAAATAAGAAGGAAGTTGCTTTTATAATTAATCTAATATCAATTCAATTTCAGAATATTCCTGTGTTTTATTGTGAAAGAGGCCATGCAGCAGGTTGAAACCCAATGTACATCAGAGATGTTATGCTTTGCAGGAGCAGAATGTTAGTTTTGGCAGTCACTTGGCAGGTATCTTCTAGGTAACTTGGTAGCATGCCATCTATTATTATATTGTGAATTCTGTAAGCAAACTTTCAAAGATGTTGCAATTCCTTGTCTAACATACAATTAATTTCTGCAACACTACACCATTAAATGCAATAGATTCACTACCATTTGCAGCCTCTAAAGCAAGAACAAGCAGAGCCATTCTAGGAAGCTGACCTTAGCCCAAACAGAAACAGCAGGATGGAGGTAGAAACAACTAAATTAATGTTTTCTTCTGGTGACTTCCAATGTAGAAAGAGAGAAAATAAATTCTAATTGCTTTGGACTTGCATGTCTGCATCAAAAGAAGCATGACCAGCAGGTTGAGGGAAGTGATCCTGCCACTCTACTCTGCACTTGTGAGACTCCACCTGGAGTACCGCGCCCAGTTCTGGAGTCCTCAGCACACGAAGGACATAGAGCTCTGAATTCACTTACATAGGCAGTGATAAATTATAAGAGCACTAGTGCCTGGATTCATCCTATTGAAACACAAGCATGTATGTGAGATGCCCAAAAGAGGAGAAAAAGCAGTGAGCTGAATCCAAGGTAACACCCATCTCCTACCTGGAAGACAGCAGGGAGTCCAGGAGACAGCTCTTATCTCAGTATCTGGAGTTAAACTGGAAGATCACGTGCTTAGGTCTGTGGTCAGTGATTCACCTGCTTAAGTGATACAATTAAGGTGAAACCTAGGATGCCTATGTTAAAGATAAGTCTTTGGACTATGCAGTTCTAGAGCAGCATCTGCCTGATATCTGCTAATAGCTCAGAACAGTTGTGCTGAGAGGCAAACAGTCCCAAGAATCTCAAAGGACTCAACTCCCCAACACCTTGTTGCATAGATACTGCACACAGGTGGCTCCTGAAATAAATCATGCTTTGGGTCCCTTCTGCTGAGGGGAAGCCAATGAAAAATAACCTTAAAATACAATAAAATTCAGTCCCTCAACCTTTTTTGGTCCCTCCACGTTTGCCTATTTTCAGCCTCAAAATTACATGTAAGCAGGATTAAAGAAAAGTCAAGTAATTGAAAGTGAGAGAGAAGCTATCAATCCAGTTTAAAAAAAAAACCACCCAAACACAAATCACAACGCATCTGGATCCAGCATTTTGCTATTGGTATTTATGTATTTGAAATAAGATACGTTAACCACTGAAGAATACTTCGCTGAAAAAGAAGTGTTTTCTATTCACTTTATCAGCCACTGATCTTAGGAGGTGAGCAGCAACTGCACATGCAGTAAAGTTTCAAAAATACTAGCAAATCTGAGCTGGTCCTAAATGCAAAACAAAAACCAAACCAGAGCCTGATGCTCTATGCATGAAAGATAATACGCAGTGAACAGATCTGCATACCTAGGAGACTATCAGCACACTGCTCTGAAACTAGAGAAGGAGTACCCCAGAAGATGATCAGCATCTTATGTCTATGTTTCCAGTGAGGTCTTCAAAGCCTCTGTACTTGGAATATTGAAGTAGAGCTAATTTGCTTAAGCCCCAAAATCTCCCCTGCCCACTTCAGAACTGGCAGAGACAGGAATGAAAACAAAAAAGCAACAAGGTATGCCCTTCCAGGGCCCCATTTATTATGTGAATACAAAAACGAGATAAGTTCAGCAGCACTGTAATCTGCTTCATGGTGAAAAGATACCTTGTGTGAGCAGTAAACAGAGTTTATAGTGTCTTATAAACAGAAGTCTTTTACAAGCAAGAGGCATACTGAGACATGACACACATTGGATTAAACATTCCCTGCTACAGCAATATTCCACACTTCTCACCTGATAACTTCAGAACACTTTGCAAAACATGAAAGCATCCTTTCCTGTTTTTGGAGGAGGATATGAGAAACAAAGGGAACACAAGGAACTTGCACTGCAAACAGTTGAAAAAACACTATACCATTTATCCAAGATGATGACCTATCCCTTGTTGGGTTTATTTTACCATGAAAAAGAATGGCCAAACCTACTGTGCACTATGGGAGTTTTAAAAATTACAACTTTTTTTCACAGCAACATGTTGCACAATTGAATAAAAAAATTGGTTTTTTTAAAATCTTAATAGAGTACATGGCATTTTTCCTCAACTGCACCAGAAGTAAATTTGGAAGCACTTTCAGTTTGTGTCATAGGCAAATAGGAGAAAAAAACAAGTCGGGCAGCCTTTCAATCTCTCTCCATATCTCTGCCCACTGTTTTATCCCCACCATTTCACATCTTTGAGTCCACATACATTCCATTGATCAAGTAATCCACTTGTGTGTAATCCTTCCTCCTGTATCTCTCATAGGTCTGCATAAGGGAAAGAACTACAACAGTTATAAAAAAAAATGTACCAACTAAAAGTAATCCAAGAAGCAAGCTTTTATCCACTAAGTACTGAGTTAAGGGCTCGGCAGCAATGAGAAGATACTCACTGTCCGTGTTCTGAGTTTCTTCAAAGCCTGAAACTGTTGCTTTGGGTGCAACTGCTGGGGTCACAGTTGTTGAAAAAATGTAAGATGTTGACTTTATCTCTCTCACAGTAGTAGTTTTTGCTGTAGAGGCAGTAGTTAAAACCATGGCACCTCTTGTAGACCCCAGAATGTAAGCTGATTTATGCAAGGATGTTGTGGCTGTACTTGCTTCTGGTTCTAGATATAGCAATGTAATGCCAGGCAGTGAATTCACAGAGTGTGAATCCTCCAAGGGGCTGAGTGCCATGGCATGAGTGGAAGCAGTGGAAGACATTCCTGCATCCTGTGGGATGAAAGTGGTCAATGTCGTGCTTGGTGTATTCAGGCCAGCTCCAACAGTGGCGTGGCTACTAGAGTGGGGAGTGCTGGTGGTGGCTGGGTTAAACTGGTCTGTTGGAGGCTTTGGAGTACCTGCTTCAGAAATTACACTGAGAGGAGAAGCAGCAGACATGGGGGACAATCCTGAGACAGAGCTACTATGTCCTGATTTTTCAGTGGTGGTCACAAGCTTTGTGACATTGCTGGAAGTAGAAACAGGGATGTTACCAGAAGTGGGAGAAGTGGCAGAGGATGACACGGCTTCAGCAAGGAGATCAGAATCTCCAGGGACATTTGAGGCTTTGACAGTTGTTTGATAAGCTGTAGTGAGAACAGCTGCATGTGTAACACTTATCGCTATGGCCGTGGCAGTGGTGGTGGTTGCTGTGGTGCTGGTTGCATTGCTTGCAATTGTTTTTCTTCCATTTGTTGTTACATCTTCATTCTTAACCTCAACTAAATGCCTCAAGTGAATCTTCTGAGTCCGAGCAGTTGAGAAAACCAAGTTTTCTACGTTGTGTTGGTCAACCTGTACTTTTACCATCCTCTTCTTTTTCTGTGGGTAGGTTTGATGACGAAACAAAATTGTTTCCCTCTTCCCACCAACAATTTCTTCAAAAAGAGAAAACCAATGGGTTTCATAAGAATAAAACTGTCAAGCTCAAATCTGACCTCATATCCCCAACATGCAAACCAGAACACGTATTCTGCAGTATATGTAGTACAAGTGGAATAAATCATTCCTAAAGTCAGCAAGAACATGAAAACTCAAGATGCTGCCTTGAGATTTTCTTTTTGTTGGGGTTGTGGTTTTTTGTTTGGTGGTGATTTTTTTTATTGACACAGATCTCTAGTATTTGCCCAACCAGGGAATTAACTCCAGAAAAGGGGAGTAATGAAGTAGAGCTACAATGCAGAAGCACATTATCAACAGGAGCAGAGTTATGAATGCAAGCTCCTGAGAAGACTTGTTCTTTCAAGTTACATAGCATTGACAAAGTCTTTGCACTTAGATTCATAATACTCAGCTCTCAAAACTGATTGAAAATCTCTACGTACATCTTCATACTTCAGGAGAATTTCCTTCATAATTAGTGATCTGGATTTATAGTAACAGAAATCCCTTCTGCTTATCAAAGGTCTGGTTGCTGTGTTGCAGAGAAACCTTTGCCAACCCAAAAGAACTTTCTCTTTTCCAACTTGGGTACAGCCAACTCTTGAAACATACTTTAGAAGACTGATTTTCCAATTATCAACAAGCTTCATCTTGTTATTCTGTCAATTAAAATTGAAGCGCATGGCACTGGAAAATAACCATGTTCAATTTCTGCTAACGATGCTCTGATTACAGAAGCAGCTTGTTACCTCTGGTGCAAAATCCTAGCAATCTCAGAAAAAAAAATAACATAAAGACATTTTCCTTTCTCTTAAAAAATATAAATACATCTGTTATGCCTTTATTTTCCAAAGGACAGCACATGGAGTACAAATGACTTAAATTATGTCTTCTACGTGAAGAGAAACTGTTACTCTGTCAAAGACCCATCATACACATGTAGGTTCCAGAGACCTTACAAGGGTAGTGAAAACAGTTTTTCCAGTGAATTGACTATACTTACAGAATCATCCTGCAGGCATTTTACAACCCATCTCCCTCAGCTGAAAGCCAGGCAAGATCTAAATGCAGGCATTTAAAGCAAAAGGACCAGGAACCTGGATTTAGAACAAGCCTAAATGATGGCATTACCTCCAAGCAGATATTTGATGTCTTGTTCTCTGGCATTCTGGCATACACTCAGCTGGTGACACTGCAAGAGGATGCAGCGATTCTGGTAGGGTGCAGACCAATTACAGTGATGGTTACCTGAAAACAGCAAAGAAAATGTCTCGCTACACACAGTATACTGGACACACTGTTTCATGGTTCTGGACTTTAAGGATCCTGACTCAGCCTTAGTGAAAATTCCAATGGAATCAATATAGCAACCTACCTACCTGCTTATCTTCTGGTACTAACCACTCCTAATGGCAGCAATTCACACACCCATCTGGTGAACTTGCTTAGAGACACTACAGTTTGGACCCAACTAAATGCTAGCATTCCTCTAGATGTCTTAATGAGAAAAAAAAAAAAAGTGAGCTGAAACTGAAAAGACACCCATCTCATCACCCATAAGAGACAGCTCTCATCTCAGAGCTTGAAGTTACACAGAAATTTACTCTTCATTCCATGAGCCATGATAACATTAGCCACAGAGGCCATCAAATAATTTGTATTTTAGTATGTCAAATCCCAGCATTATAAACTCATCACAGCAGGATGTCTCCTGACATCCCTTTAAACTTCTTTTAGGGTATGTCTACATAACCATAACCAAGCTTTGAAGGAAGGAATGAATGTCCTCTAACCAGCACTGAAGAGACATCTCAAACACTGTGCCCACTTTCAGGCTTCTCAGAATACATAAAGAGTATTAAAATACTGGAGCAAGTCCTAGGGAGACTACTAGGTGTTTGAGGGGCTGAAGCAGATAACGTACAGGAAACCCCAACTCTATTAGTTTCCATCATGAGGGCACACAAACACTGGGCTGGGGTCAAAGAGGTGGTACACTCTATTAGGTTTGGGCCAGAGACCTTTGAAAGGTCCCCTCATGTCTAAATTATGCTATGATTTTATGTAATATCACAGTAGCATGCAATTAATTTCTGGGACGCATGCTATAACAAGGAAATACAGAGACAGGTAACACAGTGCTGAGTCTGCCATGAAGCAGATATGTGTCCAACCAGCTATCCATCAGTGCGTGGTCTTAAGTGCACTGTAGGAAAAATTAATTTCTGTGTTTTGTTGTAAGTGTGAGAAAGGGAAAAGAACATGCCAATATAGTACATATGGCTATATTTAAAGCTCTTATCTACAGAGAGTCACTTTCACTAAGGATTAAAGTTATGAAAAGTTTGAATTTTTCCTTTAAAAAATTACATTACCACAGTTATTAAAAGGGCTTGTAGAAAATTTACAAATTTTAATAAATCCCTATCCTCAACAACTGCTGTATGTTTTGACAGCCCTAAAGAAACAAGCAGAGGCAGAATTTTACTGACTGGTAAAATTTTAAGAAAGTGACTGAAATAATTCAGTCTCTTAAAAATGGTACTTAAAGAGCAATAAAGTGAAAAGCTTCAACAGTCACACAGTGTATAAGGTATAGCAGCAGCTCTTCAAGAAATTAAAATCCACTCTTCAGAAATGAAAACAATCTGGATGTGCCCTGCTTCCCAATCCCATCTCCTGTTCCTTGCCCCATAAGCTATGTTAGTGGAAAACCATTGATCATCTACTACCATAAATTGTGATGTTTCTCACTTCTTGGATAGGGGAAAAGAAAAAGTCAGCAGTCTATCTTGCATTAGGTAAAAATTTAAGTCTGTCAGTTCAGAAAAGAGACTGTTGGGGTCAGTTTGGTTAAAGCACCCTGGTTTCTGCTGCCACTGGGATGGCATCCAGCTGTTGCTGCCCAGGACCAGATACGTCTATTGAGCTGGACTGTTAAGTATTCCCTTTGATGCAACTCTAGATTGAGGCTCCAGCTCATGTGTCCAGTGCAAGATTTATGTCACCCACTGGCTCCTTTTTGTTCACTTCCAATTAGGAGAGAGGAGAGGGGGAAAAAAAAAAAAAAAAAGGCAATAAAAGCTCTTCAGAGTTATTTTGAAAGGAAACCATATAGGCAGACACCAACATCTTACCCTACCAAACTGGTTTCCCTCATATTTAAGCCTACCATTCCTGGAAAGAAATCACAGATGCCCAAAAGCAAAAAAAAAAAAAAAAGGCAATAAAAGCTCTTCAGAGTTATTTTGAAAGGAAACCATATAGGCAGACACCAACATCTTACCCTACCAAACTGGTTTCCCTCATATTTAAGCCTACCATTCCTGGAAAGAAATCACAGATGCCCAAAAGCAAGCAGATGCCAGGTAAGCAGATGTATTGTGGATAAAAGTAGCAGG
>NW_009952982.1:1734163-1742444 GCF_000747805.2 Chaetura pelagica | reverse complement strand
CATCCTTACAGCCATGTCATATTTTCCCTTTATTTTCTCCAGAGGATGGCCAAGTGGCTCTGTTCTCTGAGCCAGACTGCTGAGATGGCCAACGTGTTCCTCTCCAGACATGGACTGGCCACCATAGAAGAAATTTGGGAGAGTTCGAAATATGTCTAGGGATGCAAAGAGAAAAGCACAAGCTTACCTTACCTCCCAAACACAGGTACACCATGCTCACCTGGCATCTGGGAATCCTGAATTTTCAAATCTTTGCTAAGATGGGCACTTTCTCCATCATGTATACCACTTGCCCTAGAGACATCAGGAGACCTGAATCAGTTTTTCAATTAGACAACATACAGCTGTTCGAGTTACTACCCATGCTATCAGCCCTAGAGAGTTTTGCTGCCTTTATTAGCATGCAACTGAAGTGTCAAACTGTCTCACTATATTGGTACAATCGTTGCCAAGTATATATCCTGGTCTCTGGCATGAATATTCAAAGACAATGCTGGAATAGCTAGGCCAGCAACCATCTCCTTTTATGCAGCACATATTGGACATGTGAATGAAATGGCAAAAGTGGTTCTTTCTGTGATAGTTGCACTGCTTCTCTAAATTTGTGAAGTTATGTCAGCAAGGCTATAAACTACATGTACAGAAAAGAGTCTAACGAGTTAGGAATGTTATTTTTCCACTTCTTCAAGCAACATAGTTATGAAAACATCTCCCTTGGTCAGCAACTCAACAACTATAATACTTCCAAAAATAAAAACCACTGCTCCTTAACTGGCAGTTGCATAGGTGTAACTATTCTGACATCTAAGTCTCAAGTGTGTAATGAAAGAAAGTACAAAAATTAATATACCTGGGGAAGATACAAATGGCAAATGAGAGCAGTAAAGCTGTTCTTAATACCTAATCATAAAAAAGACATTTCAGGTCCTTCTCTTCAGATGATCTCTCTGAACATGGCTATACACTTACATCAAGAGTTTATATCTTTTCTGTCTCCCTTGACACCAGATAGTGCAACAGACCGGTCATAAAGTAACATGCAGAATTAAATTGCTTCAGTGGGTTTAATACAGAATATAAAACCTGAAAAGGTTTATGCTTTTGGGCTCAGTTTTGCATGGCTTCCTGAAGACAGAATGAGTCACCTAATTCTAGAGGCTCAACACCCTCTGCCCAACCAAGCTAACACTCAACTGGACCTGCTTTGTACAAAGCACATCAAGAGAGAACAAGATGAAGGGTATAAAAGAAGTGGTTAAAGGCAGCAACAGGACAAAGGAACTAAATTCCTTAATGTCCTTCCTCTGGATAAAGCAGCTGACAGCACCTTTTCCTCCTTTTTCAGGAGATTTAAGATTACATGTGCACAGTCTCTAGAAATTATCAGGTGGAACAGACAAACATACAGTGCTACAGACCCTAAGCGTCAGCAGAGTCAGTGTGAATGTGTCATACCTCAAGGGCTTACCACCTTAAAAAGCAGAAGTTGAAGTTTTCACAGCTTTGGTGCCTGGGAGACAAACGAACTCACACTTTGCCTTCTAGTTTATAAAGGTGCTTTCTTTCCACTGTAGAGTGGCATCTTATGTTTAAACTAAAGGTTGAAACCACTGGTGCATTAAAAAAAACATCTTTATGATGTTCCTATCAATCTGATTGTCAGACATTAGTCTGCCTGAGCCAAGGTCTCATCTTCACCACAGCATCACCAGTTGTAGGTGCTACAAGTTTTCACATGTGCCTAGATAAGATAAACACATTTAGAAATGTAATGCTTTTTAAAGATATCTCAGAGATAGACAGCAGAAGGCTGTCATCTTCCCAGACTTGTTCAACCCTGTGCTTGGTTGCAGGATACAACTGGTTTCCACTAAAGTCTACAACAGCACTATCCACTCACAAACATGCGGCAGCATGGAAAAAACATTCTTCAAGACAAGTGACCTAACACCATTTCGGTGCTACCAGTGCACGCCAAGTACACACGTATGTGGTGTTGCTCTGGAAGCTAAAGGGCCCTTGTAAATAGCTATTCTGGATGCAGTTTAACCAAAGGTGTCAGTAGCTATATAGTACCACAGACTGCACAGAGAAGCGATAACTGTCAACACCTGAAAACAGCTGGAATGAAAGAGATGTGAGGGGATCAGAGACCTTTAAGGAACAGAAACAGCATTGCAGCTAAGGGATGAGAACCTCACCTGAAACACCAGGGCTTTGACAAGCCTGCCTGCACTGCTTTTCAGTTGTAAGCTTGTTTATTTGCACTACATGGACTCCTCTTCCTTTCAGGACAGAAAACCTGTGTTCACATATACAGAAGGAAATCATCAGGAAGAATGCAATGGCAGTCCACATCTTCAGGGCTAGCCTTGCAGGGAGGCTTCTCTTCTCAGGAGCAATTCTTTCTTGTATCGCTTTCAAATCAACTGCAACATACATATTAAAAAATAATTTAAAGTAAAAAGGAAATTATCACTTTATATCTTAAGAGTTCTACTAAACACACTCCTATCATCAACAATGGAAAAAAATATACAAAAGGCAGGTAAGTGTTATAAAAACATACAAGCAATCGTATAGATGCAGGAAAAGACTATACTCAAATTTACCAAGATCCTCTTCCTTTGGAAAGTGCACTTTGCTCTTCTTTCCTCAGGCCCCAATGGAGAACAGCTCAAGTCAAAACCCATGTGTACAAAGCAAGACTCAAAGTCCATAGGCATACAGCAGCACAGGCATCATGCCTTTTGACTTACACTGGGACCCTGTGTTATATCCACACTCAGCAGAAGGATTTGCATCAGCTTGAGCACACTGATAATCCAAGTAACTATAGTCCTGGCCCTGCCTTTACACAAAGTCTGTCAAAACAAAACACCAACCTTAGCTGACTCCTGCTTTGCTTTTTCCACATATTGCAAAAAGTGAGGAGAAACTTAAATTGAAGACAAGCAAAACCCAGTATATCAAGACATTACACAGACACATCAGCTATTACTAAAGAAGATTCATACCCACAGTAACCCTTTGTTTTCCCACATACAACAATAACTAGGCAGTATGTTCTTCATTAACAATGCACAGACAAAACTCTTTCACAATGGATGGGCTCTCATCCTTGAAGTCACTGAAGCAGCTCGCAGTGACTACAGAGCAGATCATCAGTTTATACCTGGATTTACCCTCTTGCTTCCAAGACTTTTTAAAGCTTTATATGAGACTCCAAACAGTTCAGCCTGAACCAAACCAAGTTTCTTCCCTAGTAGTTTTTAAGGGCAACCCTCTTCCTCATCACTGAAGCCAGCTTTAGTCCTCAGTTATGAAGAGAAATGTCATGGCCTTCAAAAAGTGTTGGGAGTCAAATTGGTATGACATCTCAGAGGTGTGACGAATGCAGCTGAAGACACAAAAGCTGTTCACAACTTAGAACAAGCACCATGGGTGAACAGTATAAATAGCACAGTGAAAAAAATCCAACGGTCATCAGTAACATGTAAGACCCTGCCTGCTTCAGCCATCCATGCAAGAAGATTCACCCTGAGGTCTCAACTATAGCCCCAACCACGCTTGTGAATTTAAGAAAAAGTGGCCTCCCAGAAAGCTCAGAATAACTTTTATTAGCTTTGACTCCCAGATTGCAACATTTTGATGCTTCATACCATGAAAATTTTCCTTACTCAAACATGTTGGGTAACATCCCAAACAGGGTAACAGAGTTTTAGCCTTAAAACCACCCTGCTCGGTGGGTTGGTGAAACAAACATCTACCTCAAGCTTCAGAAAGAACACACAACACATTGGACTATCAAAGAGTCAAAGACAGGGACAAAACCTGATACTAAAATGCAGTGCCTCAAATTAAGCATCCCTAGTCACCCTGTGTGGAGGTGCAAACTCCCCTGTTCACTAAGCCACGTTGCAACATCAAGACCAGCCAACATTGTTCTTACTTTAGTTAAGTGCAGAGGCCTAACATTATTCTTGTTTTGCTAGCAGGTTCAGTATGCTGATACAGCCCAGCACTTTCTGGCCTTGCCTAGAGGAGCAGTGAACCTGGGTACCTGGGTACCTTTTTGTTCCAGTGCAAATACGGCAATGGAGTGACACAGTGTCCTGGTTTGAGCAAGGATGAAGCCAATTTTTCTTTTTACTGATTTTTTTTCCTTCAGTAAGCTTTCTTTTAACTAGCAACAACAGTGTGTTCTGCTAGGCTGGTAAGACAGTGGAATGTTTTTCTAACTACTGAGGGAGACCTGAATCAGTTTTTCAATTAGACAACATACAGCTGTTCGAGTTACTACCCATGCTATCAGCCCTAGAGAGTTTTGCTGCCTTTATTAGCATGCAACTGAAGTGTCAAACTGTCTCACTATATTGGTACAATCGTTGCCAAGTATATATCCTGGTCTCTGGCATGAATATTCAAAGACAATGCTGGAATAGCTAGGCCAGCAACCATCTCCTTTTATGCAGCACATATTGGACATGTGAATGAAATGGCAAAAGTGGTTCTTTCTGTGATAGTTGCACTGCTTCTCTAAATTTGTGAAGTTATGTCAGCAAGGCTATAAACTACATGTACAGAAAAGAGTCTAACGAGTTAGGAATGTTATTTTTCCACTTCTTCAAGCAACATAGTTATGAAAACATCTCCCTTGGTCAGCAACTCAACAACTATAATACTTCCAAAAATAAAAACCACTGCTCCTTAACTGGCAGTTGCATAGGTGTAACTATTCTGACATCTAAGTCTCAAGTGTGTAATGAAAGAAAGTACAAAAATTAATATACCTGGGGAAGATACAAATGGCAAATGAGAGCAGTAAAGCTGTTCTTAATACCTAATCATAAAAAAGACATTTCAGGTCCTTCTCTTCAGATGATCTCTCTGAACATGGCTATACACTTACATCAAGAGTTTATATCTTTTCTGTCTCCCTTGACACCAGATAGTGCAACAGACCGGTCATAAAGTAACATGCAGAATTAAATTGCTTCAGTGGGTTTAATACAGAATATAAAACCTGAAAAGGTTTATGCTTTTGGGCTCAGTTTTGCATGGCTTCCTGAAGACAGAATGAGTCACCTAATTCTAGAGGCTCAACACCCTCTGCCCAACCAAGCTAACACTCAACTGGACCTGCTTTGTACAAAGCACATCAAGAGAGAACAAGATGAAGGGTATAAAAGAAGTGGTTAAAGGCAGCAACAGGACAAAGGAACTAAATTCCTTAATGTCCTTCCTCTGGATAAAGCAGCTGACAGCACCTTTTCCTCCTTTTTCAGGAGATTTAAGATTACATGTGCACAGTCTCTAGAAATTATCAGGTGGAACAGACAAACATACAGTGCTACAGACCCTAAGCGTCAGCAGAGTCAGTGTGAATGTGTCATACCTCAAGGGCTTACCACCTTAAAAAGCAGAAGTTGAAGTTTTCACAGCTTTGGTGCCTGGGAGACAAACGAACTCACACTTTGCCTTCTAGTTTATAAAGGTGCTTTCTTTCCACTGTAGAGTGGCATCTTATGTTTAAACTAAAGGTTGAAACCACTGGTGCATTAAAAAAAACATCTTTATGATGTTCCTATCAATCTGATTGTCAGACATTAGTCTGCCTGAGCCAAGGTCTCATCTTCACCACAGCATCACCAGTTGTAGGTGCTACAAGTTTTCACATGTGCCTAGATAAGATAAACACATTTAGAAATGTAATGCTTTTTAAAGATATCTCAGAGATAGACAGCAGAAGGCTGTCATCTTCCCAGACTTGTTCAACCCTGTGCTTGGTTGCAGGATACAACTGGTTTCCACTAAAGTCTACAACAGCACTATCCACTCACAAACATGCGGCAGCATGGAAAAAACATTCTTCAAGACAAGTGACCTAACACCATTTCGGTGCTACCAGTGCACGCCAAGTACACACGTATGTGGTGTTGCTCTGGAAGCTAAAGGGCCCTTGTAAATAGCTATTCTGGATGCAGTTTAACCAAAGGTGTCAGTAGCTATATAGTACCACAGACTGCACAGAGAAGCGATAACTGTCAACACCTGAAAACAGCTGGAATGAAAGAGATGTGAGGGGATCAGAGACCTTTAAGGAACAGAAACAGCATTGCAGCTAAGGGATGAGAACCTCACCTGAAACACCAGGGCTTTGACAAGCCTGCCTGCACTGCTTTTCAGTTGTAAGCTTGTTTATTTGCACTACATGGACTCCTCTTCCTTTCAGGACAGAAAACCTGTGTTCACATATACAGAAGGAAATCATCAGGAAGAATGCAATGGCAGTCCACATCTTCAGGGCTAGCCTTGCAGGGAGGCTTCTCTTCTCAGGAGCAATTCTTTCTTGTATCGCTTTCAAATCAACTGCAACATACATATTAAAAAATAATTTAAAGTAAAAAGGAAATTATCACTTTATATCTTAAGAGTTCTACTAAACACACTCCTATCATCAACAATGGAAAAAAATATACAAAAGGCAGGTAAGTGTTATAAAAACATACAAGCAATCGTATAGATGCAGGAAAAGACTATACTCAAATTTACCAAGATCCTCTTCCTTTGGAAAGTGCACTTTGCTCTTCTTTCCTCAGGCCCCAATGGAGAACAGCTCAAGTCAAAACCCATGTGTACAAAGCAAGACTCAAAGTCCATAGGCATACAGCAGCACAGGCATCATGCCTTTTGACTCACACTGGGACCCTGTGTTATATCCACACTCAGCAGAAGGATTTGCATCAGCTTGAGCACACTGATAATCCAAGTAACTATAGTCCTGGCCCTGCCTTTACACAAAGTCTGTCAAAACAAAACACCAACCTTAGCTGACTCCTGCTTTGCTTTTTCCACATATTGCAAAAAGTGAGGAGAAACTTAAATTGAAGACAAGCAAAACCAGACATTACACAGACACATCAGCTATTACTAAAGAAGATTCATACCCACAGTAACCCTTTGTTTTCCCACATACAACAATAACTAGGCAGTATGTTCTTCATTAACAATGCACAGACAAAACTCTTTCACAATGGATGGGCTCTCATCCTTGAAGTCACTGAAGCAGCTCGCAGTGACTACAGAGCAGATCATCAGTTTATACCTGGATTTACCCTCTTGCTTCCAAGACTTTTTAAAGCTTTATATGAGACTCCAAACAGTTCAGCCTGAACCAAACCAAGTTTCTTCCCTAGTAGTTTTTAAGGGCAACCCTCTTCCTCATCGCTGAAGCCAGCTTTAGTCCTCAGTTATGAAGAGAAATGTCATGGCCTTCAAAAAGTGTTGGGAGTCAAATTGGTATGACATCTCAGAGGTGTGACGAATGCAGCTGAAGACACAAAAGCTGTTCACAACTTAGAACAAGCACCATGGGTGAACAGTATAAATAGCACAGTGAAAAAAATCCAACGGTCATCAGTAACATGTAAGACCCTGCCTGCTTCAGCCATCCATGCAAGAAGATTCACCCTGAGGTCTCAACTATAGCCCCAACCACGCTTGTGAATTTAAGAAAAAGTGGCCTCCCAGAAAGCTCAGAATAACTTTTATTAGCTTTGACTCCCAGATTGCAACATTTTGATGCTTCATACCATGAAAATTTTCCTTACTCAAACATGTTGGGTAACATCCCAAACAGGGTAACAGAGTTTTAGCCTTAAAACCACCCTGCTCGGTGGGTTGGTGAAACAAACATCTACCTCAAGCTTCAGAAAGAACACACAACACATTGGACTATCAAAGAGTCAAAGACAGGGACAAAACCTGATACTAAAATGCAGTGCCTCAAATTAAGCATCCCTAGTCACCCTGTGTGGAGGTGCAAACTCCCCTGTTCACTAAGCCACGTTGCAACATCAAGACCAGCCAACATTGTTCTTACTTTAGTTAAGTGCAGAGGCCTAACATTATTCTTGTTTTGCTAGCAGGTTCAGTATGCTGATACAGCCCAGCACTTTCTGGCCTTGCCTAGAGGAGCAGTGAACCTGGGTACCTGGGTACCTTTTTGTTCCAGTGCAAATACGGCAATGGAGTGACACAGTGTCCTGGTTTGAGCAAGGATGAAGCCAATTTTTCTTTTTACTGATTTTTTTTCCTTCAGTAAGCTTTCTTTTAACTAGCAACAACAGTGTGTTCTGCTAGGCTGGTAAGACAGTGGAATGTTTTTCTAACTACTGAGGCTTCAAGGCCGCACCTTCACTCTGCCGGCTCAGACACTATGGGGAGATCTGTGACCCCCCTGTAGGAGGCTGAGTTAGACAGACAGCAAAATTGGCCA
>NW_009952982.1:1715651-1733850 GCF_000747805.2 Chaetura pelagica | reverse complement strand
TTTAATTAAAGCTGTATAGTTTAGTTTTCAATCCAGCCAAGCCTCTCTCTTTTTCTCTCTCTCCTTCCCTACCTGGGGGGGGAAGGGGATCGAGAGCATTGTTGTTGGACCTGAGTCAAACTGTGCCACACAGCAACCCCTAGTCATACCTGCAACTCTGCTTGCAGTACGGACCTGAGACCCCTCCTCCTCAGAACATAGGCACACTCTGAAAGTTGCCAAAGATTACCTAACCTGTATCTTGACTATCATAGAAAGTACTGACCAAAGTCAGTCATCTTGGACCCTATAAATATTTGAAGCTGGAGGTCCCTTGGAGCTCTCCAGAATGGCAACAAGTTGTAGCCTGCACCACGTGTCTCACAAAGGAGGCCAGTTCATCCAACTGAAAGAGTAAGTAGCCAGCCACTTCTTTTAGGTATGAAGGAAAATAAAATTATATGGGGTTTTATAATTTTACTACATTGGGTACCTAGGGGAAAAGAATGCAACTTCTTTCATTATATTACGTACCAAAATTTAAGATATTAACAGGTTAGCCTCTATATCTGTGTGTGTATGTGCATCTGTGCTCAATTTAGTTAAGGAAATTTCATAGAATTTCACTTTAACCTCTATTGATTATAACTGATTCTTATAACTTTATTAGAAAATCATATAATTTAATTTTGTGATTTGTTAGAATAGTGTTAAGCAGTCTTAATTTGTTGCTATTTCAAATCACACCAGACCCATGATAATGTATTAAAGCACCACACTGAAATCCCTACACTTAAATTCCTTAGTTGTAAATTACCAAGTCTGGGACTAGGAATGGATTCAGCTGCAACTAGACTCCTCTCTGAGCAGGAGTTTAGAATGAAAGGAGGTCCAGTCTGAACCTTGTGACACAACAGGAGGGTGTTCCTCAGCTTTTTCCATGATCCCTGTGCAAATAATTTCAGCCTGTCCCCGATTCAGCCTCCCCTATCCCTGTAGCAATCATTTCCCCTAATCCCTGTATAAATCACTCCCATACACTTCCAGCCCCTATAAGCTACTTCCACATAGTAAGTAATAGTGAACCTTGCTACTGAATTCTGTTAAGTCACACCTTCATAAATCTATATTAAAAATTGCCTTTTCCTGATACCTTTGTCAGTGATTTTTTAAGCAGCCTTAAGACCTTCCACTCTTTTCTGTAACACCCTACAAGTTCATTAAGGAACTCTAAGCCTTCCTTCCTGCCCTTTTATTTATTCTAGTAAAAACAGTTATTTTGCCTATTGAAAGTAAGACTTTGAACAATGGAGCATTTCTACATCTTCTGCTCCCCTGGAGAGCAGGGGAGCCCAAAAGGACCTGACTGTAGGGTAAGTGCACTGCTGACCTTAGTTCATGCACTTCCCAGTGGCTTTCTCCCTTGAGTAAGTTGTGCTCAGCATCAAGCTGATTTTGTATGTGCAGGTTTCTCACTGTAGTCGAAAGTGCCTGGATCATCCCACCTGGCAGCTGGACCTGGCACCTGTCTCACCTGACAACAGTGGGGAAACGCAGTTCACCAGCCGCACCTAGTCCAGTGTACTAGAGACTTTGCCTGGTGTCCAGTCAGCACCAGCTTTACCAGTCCCTCTCTTTTCTCAGTGCACATGCACAGCACAGATTGACTTCTCATTCCTTCTCTTCACTTGCTCTTCCAACTGCACCTTAATGGAAGCTGAAGGAATCAGCACAGAAGAGGAGATGACACAACCACAGCCCCAGCAACATGGTACATAGGGTGCTCAGGAAAGAAGCTCCATGTTTTCTTCAGAGATTTGATAATATGAATTTGTGTTATTCAGACAAGATAATTTCAACACTTTCCCCATTGTTCTGAATTACAAGGCACTTCCACAAATTTGCCTTAGCCTTTAGCACACACTTGCTGTCACTCTTAGCATATAATGTAGGTTTAACCATTGAAAACTTTGGTTGACAAGAGAGGGACCAAGGAGGAAAGCATGGAGGAAATGAGATTTTCCTAGACCAGGCAGACCTTACTGCAAGTTTCTGACCCCCAGAAAAAAAAGCGAAAATACATCATTAAGGATACATTTTAAATTTTGATGAAAGTCCAGCTTATGTTTACCTTTTCAAGGTAAAAGACTTACAAGAAGCAATATTTTATAGCCTAAAAAATGACCCTGAGAATGAAATGGCTGTGCAATAAGGTATGCATTTACTGTTCTAAAGCAAACAGTAAAGAATAACAGCAATTAATTAAAACACAGAGTACTGTCTTATTATAGGGGTTTTTTTACCACCTTTAGTGATATCTTTGTACTTGTACTACCCAAACCTCAAAGAATTAACAACTTTTATTACATTTTAGATATACAGCAACACTATATCTATGCATAAGTACTATAATTATTATTGTTATAGTTACAATCTCAGTCGTTTTGGAGAAAGAAAATAATTAATCTCAACTGACCCAAGAACTACATATATTTGTAAGATCAAATGTTGATTACACTCTGTGTCTAGATGCTGCTGCATTAACACAGCCACATGTCACCTGTGCACAGAGATGCTTTGTGTCCCAAACCACTCACTCTAACCCACCAGAAATCCTTTCCATCACAGCTGAATTTGGTCTCACTCGACTGCATCAGCTCCACAGGGAAACAAAATCCCAACAAATGCCTCTCACCTCTTCCAAAGCACCTGGCAGCCTAACTGGGTTAGGCCAGCACCAGTTAGAGGAGACACTGAAACACAAAAGGTTTCTTTCCCCTCCCTCTCTCACTAAACATGTGCTTCTCAGGGGCCAACTGATAATCCCTCCTCCAAGACACTCAGTACAAACTTACAAGCTTAAAATAAATTTAAATGTTCTTTAGCCACTTATAAAAATGCCTTTACACAGAGTATGTGAAGTAGACAAAGATAATACACAGACAGAAAGTACATTACAAGCAAACAGCTCATTTCCAAGTCCAACAAGACATAATCAGATGCAGTTGTACCTTAATGCGGTTTGGATGGTGCTTTGGATGCTGTATTAGAACCTCCAGCTAGGGTTTTGTGGGGTGTTTTTGCTTCTTCCACCTTAGCACAAACCCATATGTCCAGAACAAGAGTCACAGCTACTTGCAGATCACTTTTCCCAATTGCAGGCAATGAGCTTTATTTCTGCCTTCTCATCACACTTGAAGCCAATGCCACACAGCTCCATTTGTACTCGGAGAACCCACTGAGCACCCACCCCACACCCAGAAAAGCATCAACTTAAGCTTCTCCAGATCTCCCCAGAATAAGCCATCCTCCGGCTGCTGGAGACAACACAAAGGAAAAGATAAGCACTAGTGTTCCAATCAGAGGTAATTTTGAGACATGAGGGCAAAATTCACTCTTTGAGCACTATCCTCTCCATCTGTAGAGCATCCCCAAGGAAACTAGAAGTCAAATGAAACCACAATAGACAGCAACAAACAAAATCTGGGAAAGGACCATACTTTGGAAAATGCAAAGTTAACTTTTACCATCTGTAGCTATAACTCAGTAGGGAACAAGGATGTCAGAAATACAGAATAACCTTGGAAAACCAGAATAAGCTTGAGTCAGCAACTGAATGACTCAGGACTCTGCAATGTACACATACACCCAGAGTAAACTTCCAGCTGAGTTTTAGAAGCATTCCTCCCTTCTTGCCAATCTCCCCATGTTCAAGTCAAGGAATTTGTGAAAAAAAATAAAATAAAATAAAATAAAATAAAATAAAATAAAATAAAATAAAATAAAATAAAATAAAATAAAATAAAATAAAATAAAATAAAATAAAATAAAATAAAATAAAATAAAATAAAATAAAATAAAATAAAATAAAATAAAATAAAATAAAATAAAATAAAATAAAATAAAATAAAATAAAATAAAATAAAATAAAATAAAATAAAATAAAATAAAATAAAATAAAATAAAATAAAATAAAATAAAATAAAATAAAATAAAATAAAATAAAATAAAATAAAATAAAATAAAATAAAATAAAATAAAATAAAATAAAATAAAATAAAATAAAATAAAATAAAATAAAATAAAATAAAATAAAATCCACGTATTATTTCAAACAACATTGAAGGAAAATGTGCCTAGAAATCACTGTGTCTTATCTCATGGATAGATCAGCCAGGCTATGACCGTGACCAACAAGCTGGATCTAACATACAGTTGGGGCTGACATAAGGCCAGCAGACCATTTGAGAGTGATCTGCTGCAACAGACAGACTTCACATTAGCAGGCAGAATAGGGTATTGGATGGACACTGGTTTGGTCTGCTGCTGCCTTTTCTGATGGTGCAGCACCATGTGCCATCTGCTGATACATGTAGAGCTGTCCCAAGGGAGAGTTGGTGGTATAGAAGCATCTGGCAGAGGCAGGGCTTGGGAGGGGGCAGGGGGTGGAATGTTGGCAGCAGAGTTGGTTGCAGCAGACAGCTGGCCCTTTCTACTGATTCACAGCCAAAGCAGCTAGCAAATTTACAGACACGTAGCTGTCTCAGGGCAACAGGAGATCATACACAGGGTATTTCATACCATGTGTTTCAAATTAAAACAGCTTTCAACAAAGGAACCATCCTAGTGGATGCCCACATGAACTCTGCATCCACGGCGCTAATACAAAGCAAAGGAGTTCAAGAAGGGTAAGAAGCAAGCTCATTATTTTTGTTTCTCTTAAGTGCCTGCAGAAGCAGGGCTCTTGCAGGTAGGGAAGCTTAGCCAAGCCTATTTTTTACAAACAAAGAGAAAATCACATACAGCAGCAGCTCTCCTCATCCTTGCTGGCTTTCCCTGTGGTAGGCTAGCCAGTAAGTCTTCAAGTCATGCACCAACCTGAATTTAAACATAACCCAATACAGACTTGTCTGATATCATCAGATCGCAGCAGAGCACCATTACAAGTCAATAATCAACAAGTAGAACAGGCTGAGACTGAAGAAAATCAGATACAAAATAAAAGACACATAAATAATTAAATTCACACTTGAATTAGCATGCACATCCTGACTACCAAACCCCACCTTTTGCTACCAAATCCAGTTTACTGCAAGAGCCTTCAAGTCTGGAATGAGAAAAAGGCTATAAATATAGAAGAATGAGGGTCTAGGTGGCCAGCACTGAGGTACAAAGCTTCTTAAGCTTCATCCTTTAAAGCAAGTTTAGGATCCTCAGAAGTGGACAAGAGACAAACAAGTCCAACTTGCCTGTTGGCAAGTCCCATTGGATGGTTGTAGGTGTTCCCACCCATAAACCCACCCCTGCCCACTCAGCTGCTCTTGCTCCTGTTAAGAGACTGTTCACTTACTCATGAAGCAGCAGTAAATTACACTATTAAACTGCATCAGTTTAGAGCCAGGTACACAAGGTAAATTGGCACCAATTTTGACTTCCTTGAAAACTGTGATTTGTAGTAAACCTAAGAACTGGCCCATAAACAGCAGAGTCATCCATACAGAAGGACAGGAATCTCAGAGTGACATAATATATGCTCTTGCATGATAACTGTCAACTATTAGGAAGTGTATTTGTTTCTTAAAATAATTCAAAACCCTTAAATTTTCCAAAGGAAATCAAAGAAAACTTCAGAGCTATCTTTTAAGTGACTGTGTGGATCAGAGGACCAGAAGCATCCTCTTCTCTTCAGCTTACCTCTCTATTCTGGGTTACTTTAGCAGAGAACCAACACCTACTCAGGACTTGAGGAAGAAGAGTCCTTTGTAGAAGGCTGTGGCCATCTCAGAAGAAGCTGGATGAGCAACTTTCTAAGTTGTTTCTGGCAAATCTAATGCCAGTGTTCACTTCTAAAAGGCCAAAAATAGAAGAGGTGGAGAAATTCAGTTGCTCCTGCTTTAGAGCATGGTTGTGCACAAGGTGCTCTAACAAGGCAGTACAAAGGAAGACTGCAACTGATTCCAGGTTTTCACCTTTTTTGCCTGGGCAACAGGCTTCAGCAGTATGAAGCAACCAACTTTCAAACATAAACAACAAAAAAAAGAGATAATATTTTCACTGGATGTTGGTCAACAATCCTCAGCTTTCCTCTGTAACCGTGAAGTTTTGTGTGGACTTTCAAACAGACATCTGTCTTTAGGCTTATATGGCATGCGCAAATACAGCAAATCTCAATTTAGCAAGGATTAAGCTTTACAAAGCCTTTTATGGTACTAAAAAGGCATGTTTGCCTTTAACAGAAAAAAGACTTAGCATGATCCATTTTATAGAAGAATCAACTCCAACCAAGACACTATGATAGCACCTCTGAGACCAGAAGCTGTGATAGAGTTCCTGTCTCATTATCTAGCACAGTTGGCCTGCATCTAAAGATAGCCATTAGCTTTAGTTATTATCAAGAAAACATCTGCACAACCTGTTCTTGGCTACAGAACATTTATTTAGTGAAAGAGGAATTATGCATCAAATCTTGCTTAGTAAATCCTCTAGCACTGAAGGACCAAGATAGAAAACTCTTACTTCCCACATATTAACACATACATCATCAATTTCTAACCATTCAAACGGCATGCCCACTGTTTCAGTGTTTGCTTTTTAAAGGTGCTGCACCTTTCCTTTACTTCCCTTCAGCAGTAACTTTCCTGGAAGTATGAAAAAATATGAAATATGAAAAAAAAACTGTGAATATGAAATATGAAAAATATGAGGGGAAATAGTGAAATAAATATGGACAAGTACATTCTTTCCTTCATCCAGCCATAATTTATACAGTTGAAATCCAATGTTATGGCTACATGTTCATTGGATGGCATTCACTGTATTTTGCTCAAAAGCAACTGTAAATGTGAACGTTTAAGCATACTGTGGAATATACCTAATGATTCATAATTTAGGAGCATATATTTTAACTCCAGAGGAACTTCTGCTGCTGTAATCTTAGTGGTTTTAGTATGTTTGGGCAACAAATTTGTCTGAAGACATGCCATAACCTAAGAGCTCATTTAGCAGAAGGTTTTGTAGTGTTCAGTCAACTCCCAAGACATGAGTCTAGGACAACTGGCCATTGCCAACTGGCCACCAGGCATTTCTACACTGTTGACATTCCAACAAGACAACTATACACCTATCAGCAGGTGACCCTTTTTCAGTACTTTGAACCAAACTTCATTCAGCATCATAAACAGAACCTCGGGGAGCAGGCAGCTCCACTCACAGTGCTCTGACTTTTGCAAGGAAACTTTGTATTTATAGGGGAGTCAAGTATATGCCTCATACAATTTGTAAAATGGAAATCTAACTGTGAGAGAAAGGCAACTCAATTAAACATGAGGTATGTAACACTAAACAAATACACTGGATCCAGGCAGAAGTTGTTTGCAAAGAAAAAAAACCACAAAAAAACCACACACACACAAACACACCACCCTCCCAAAAAAAAAACCACCACAAAAAAAACCCATCACACCAAAAAAAAAAATAAATAAATTTCTGTGCTTTTGCTTTTCAGCTGAGCTGGTAACAAAAGCCATCTGCATTACAGTTCCACCTAAGCCACGTGCTTCTCAGACTCAAGCAGCTAATGTCCCTGAAGAACATCATTGGCTGTTTCCACGTCAGCCTGCCTGCTTTAGGCAGCAGTTCTTCAAACATACAAAGCATGTGTTTAACTTTGTATGTGACAGTAAGTCAAGCAGAACTAGAGGAATCTGTAACCTACATAAAGATAAGTCATGCATTCACTGGCAGACTCATGACATTGCATTCCCCTGCTGGCTTCACTGCCCAAAATGTGCCCACTACAGCCAGGTATACCTCAGATATTGTCAGTGATTAATTTCAGCCACTGCACAAGCCTATTCCAGCCATTTGAGAGATGGTCACTGCAGACATCCTATATTGAACCTACCATATCTACAATGCAAATATAAACTGTTGGCCATCCCTCAAAAAACACTGTCACAGACAAAAATATAATTATTCTTGGTGTCAATTGTCACTTTGCTTCATGGCTTCAAGAAGAGTCAGCACAGCTTTTGTAGCTGGAAATTATATTCCGTATCTAAAATCCTTGAATGTATTCATTATATGTGGATTTCTCTAAAGGTTTTTGGCAAGGGATCATTTCTACAAACTAAGGTGTTGTTGACTACAAATCAAGGTTTTTGTATGGACTAATAAGTGATTAGAAAAGGAAACAAAGCACAAAGAAGCCATAGGTTTGCAAAATTACAAGTACCAATGAAGTCCCAGGTATGTGTATTGGGGCCTCTGCTATTAACACACACAAAAGATTTGAAGAAACATGGAATAGTGAGAGAGAATAGTGGCTTTTAACTGAACTGCCAGAGGGTCTCATGATAGTAAGTGTCAGAGGATAATGTCAGTATCTAATACTACCTATCACTGCTAAACACGACACTGTACATCACAAACCTCTGCTTCTGCCTCATACAGATAGTTTCTCACACTTAAGATCCACAAACATGGCACAATAAGCTGACTATTAACAAGCCCTACAGCTTCTATTGAATGAATGTGGACTACACTATTTTTAATAGAGGCCCAGAAGCAGTGGTGTGGACATACAGTTCAAATGATGGAGGTCAGAAGCTCTTCTATAGACACTGCCACCTACTCACTGCAAGCTAAGTTTATTTTGCAGCAGGCACCTCGGCCAGAATTACAACTTCCAGTTAGACATTAAAGAAGCTCTTTGCACAAATTTCACAGAATCCCAGAATAGTTGGGTTTGGAAGGGACCTCTGGAAGTCATCTGGTCCCATTCCCCTGTTCAAGCTGGGACACCACTGGCCAGTGCTGTCCAGATGGCTTTTGAGTATCACCAAGGATGGAGTCCTGGGCAACCTGTGCCAGGGCTCAGTCACCTTTACAAGTGAGAAAGTGTTTCCTGATGTTCAGAGTGAGTCTCCAGTGTTTCAGTTTGTGTCTACTGCCTCTGGTCCTGTCACTGGGCACCACTTCAAAGAGTGGTATTTATATACACTAGTAAGACCCACAAGCCTTCTCTTCTTCAGGCTGAAGAGTCATAGTTCTCTTAGCCTTCCCTCACAAGAACAAAAGTTGCAACACCAACTCAAGAACAGAAGCCTCTACAAATGTAGACATGAACCAATCACATGCACTACATTAATTACCATATGATACAGCTTAATGCTCTGTCAGAAAGAACTGTAACCTTCAAGGGCATATGCTCCACCTCACTATCAGGTAAGAGGGTCTTCAGCGACAACACCTACACTTGTGCCTAAAGTACCACTCTGACACAATGCAGGAGCTGCTGCTCTTGCAAACAAGGCTATTTCCAGGCATCAAACTTAGCAGTTTTACATTGGTAAATATTGCAAAAAACTACATCATCTGTATCACAAACCAAGGAAGACACTGTGACTATTCCACAAAAGCCACGCTATAAAAAGGAACTGGAAAGATTAAACAGGCTTTGCACACTTTATAAACCTCTAGATCATCTGGATCCATTAACAAAATGGTCTAATGACCAAAAAAAAAAAAATTCATCAGGAGAGAGCATGCTTGCCTTTTTCAAAGCTGGTCTTCAGTTTTCACACTCAGACCAGCTGGTCATGGCTACAGTCCCAGCACTTTCTGTAATACTCATGAAAGAGATATTCTCATCAGCTTGCCAAGTGCTCTGCAGGATCTCAAACTATCAGGTACTGGGAAGAACCATGGAACCCTTTCCTGAGTTGGCTCAGCCAAAACATACCTTCAGACACCTATATCATTGAGCTTTGTGCGTGTATATATATATAATTTATATCTTTGTTCCTCATCTCACATGCCTTGCCTTTTCTAGTAAACCTGTTTTAGTTTTAACCTCCAACGTCTAAATTTCTCTTCCTAATTCATTTATAGTCTCCCTCTTCCTTATTGGGGAGTAACAGAGATGAATTCTGTTTTCTGGGTTTTGTTTCCTCCTGACCATTAAATTGAGATAAACCCACATGAAGATTCATGGTTGCTGTGAAATCCTAGCAACAACATCACCTTTCCAGTTGCTTATCAGGCTAGGATACAAAGAGCCTCAGAAACAGGAAGAAATGATAACTTAAAAGAAAACTCATCTCAGTGGGAAAAAGAAACTCTGGATCAGCACCAGCTGAGAAAGGCAGAAAAAATGTTTATTAAATATACTTACTGTTTATTAAGCTAACGATTAGACTAGCACCCATTGACTGTGGGTAGAGTTCTATAGAGTAAATGCTTTTTGCTTGGACATAGAGAATTTCAGCTCAACATTGAATTATAGAACGGGAGGGAGTGGAAAGGACTGCTGGTGATCATTGAGTCCAACCCTCCTGTGAGACCAGGACCGCCTAGGACAGGTCACACAGAAAGGCATCCAGACAGGTCTTGAAAGTCTCCACAACCTCTCTGGGCAGCCTGTTCCAGTGTTTTGTAACCTTCCCAGTAAAGAAAGTTTTCCTCATGTTGAGGTAGAACTTCCTGAGTTCTAGTTTGTGTCTGTTGTCCCTTGTCCTATCACAGTGTACAAATGAAAAGAGATTGGCTCCTCCTTCTTGACACCTACCCTTCAGATATTTGTGTACATTAATAAGATCCCCTCTCAGTTTTCTCTTATCTAGACTAAACAGCCCCAGGCCTATCAGCCTTTCCTCATAAGGCAGGTGTTCCAGTCCCTTAATTATCCTCATAGCCCTCCGTTGGACTCTCTCAAGTAAATCCCTGTCCCTCTTGAACTGGGGAGCCCAAAACTGGACGCAATACTCTGAATGCGGTCTCACTAGAGCAGATGAGAGGGGGAGGAGAACCTCCTGTGACCTGCTAGCTACACTCTTCTTAATGTACCCTAGGATACCATTTGCCTTCTTGGCCACAGGGGCACATTGCTGTTCATGGGTAACTTGCCCACCAGGACTCCAAGGTTGTTCTCCATGAGGCTGCTTTCTAGCAGGTTAGCTCCTGGTCTGTACTGCTGCCTGTTGTTATTCCTTCCCAGATGCAGAACTCTACAGTTATTCTTGTTGAACCACACTAGGTTCCTCTTTGCTCAGCTCTCCAGCCTATCCAGATCTTGCTGAATGGCCGCACAGCCTTTTGGTGAATCAGCCAATCCTCCCAGTTTTGTATCATCAGCAAACTTGCTGAGAAGACACTCTGTCCCCTCATCCAGGTCAGTGATGAAGATGCTGAACAGGACTGGACCCAGCACTGATCCCTGGGGAACTCCACTAGTTACAGGTGTCCAGCTGGACTCTGCACCACTGATCACTTTCTGGGCCCTAAGTTTAGCCAGTTCTCAATCCATCTCGCTGTCCATTCTTCTACCCTGAATTTCCTGAGCTTATCCACAAGGATGTTATATGTTAAGTGTCAAAACCCTTGCTAAGGTAAAGGTAAACTACATCCACTGCTCTCCCTGTATCTTACCCATTCAGTCACACCATTGTAGAAGACTATCAGATTAGTCAAATATGATATCCCCTTGATAAATTCATGCTGGCTACTCCTGGTAACCATTATCTCTTCCATGTGCTTAGAGATGAATTCCAAAATGAGCCACTCCATCCTTTTTCCAGGAATGCTGACTGGTCTGTAATTTCCTGGATCCTCCTTCTTGCCCTTTTTGAAGACTGGAGTGACATTGGCTTTCCTCCAGTCCTCAGGCACCTCTCCTGTTTGCCATGATCCTTCAAAAATTATGGAGTGATAGGGCAATAACATCAGCCAGCTCTCTCAACACTTATGGGTGCATCCTATCGGGGCCCATGGATTTATGCATGCTTAGTTTACCCAACTGATCTCTAACCCAATCCTCATCAACCAGGAGAGTCTTCCTTCCTCCAGGCTTTCTCTCTTACTTCCAGTGTCTGGGATTCACAAAGGTTGGTCTTACTAGTAAAGACTGAAGCAAAGAAGGTATTCAATAACTCTGCCTTCTCTGCATCTTCTGGTACCAGGGCTTCCACCTCATTCAGCTTATCACTGCATTTCTCACCCACCTGAAATTACCATCATTAACTCCCTTAATAAGTCAATCTTCTGTTTATCTTACAGAAAAAAAACAACAAAACAAAACAGATTTTCTCCTTTTTTAATCAGATATGGAAACTTAAGTCCAGATGTTATTGCCAGCAAAAAGACAGACTGATGATATGAAACTTCATCAGAAGGATGACGACATAAAGGAACTTTGCTGAGACAAGTATACAAGTAACACAGGTCAGTTCATAGCACAACAGGGCATCAGTTTGAAAGAGCCAAGCATAGATAAGACAGATCAACCCTCCCTTTTCTTACAGGGTAGAAAAACACATGTGAAAAGACTGAGCCATTTGTGCACAGCTACAGGAGGAACTGGCCAGGCCTGGAAATGAAAACAGTCTCTTGAAATCCAGCTTAATGCATGAGCTACAACAGGGTCTACTTTTCCTATGAAAGCATATATTGAGTAAGACTATCATTAAGAGCATCTCAGAGAGATCCAGAAGTATCTGCTGTGGGGTTTGTCTTTTCTGAAGGAGAGAGGAAGGTAAGTGTTCCTATAACATAAATCATAAATACAAAGCAGAGGATGATGTACATTAAGAAATTAGGAAGTTAACAGGTAGCACAAATGCACAAAGTAGCCACCTCTCCAGTTAATGGCTTGCTTGATGTTAAATGGATCCCAAATATTTCACTTCAACCACTTTGCATTCATAACACTTCTATGTTTATTCCCTATTAGTGAAATTATTCCCAGTTCATGAACAGGGATCAGAGAGCTGAATGACCTCTCCTATGAAAGCAGGCTGAGAGAGTTGGGGTTGTTCAGTCTGGAAAGGTTCCAGGGAGACTTTTTAGCAGCCTTCCAGTACCGGAAGGGAGCCTACAGGAAAACTCAGGAGAGACTTTTTATAAGGGCATTAAACAATAGCATGTGTCCTGGTTTGAGCCAGGATTAAGCTAATTTTCCTTTTACAGATTTTCTTTTTTCTTCAGTGAGCATTCTTATAAGCAGCACACTTCCTGAAACTAGCAACAAGTTTTCCAGATAGTGGACTCATAACATTGGAATGTTTATAGATTTTGCCAAGAGACCAAGGACACTTTGCTCTGCTTGTTGAATCTGCTACTTCGGACACTAAAGGGGCAGAAGAGTCATATCTACAAACCTCCCAGAGGAAGGAGAGGACTAGACAGATGGCAAATTGGCCAATAAGATTATTCCATCCCATATTTACATGACACTCGGTATAAATTCAAGGATCACAGAAGTCAAGCTCCTTCTTCCCTTCTCTTCCATCCATGGCTGGCATGCAGGGAGGACTCCATCTATCCATCACCATTGATCCTAGGCTCATGCATTCCTGACCCTCATAACTCCTCCCTCAGCTTCTTATAAGCAGCACACTTCCTGAAACTAGCAACAAGTTTTCCAGATAGTGGACTCATAACATTGGAATGTTTATAGATTTTGCCAAGAGACCAAGGACACTTTGCTCTGCTTGTTGAATCTGCTACTTCGGACACTAAAGGGGCAGAAGAGTCATATCTACAAACCTCCCAGAGGAAGGAGAGGACTAGACAGATGGCAAATTGGCCAATAAGATTATTCCATCCCATATTTACATGACACTCGGTATAAATTCAAGGATCACAGAAGTCAAGCTCCTTCTTCCCTTCTCTTCCATCCATGGCTGGCATGCAGGGAGGACTCCATCTATCCATCACCATTGATCCTAGGCTCATGCATTCCTGACCCTCATAACTCCTCCCTCAGCTCCTGTCTGCTCTGCTGCTCTCTCCAGCAGCAGACCAGGACTTTTTGGGAATGCTCACAGCTAAGAAGAGTGCTGTGGGAGCTGCTGGGGGTGGAGGGAGGCAATAGGAGTTTTGCACATTCCTGCACATATCTGCACATTTTTTTATCAGTAGTATTTAATTAAAGTTGACTAGCTTAGTTTTCAATCTGGAAAGCCTCTCTCCTATTCTGTCTCTACTTTCCCTATCTGGGTGGGAGAAGGAGGGGATAGAGAGCATTGTTGTCACTAGTTTAATTGCCAATCCTCAGTTAAAACGTGGCAGTGTGAGAGGGAACAGTTTCAAACTGAAAGAGGGGAGATTTAGATTAGCTATTAGGAGGAAATTCTTTACTGTGAGGGTGGCAAGGCATTGGAACAAGTTGCCCAGAGAAGCTATGGATGCCCCCTCCCTGGAAGTGTTCAAGGCCAGGTTGAATGGGGCTTTGAGCAACCTGGTCTAGCAGAATATGCCCCTGCCTATGGCAGGGGGCTGGAACTGGATGATCTTTAAGGTCTCTTGCAAACCAAACCATTCTATGATTATCCTACAAGAAAATACAAACACCCAATATGCTTTTCCAAATGGTTTACAAGTTAAAGTGAAGAGGGAGGAAAGAACGTGACAGAAAATCCAGGCTCAAACACTGTCATTCCAAAGATCTCAGGTTCTGCTTTTGAAGACCAGCTCTCCCACCACAGTGACACGGCCACCAAGGACTGCATTTCAGTCCTGTCCTGTCCAACAACACTACACAGCACCAGCTCAGTGTCACTGTGGTAGCACCTCCACCTCTCAGCACTGAAGCCAAATCCACAATGGCAACAAAAAACAAAGCCAGCAAAGGCAACGGTAGACGGAGAAGTTTTAACACCTACACTGACAGATGTTCAAAACTGCCCAGTGGAAAACTCATTTCAGTGATAATCACAGTAACAGTAGAACAGAGCCATTAGATAAATGCAGGGTTTCCACAAATACACCTATAGAACCAAAGCAGCAAGGAAGCCAAACAGCTCTATCAGCAAGCAGCTAAGCACTGTTCTACACACCAGCAAAGCAAGCATGTAGTCCCCCTGAGCATCAAAACCCACTTCTACAGTTCTTGTTACTTGCTTTTCTTGGATGAGATGTTGACAGCAACATGCAGCAATGTCCATGCAGACATTCCTTCAAGGGGGTCCCCATACCATACTGGAGATATGTTGTCCTTTATTGGATAAACTGCTGTAACACAAGCTCTCTGGGCACCCTACCTGCATGGTGACCTCCTTAGGCTGCCAGCAGTCAAAAGCTGGGAGAGCTGCAAACAATACATCCAAATGCACAACAGCTCCTGTCTGCATTAATCTTCAGCATCACTATCATACCTGTAGGACCAGCAGCAGCATCCATACACTGTAGCTGTCAACTCACAAGCCCCAGTGACTTGTCTAAATTGTATAAAGGGAACCACTTCAGTCCAATGGAGCAGAATTGACAGGAATGAATGCACATTAAGTGCTTGCCAGAATTCAGAGAGAAAGAGTTCAATCACTTTTTTACTTCACAGGACCTCTTGGCTTCCCAGTCAACAATGTCAAGAGCCATTTGGGAGTCCTTCCCAGATGCAAACAGGCTGAGTATTATTGACAGGTGGGGTATGACAAATGGTTACACCTGTAGAACAAGCTGGAGGCCAGGAAAGTAAGCAACTTTGCTGAACCAGAGCACACAGTGTCAAGTGACATCTGGCAACAGCACACACAGTGGAGTTATTTCCCTCCCAGTCCTTTTACAGATAGGAGGAAGGAGCCACAAAGATAACCTAGTTTGGCTCCTGGTGCAGCATAAGCTATGAAGTTTCATCCAGCAATTACTGTGAGGGAGAGGGGAGGTGGGAAGGCTATTGCATCTACCACACACATGAACTTTGTACCAGGTCTGTGTTCATAGGGATGAACATCTCCTCCAGAAAAGCATACAATACCAATTTAAACACTTCAAAGGATAAATAGCCAGCTGCTGTGGATTGTCATTGCTCTCCAAGGGAGGTGTAACAATGCACAGTAGCTAAGGGTCTACACATGTCCCAGCGAATTGATTTTTCCTCCAACTCTCCCAGTGCAGTTACTCTTGCTATTAGAATTTTGTAACAAATAAAAAGCTACAATTAAAGGGCAAGAAAAAACCTAAAACAGACATTTGCAGTGCCTGAACATGTGGGGTCCAGACATGAAAGCAGAAACAGGTCAGAGCAGATGGATCTGAGCATGGCTGTTCAGCACACACATACAATTGTAGAAGATCTCCATATGGAGATGAGGGCTGCAAGTAAATCCACATGTATGGCACCCAACCACCTGCACAATTGCTCTGAGCCATAAACCCAGCATTGTTCAGAATATACATGATGAAGCAGCCATTGTGATACATCTGGTTTGTAGAAAGTGGAGCAACAAGTTCACTCCTCCTACATCCAGGTCCCTGTAATTTTTCACTGCAATTAGGTTAGCATAAATTCTTGCTGGACCTGCTTTACAGCACTTTCAGTTTATGAAACTGTGTTCAAGCATGGATGATGGCACACAGAACATATGCTCAGTTAACACTATCCATCAAAGCATGGGCAGATATCATCAAAACTGTATACTAAAAGTTGTCTTCATTAAAAGTTTTATCCCTGCCTTAAAAAAAAAAAAAAAAAAAAAGCATGAAATTGCACCCAAACAAATAAATTCTTTATAGTTACCTCAAGTAAAGTTTGGACATTTCCAGCATGCACTGCTTTAAACAAACATCTCCATTCCTTGAACTCCCCGTGACATTTTCCCTTGAAAATTTAATCAGATTAATACAACTGAAAAAGTCAGCTACTATATTTAAAAGTAGCTACACTGCCTAACAATGTAATACAGGGTATGCAGCCAGACATTTTATATGCATTATCAGGCCTTCAGCTCGATGTGATCTTTTGAAAAAAATCATCTGTGATGCTTTTCATTACTGATGCTTGGAATTTTGCTTGCAAATTACTCTCTTTGCCTTTGGAGAGTCTCAGCTAGGAGATTTCCCTTAGAAGGCAGAGGCTGCAGGTTCCATGGATGTGCCTATTAGAATTTCAATAGCAGATAACCAAACATAAAGTCTGTTTGCTGGCAGATAGGTTTATAAATCCAGCAGGGAATTTGCAATTAATAGGCATGTAGTCTGGAATTTCCTCAGAAAAGCATTAAAATAATGTATCTATTGTTTGAGCATATACACACATTGTGTATACATCCATTTTATATATAAAAACAATTAGAAACAAGCAGGAAACATGATAGCAAGTGCATTCACCTCCTAGAGATGTGAAAGCTAATAAATACAGACTTCTTCTAAGCTGTTTATAAGCACGTAATGGACTACATTAACATATATAACACTGGATGATTACTTAAATATAAGATTAACACAGAAATACACACGTTTGAGTGAGAGACACAGAATCAAAATGCATGTTATAATCATAGTTTTCAAAGCAACTGATTAACCACAGCTGCTCTAAAGGGCAACAAATGCGCTCTATCAGTGAGTCTACTTCACTCAGCAAGGCTGCAACTTATCTCAGGGCAGGCAGAATTTGTATTTCTACAGGTTTGTTCCTCCAGTAAGCAGTCAGTTAACTCACTTTTTAAGGAAAAAAGTGTGCTGTTGTATGACCAAGCCCAGTATGGATTCAGTCAGCTAACATGTAGAAGGACATCAAAATACTTTACTTGACCAGATCCTGAGACAGGATTTTTCTTTGCCAATCCTAGAAGACAAAAGTTTGGGAAACAGCAGAGGGGAAAGTTAAGGGATTCACTGAATCCGCCAGAACAAGTCCCATTGCAATAGGATATTTATTCACAAAGGATGCTATACTTTGAGAGCCTGGTCAAAGAACAGGATTTATCCTTCCTACAAGTTACTGGATTTCATCTGACAAGTTGCTAACATTGCACAGGATGCAGTCAAACCTACTGAAAACCTTTATTTAACGTACAATAAGATGAAAAACATTTCTGCACGATAACACACGAAGTCCATTTATAAAGGTAATCTCAATCGTACACATTAAACACTATTTACTTAGGCACAAGACACTTTTACTTATCCCTGATGCAATACATAAAAGTCATCTGCTACAGACACCATATTTTTGAGGTGGTCCATAGGGCCTAAAATTGTTACACTTCAGGCAGTGAATTACTTGCTGAGTCAATGAGCTCTCTTCCTCTCAAGGAAACCGAGTTTCTTCCTCTCCCACCTGCCTAAGAACAATATAATCCAAAAGGACACACATGTGGCACTGCGGGGAGCAACGGGTGAGTGCAAAGCCACTACTTCCACGATTACTACGGGGGAGCTGCACCTGCACTGTAAATTGATTTGCAACTTCTGTAGCAGTTTACGGGAACGGCTGCCGAGCCCC
>NW_009952982.1:1682077-1714899 GCF_000747805.2 Chaetura pelagica | reverse complement strand
AGCGCGAGCACCAACCGCCCCCTGCGGGCCGTCGTCTGCCCGAGTTGGGCCCGCGAGGCCGCTCCTGCCCCTGTCTCCTCAGGGAGGGCTTTCTTGTCTTCGCTGCGGAGCCGCCGGTCCCTCGCGTGTCTCCTGGCGGCAGCCGTGGCCATGCTGTCATTCCTCTACAGTCACACCAAGCCCCAAATGACCCGGTTGCTCTTACTGTTGTGAGAGGAGTTAATACGGTTTTTGCAGAAGCTACAGTTGTCTTCCGTTAGGTGTAACAGCAAGGCTTTTGATCCTGGCTCTCAATTCTCCTGGACAAAACATCCAGCATACAGCTGGACAAGTGTGCTATACGATGGGTGAGCACCTGGCTCACAGGTAGAGCAGAAAGAGTGACAGTGAATGGGGTAACATCAGGCTGGTGTCTGGTCACTACTGGGGTCCCGCAGGGCTTCATCCTAGGCTTGAAACAAAGAAAATTAACAGTCCTAAGTACTGTTAAGTCATTATTCTTTATTCACAATGCCAGATGCACTCCTCCCAAAATTGTGCGCTCCTTACATGATAAGGTGGGAGGTGTATGTACATTTGATACATAATTATGCATACTATTTCTAAGAAACAGTTTACATATTCATTAGTTTTTCGATAATTTGTTTGCATAAGTGTCCACCCATTATCACATGCGTGTTAAGTCCATTAGGGTCTTTTGGGGATCATTTACTTCATCCTTGAGACTTTCTCACAGGAACATTTGGCCGAGTTCTGTCTCTTCTCTTTTACCTCTGCAGGGTAGAATTGGTTACAGCAGACCTAGCTTCTTTCTTCTTCAAGGACCCTTGTATTTCATTCCCTAAAACGACAGTTAAGCTCACACAAAAGACTTTTACAGCTTACTAGCCAATCAGCCCATATGAAAGATTTACAACCTACAAGCAGTTAACAGTTTAAAAGTCAGTTTGGTTGATCCTCTGTTTCAGGCCCAATCCTCAACATCTTCATCAACTACTTGAACACAGGACTCAAAGGACTTCTAAGTAAGTTTGCTGATGATGCAAAACTGGGAGGAGCTGTCAACTCCCTTGAGGGCTGGCAGGCCCTGCAGAGAAACTTCAACAAGTTTCAGAGATGGGTAGTCACCAGCCACAGGAAGTTTAACAAGGGCAAGTAATGATACTACTCAGGACCCATCAGGATGCTCCAGTAACATTCAAATGCCTAGAGCTGTCTCACTGGCATTTCATCATTATTGCAGCTTCATAATGGAAAATGGGTCTCTGCCTTTCTGAAATCATGGGAATCTCTGAAGCACAAGTTAAAATATACATTAACTCCTCACAGCTAAGAAGCAGCATGAAAGATATTTCTAGTAGTGCATTATCAGACACGTACCTGACATCTTGGCACAATTTATTATTTTAGTAAACTGTTATTACACTATATTTCTATTGAATTTACTAACAAATATCCTATGGTGTATCAGCTCTAGGCTGCATTTGGCAGCTAAACTCCAGTGATGTGGTCTGGTGTACACTCCAGTAGGTAATGGTGCCATCATGTATAACAGAGATATACAATAAAACCAGAAATTAAGCTTACAATATAAATTAATTCCAGTTCTCAAGGGTCCAGATTCAAACTTCTTGGCTGTTCTACATTTTAATTTCTCATTACTCAGCAACTCCAACATCACCACAAAGGGGGAGTTTTCTGCTTCTGGTTTGTAATGTTCATGCTGAACAGCCATGGAACATGTCTGATGGATACTCTACAGACACACAAAATAAGAGCTGGTCCTTACTGATACATCATAGGATATTCATTAGTAAATTCAATAGAAATATAGCGTAATAAAAGTTTGCTAAAATAAGAAATTTGCTATATTAAGGGTTGCTTTTAAAACAATGTGCTTTGTGAAACTATCAGTCAACTATGCCAAGAATCCTGCAGGTTGTGATAACATCAAGTCAAGAACCTGTGGAGCCTACAGACAGCCCACATGTTGATTCTGACCCACCTGGGCAATCTACCAGCAGGAAAGTGGAGACAGACAGGACCAGGAGAGACTGGACAAAGACGACAAAGGACTAGAATCAACAAAGACCCCCACAGGAGACCCTCAAGCATGCATAATTACAAAGATAGCAAATTCCAGAAAATGAAATGTCTATGTAAAAAGAATTCTGGGAACTCATTGACATAAAACTGAATATGCATGTTTTTGGTGTATATTAGTTGGGGTGTTTCACTAACTCGTGGAGCACTCATGGTGGAGAATCCCCAGTGCTGCCCAGCCCTGCAATAAAGAATCCCTGCTCAATAACAGCTTGTTTGTTGTTATTGGGCCTTTGTTGCCTTCTAAAGGCGTGGCAACCTGGTTCAGTAGCAACTCAGCAACCCATCCGGGCTACTGGGCACATCAGCACACAGACACCAATGTGGTGGATGGCAAAATTGCGTTTATTAATGCGTAACACAGCTTTTTATACCCTGGGTTGTACCCAGAGTTAGCAGCATCACTTGTCTCCTTACTTCACATACTAAGCCCTATTGGCTATCTAGGGGGGAGGGTGCCCTGTCTTCCCGTACAGTGCGATATCTTCCGACGCCAGTCCCTGGCTACATTTTTACCAAAGGCTGCATTTTCCCACAGCCTTGATCTCAGAATCCTTACCCAACCGCACCCGGCCTCCCACTTCAGTGAGAAGTGTTAGAAAGCAAGGGGGTTTGGAAGCTCCAAAATTTTTGTTTCATTACTCCTAAAACACCATGCTGAAGAAGAGAAAGCAGGCTTTTTCTTCACTAAAGGGGTGGAAAATGAGAAGAGATGTGTTTCCAGTGTGTTAACTGATTAATTTTTTCTAAGGGAAAGTGAAATCTGCTTTGACTGGTCAAAACATCATGCCTTGTCCACACAAAGCACACCTCTCCTGGCATAGGTGTAGAAGGGCTGGGAGAGATACAGATCAGAAATGCCATGTCAGTGATATTGCTAAATTCTCATGAGAGCTACTGTTTACCTGGTTTCTGCTCTGCGGTGTTTAACTCATCCATAAAGATTCCTGACTCACCCACTCCAGAATGATTTGCACTGACATTGTGTGCTGGTTTGGTTCTGGCATGGTCTCGGCAGCAAGGGATGGGCCCCAGGGGTGACTCCTGTAAGAGCTCAAGTAGCCAAGGCTGAAAGACAATAGATGCCCCTCTGCCATTGCCACATGCGATTAACACGTGCAAGAACTGATAAAAGACCTGAGCAGGGAGCAAGCAGGGGATAAAGCTGTGCTGGAGAGGTGAAAACAGTACCAAGTTGAAGATCCTGAGGTTGGTGAGGAAGAAGGGGGAAGAAGGTGCCCAAGAGGAAGTTTCCCTGAAGCCCATGGGCAGATTGCAGTCTGTCCCCCTGCATTCATGAAGGAGGGAGGTGGAGCATCCCGTGAAGGTGTCAGGAGGGGAAACTGTGGACTTGCAGACCGTGGACTTGGATCTGCAGTCATGGATAGACACTGTGCCAGGCGAGGTGAATGTTCCCGAAGCAGCCCGTGACTGTGGGAAGCCCAGGCTGGAGCAGCTCCGGACCTTGTGGGAAGGACTCAGGAAGGAGAGGTTTGTGGAGGACTCTCTGCCATGGGAGGGACCCCATGGGGAAGCAGGGACGGACTGTAAGGAATCCTTCTTCCTGAGGAGGAAGGAGCAGCAGGAACCACCATCCTGTGAACTGACTCCAAACCTCATCCCCTGTCCCCCTGTGCTGCTGGGGGGAAGGAGGGAGAGAAACCGGGAACAAAGTGATTTGGGCCTGGGAAGAAGGGAGGGGTGTGAGTAACATAGGTAGGCACTGCTCTTTTTGCTGTCTGTGTCCTGTTTGCATTGGATTAGTGTTAAATTAAATTATTGTTTTTTCCCCAGGTTAGTCTGTTTTGCTTGTCACCCATGAGCTTCTAGTTGGCCTTTGTCCTCCCAGTCCCAGTGTGTGTGAGTTGAGTGAGCAGCCACGTGGCTGTTTCTTAGCTGTCCTATTAGGCCCAAACCATGACAAACCTAAATCTGACTTGCACAGAGCAGAGAATTTCTATACTTTAAATAAGCTGAGTTTACTGGAAAAATCTCGAGTGCTGACCTTCTATTTTGGATCCCTGCTGCTCCAACTCAAGCAAGTCTATTCTAAGCTTACTAATTAATACATATTCATACTGCTTATTGAATGAGACAACATCCTATCTATTAAAATCTCCTACTTGCTGATGGGTTTGATGTTGTTGCTGTACCTGTTAAGCAAAATCCAAAATGTTTACTTTCCTTTTATTTTGGTGTCTTGGAAGTTGTTTTAGCATGTTGAAGTTGCTTTTGTTATGGCTTGGCTATCTCTGTATATTACTATTATTACCATACAGCCTGGAGAATAACTTGATGTTATGGTGCCATAGTAGAAGGCACTCTATGTACATATTAACTGCTTTTCTGCAGTGCTTTGTTCTTACAAGCTTTCTCTTGCAAGACACAACACAAAGAATGACAGAAGAAAATGAGGTGGAGAAGTCACTAAAAGCCCAGAAAACTATTAGCAGAATCAGACGTAGAGTCCAACTCCTAGACCTAGACCTTAGTTCCTTGGACTCAGAGGCCACTGGATGCCAATGAATTACATATGATCCTGCAGCTGTGTCCAGGCTTGTGGAGTTGAATTAGCTGCCAATTATAGTGTAGGAAATGTATCTTTGGTTAGCCTGTATCTGGGGCTAAAATAAAGCAGTTTGCTTTCTCACCCTGTTATAAATTGTGGCCCAGTAATTGACAGGAACCAGTCCAATTAACCAATTTAGTTTATTAAGTAAGCGAACAACAAGCCAAACAGCGCTGGGTGGCCGGGCAGTCTCCGCTCTGCCAACGGCACGCGCCCGTCAATCAACGTCACAGCCCTTTATAGTCCCTGCACGTGCGGGCTGTTGTCAGGGGGTCTCTTCCTGTCCCCTATTGGTCGCGGGGGTGAGGGTGGAGAGAAGGCAGGAGAGAGTCCTCCCCGCTGCCCTGAAACGCACTCTTAAGGAAACATACTTACACACCCCCTCCCAGCATACCAACAAGAAATCAACTGTTCCCTGTTGTTGCAGGGACTTTCAAAACTTTTAATGAACAAATACTGTATTTTACCTATTACAACTCCATGACCTCTCCCCACCTAAGAAAGGGAAATCAGGAAGAGAAGTCCTATAGGTTGAAATATACATAGATTTAATAAAATAAAAAAATTAATATAAACACCAAAGATGAACTAATGTTATACTCAGCCTAGTCCTCAGGAGTAGCAGAAGGAGCAGCAGCCTAAAATAAGAAGACACGGGAAACAGACTTCACATTCTCAGCCAAGCTCCCCTTTCTGTTAAGAATGAGACAAGCGATATGGGATGCAGCTAACAGGTGCATCAGCTGCTCTGACTTATTTGGGCTATCAGTGCCCTACATGACTGGCCTATGATTCTGTCCCAGTAATGTTGATTATTAATTGAAATAAGTAAAATTTGGGGGAAAATCACATTTGGGAAAAAAAAAAAAATCACATAAAAGAAAACATAAAGGACACACAGAATAAAAACAGTGAAACAGTGAGAATTAGACAAAACCAGATTCCAGTTAGAGAAAAACACTCCCCAGGTAGTCAGCAGCCTGGCCTTGAAACAGGCCTGCAGGACACCTGCAAGACAAGTGAAAGGGATGGAAAGGAGCAGTCCCCACAGCTTGTCTTGGTTACAGCTTTGAGCACTGGGAAAAAACACACTGAGTAATTGAAATCAGCATATTAGTATATTAATGAGTCATTAGCATACTAAAATACCTACCCACAGGCTTGAGGGACCCCTGCTAACAACAAGCCCCCCAGTCTCTGAGCGTGCACAGTGAAGTTCCTGAGCATTGCCACTTCAAATGGAAGTGAGGGATGAGTTGACCAATTGTGTGTGTGAGTGATAGAATAATGTTAGAGATCAAGTTCTTTCTCACTTTTTTGGGTATAAAAGTAGCACTTGTGTTTCAGGAAACTGAGCTTGCTCTGTGAAATACCTGCTCCCTTTTCTGTGCAGAATTGGATATTCAAGCAAATATCTCAACTCTATGTGTGGATCGGCTTCTTGCACACCAGGTAACAGACCCTGCTTTCGGGACAACTGTTTTGGTGATCCACATGGGACTGGCACAGAGTCTTGTCCCAAATGTCTTGCCTCCCAACAGTGGACTGGACCACCAGGGTGCCTGGACCTGTTGATTGGGGAACTTCTGCAGCTCCCTTCCAGTGTTGGGCCACAAACAACTCAGAGGTGCAATGCTATGAAAGAGATATTTGCATGGGGAGCAGAATTTGGAATATCCCCTGTAATTTAGTCACTTTTATTGGTACTATAAAACTAGATAGGGGAAGTTTCACATGTAGACACATGGCAAGGCAAGAGGGGTATTTGTGTCTGCTGGGGCTGAGTGTTTGAAAGAGTGCTAATTTTTTTTTAAGGTTGCCATACGGATATGACATCTTCCAGTGTGATACCTCTTCACTCTCCTCTCAGATTAAAAATTGGAAAATACTTGGGAACATCCTAATGACAAAAGAGAAAATGATAGTAATAATTTGCCACTAAATGGAACTTTGAATTATTACATTATGTTTCAATCAATTATGTTTTGTAATAGTACAGATAAGTGAGATGAGGTGCTTTTTGTATGGAAGGCCATAGATACAAGGGAAGTGTGGTGTTAAGGAGGATTATATTTTGTATGCAGGATTTAGAACTAGGAAGAAAAGTTGTTAAGTTGATGAAAGGGGATGAAAATGTAGATGCACAGTTGTTGGTGCCCTTAGCTCCCCCTGAAAATGCACCACCTGCATACAAGGGGAGTGAAAGTGGGGCGAGTGGGTTATCAGAGCATATGAATCCCGGTCCGGTGACCGGGAAAGCAAGGGGACAGCGTCCTGCAGTTCCAGTGCCTTTAAGACAAGCAGTAGGAGTGGAGGGGCAGCTTGTTTATGTGCATGTGTCAGAACTGTTGCATTGGTAACAGTCTGTGGGGTCATGTCTGGCTAATCTGGAGGGGATGTATGGGCTACTCAATCATTATGATAGATGGGAGATATCCACCTGGGCAGATATCCAAGCACTTTTAGCTCTGCTCCCTACTGAGGAAAAGCAAAATATCCACAGGTTTACATTAATTAGGTTATGCCCAGGGAGGATGCAGACTGGGATCCTAACTCTGGGAGGGACCTGGACAGACTTGGGTGGTGTCAATCCTTAATCTTGTGTGGGGTTTGGCATGGAACTCGTAAACCAAAAAAATTGTCAAAATTATATGAAGTTAGACAGGGGTCTCATGAGGAACTCCTGATCTTTTATGAGAGGCTGTGTGACACTGCTAGAAAGGGGATTGATTTGGATTCAGAGGAGGAAACTAACCCAAAGATGCTGTTAGTAGCTCCGTCAGCCTTGGATGTCAGAAAGAAATTGCAGAAATTGGATGATAAGGAGGAATACTGTTTTGTCAACTTATGCTTTACCAAAGGGACAGGGTCAGCACAAAAGACAGATGCCCAATCAAGGAATTTAGCTTAGGTTAAAACCTTAGCTTAGGCTAAGGTTAAAAATTATACAAAACCCAGAACAAACACACACAATATCTGCTAAAGACAAATACAACAAAACAAAAATACTTAGAGCAAAGTTAAAGCAGAACACAGCAATGCATCCAATCATAACTACACAGGAAGCAGCTATAGTGATTAGCAAAGATACATCACCAAGTGCCCTTAATACTTTACCATCACCCAGATCTGTAGTTGCTGGGGAGCCCCAGTTGCAGCGAGGATCTGGAGAGCCCTTCCTGGCAACTGGGAAAGCCTACGCAACATGTTCACATCTCCACAGCTTGCTGTAAGAGGGCCCCAGCTTTATAATGTCAAATCAGCAAGTCAGAATGTCTTGCACATTTTTTTGTGGCATGTCCCCCCACCAGCTGAGACCAGGGCTTGGCCAGAGCCCAGAACTTGGTTGGTGGGGTTCACTAAAATATCTTGCCTAGACATTTTATCAGCAAAAGCTGCATATTAGTAGTTCATTGCACACAGTTACACAAGAATTTCTAGAAACTTCATCAGCATTGGTCTAAAATATTTGGGCTAGTGGTTAAGCACACAAAATCCTAAAATATCTTCAGCATAAGAGCTTTGTGGGTGATAATTTAAACTAACAATTACACCACAAAAGTTAATAACTATGAAATATACAGAGATTATCTATAGGTCAACTCTGGCTTGGGCCTAATGTCCAAGCCCTAGCACTTCAAATACTGATCTCACAGTTGATTGAAATAGCATATAAGGTGCAGAGCAACCGAGATGAGAAGCAGGAAAGAAAAAAAAAAAAAGAAAAAAAAATTGCAGGCATCATTAGTCACTGCTGCTATAACTGGGAGTAATCTGGAGAGACATGGGGGAAACAAAAGCAGAGGCCAGGTCAGAGTGGGATGTGTAAGATCATTGTCCATGGGAGATCACCAAAATCAAGCCTGTTAGGGTTAAATCAGTGTGCAACTTGCCAGGAGCAGAGGCACTGGAAAATGGGTGCTCGAAACAGGAGCAAGAAAGATTTGCAACAGGAAAATTTGGAAACTGATGTGAATTTGATGGTGGTGAAGGAATCTGACTTGGACTGAAGGGGACAAGAGGAAATTATTAATATTCCCTCAGTTGATCCTGTGCTTCCAATTAAGCTGAGGGACAAAACTGTGTATTTTTTTTTTATCATATGGTGGACCCTGACATTCAGTAGTTTCTAGATATAAGGGATCTTTAAGTAAAATTACAGTCCAAATTGTCAGAGCAACTGGAAAGTGAGTTTTAAAGCCATTCCTGAAACCAATAGTGGACAATTGGAAATAAGAAATTAATTAATGAATTTCTCTATATGTCAGATGTCACCTGCCATTTTTAGGATGTGATTTGTTGTGCAAATTGAATGCTCAAGTAACGTTTTCTGAAAACTCTGTGAAGTTACATATTCCACAGGAGATGGCATGGGACTGCAAAGGTTTACCTCCTAAGAGCAGCACCTTCTATGGAGGTACCTGATGAAAACATTCCAGAGGCAGTGATGTGGTGATTCCTCTGGTCTGGGCTTTGGAAGAAGGAGGTAGAGCAAAGAACATGACACCAGTTAAGATAGACTTAAAACCTGGAGCTCATCTGGTAAGAAAGAAACAGCATCCCATAAAATTGGAAGCCTGGAAAGGGCTGGAACCATTAACTGACACCTTTTTAAAGTATAGACTGTGAAGGGAATGCCAATCTGAATTTAACACTCCTACATTTCCAGTAGAGAAACCACAATCTCAAGAATATAGGATGGTTCAGGATCTAAGAGAGATCAGTTGGATAACTGTGGATGTGCATCCTGTAGTTCCCAACCCATGTACATTGCTCACACCTATATCCAAGACAAGTATTTGCTTGTTTTCGTAGACATCTTTTCGGGATAGCCAGGGGCTTTTCCTTGCCACACCAACCGGGCTAGGGAAGTCACTAAAATCCTGTTGAAAGAGATAATTCCCAGGTTTGGAATTCTCAAGGGCCTGTCTTCTGATAATGGACCCCACTTGATTGCAGAAGTGGTCCAAGGAGTGTCCAAGTTTCTACAGTTCAAATGGGACTTGCACACTCCATGGAATCCACAGTCTAATGGGAAGGTAGAGAGAATTAATTGAGCCATTAAAAGGCAATTTGTTAAATTATGCCAGGAAACTCACCTTGAGTGGATTGATGTTTTACCTATGGCCTTCCTGAGAACTGGAATCGCTCCAAGAGTCAGGGAAGGAGTAAGCCCATTTGAGATCCTGTATGGTAGACCTTATCCAGTTAACAGCATTGGAACAAGAAGTGAACAGATGCATATCAAAGGGGTGGGAATGTTGAAAGATTATCCGTCATCTCTGTTGCAGGTTTTGTCTTCCCTTCACAGGTACCTGAACCACTGAACTCCTCTACCTTTGGACTCTACCCACTGGACTCACTGCCAACCAAGAGACTCAGTTTATATTCAGACCTGGAAGGATGAGCCAATGAAGGAGAAGTGGAAGGGACCCTATACTGCCTTGCTGACCATGTACACTGCAATGAAGGTGGACAGGATCCATTACATGCAAGTGAAGGACTCTCCTCCCAAGAGACAGTGGACATTGAACCCTATGGAAGGATGAAGGTAAAACTGTCTAGAAATCAAGTTTAGTTAATGAGCTATGCTTGGGAATTGGGGAATACTTATTTAGGGCTGAATTGCCTCCAGGGACTATCAGTATTATTGTGTATAAAAACTCTGTTAACCTTAGTAGTTTTACCCTGTTTTTGTAGAGAATGAAGTTAATCAGAGGTCATGTTCATCTGGAAGTGTAGGAGTTTGTTAAACCTAACAATACTAACCTAATACTGGTAACTAACTTGGAAACATATGCCATGGACACATCTCACGTGCCTTGGGAAAAGAACATGCACATCAGTTGGCCCAGGAGACAGCTAAAACAAGCAGCAAGTCCAGCTGCTGGATTTGCACTCCCTTCCCCAGACATCCAGAGAAAGGGGTACCTATGTTTGGTGTCCTTATTCCTTCCAGTATCTCCTCGACCAACCTCTGGATAAACACAACCTGCTAAAATATTACTAGGAAAATATGTCCAAGAAGGAAAATATGAGTGAGACTTAAATTATTAAAAGCCTGTATTTTTTTAAGTCTCAAAGGGGGAAACTGATGTCAGTTATTAATTGAAATAAGTAAAATTTTGGGGAAAAATCACATTTGGGGAAAAAAAATAAAATCATATAAAATAGAACATAAGGGACATGCAGAATAAAAACAGGCTTAAATATCAGTGAAACAGTAAGAATTAGACAAAACTCGATTCCAATTAGAGAAAAATAGTAGTCAATATCCTATACAGTCAACAGCCTGGCCTTGAGACATCTGCAAGACAGCTGAAAGGGATGGAAAGGAATACTCCCCACAGCTTATCTTGGTTACAGCCTTGAGCACTGGATGGGAAAATAATGGAGTAATTGACATTACCAGGTTAAACATATTAGTGAGCCATAAGCATACCCACCCACAGGCTAGAGGGAACCCTACTAACAACAAGTCTCTTGCTCTTTGAGCATGCGTAGTGAAATTTTTGAGCATTGCCCACTTTTTTGAGCATTGCCAAGTTTTTTCCCACATTTCTGTGTTTCGGGAAACTGAGCTTGTTCTGTGGAATACCACCCTGCTCCCTTTTCTGCGCAGAACAGGATACTAAAGCAAAAATCTCTATGCTGTGTGTGGATAAGCTTCTTGCACACCAGGTAACAGACCCTGCTTTCAGGACAACACCAGAGAAACCAGGATAGAGATGGATAAGGAGAATGCTTAGTGGTAATTATGTGATTCAAGCAGTGTCCCCTAAAAAATGCCTTGGGAACTCCAACAAAGTGAGGAGACACACTTTTTCCTTGTGACATCCTAGACAAAAAAAACCTGAAACCCAAATCCTTGCTGACTCACTTCCAGTCTATGGTTTATTTGTGAATAAACAAATTGAGGTGTGGAAATTACCAATCAACTAGGGTTTGACAGGGTAACAGATGGGACTGCCATAGAATCTTCTCCCAATTGTCTTGCCTACCAATGGTGGACCGGACCACCTGGGGCTCCAGCGCACACTGACCTGTTGATGGGGGAAGTCTGGTGGATACTCTCAAGCAATGGGCATTGAGCAGTGTCATAGCAAGGTTTCTTAATGACTGGCAATCTTCGTGCATGGCCGTGCATTTCAGATGTGAAATGCAGCATGTCTGTATGCCTTAGAGGTTGCTGGTTCCTGCCAATGCCAATCCATATGGGGTTGTTCAAGTATAAGAGAGTCCAGGACTTAATGCTTAGCCTACAAACATTTCTGTTTCCAAGTGAGCTTTACAAGTATTGCTTCTGATTTCAGGACAACAGATGACATATCTCCATGCTCTGACTCCCCAGATATCTAAGAAACAGGTAGATGAGGTTCAGAATTCACCCTTGTAAAACAGCTGAGTCAGCATCAGTGCAATAATACCACACTTGGGCTTAGCTAGAAAAGGCTGAAAGGGCCCTCAGGGCTGGACCACAGTGGCTGACAAAGGAAAACAGAAGGGCTTGAAGGGCTCCAGCAACACTCTCAAACTTCAGGTCAATGGCACAGGCCAATAGTGGGCATCCTAACTTCACCCTTTGCTAGCCAACCTATCCCTTTGCTGTTCACTAATGCAGATTTAGCATTAGGTAGCAGAAAAAAATGTACAGACTATACGAGGTCAGAGATTTCCATCTTTCCCATGATCTCAAGCCTGCAGACTTTTCTCAGGCTTGATAATTTGCTACTGGAACCATTGTACTTAGTACCATGTTAATGACACTCACTCTTAAGCTGAAATTTTTCATTAATGGGAATAGCCACAATAATAGACAACTTTCTGAACAGCTTGGATTGCAGCATTAGCTGCTGGGCTTATAAAGGACAAATGAATGCTGGAAATCTACCTAAACGGAGAGCTACTTCATGGGAGAATCATGCGCAAAGTAATATGTAGGTTTTTTTCACTGCAGATTGTTCTGTATTCACACATGAGATCTAGGTAGGAAGTAAACTACTTGCCCCCTAGAAAACAATCTGGACTCCCCAGTCCTGCAATACACAGTAATTTTATCACTCATACAGTCAATGGCAAAATTTTAAATGCAGTCACTTGCTGGGAAATAATAAATAAAGCCTTAACTGGTGTTTATACAAATGAAAAATACCTAGCATTTTCACTTCTTAAACTTGCATTTGCAGACCAGGTGTCCATCTGTGTTAGTCTGAGACTGATTCATTGCTGCAGGATCCCACTGATGGAATTGTAAGCCCTGTTGCTGAATGAATCAGTTCTCTCCCCTTCCATGGCACACCAGTGTGGGTTTGTCCAGCTCAGTGTAACAGGCATTTGCAAATAAAGCCTAAGGTGTGCTGCAGATAGAAAGACTCCAGCTGCTACTGTCAGGAGTGCTGGGGCAGGATAGGTGAGCACAGGGTCTGCTCGGACCACAGCCAAATTAGGAGCAGGGAAATTAATGAGTCTGCTAGATGGAAATAAGAGGCAGAAGCTGAAAAATACCGAAGAGTGGTAGCTTGCAAACTGCTGTGGCAGAAGATGTCTCCAGGAAAATGTGCTGAGTTTTGCTTTCCTGGACTTTAAGGTTTGGCAAGGAAGTATTCCTGGAGTCAAAGACATGTTTTTTGCCATCCCTACAAAAATCATGCCCAATTTGGTTGTTTTATAAGACTCTTAAAGTTACTGCTTCTGTATGTACAGTAGAACTTGTTAGCAGCCCTGCTCCTCATGTGTGAATACTCTGCCCTCATTGGATTATATTCCCACACTCCACTGAATCCTGAAGTCCTTCTGCATGCTGTAGACTGAAAATATGGACACTGAGTTTTGAAAAGGACTAATTTGGTTTTGGAGCTCTGGGGTGAGTATTCCCAGAAGAATTTCTGCCTGTGCTTTGACTAGCTTTCTTCTTCAGTGCAGGAAATCCCAGGCTCAGGGTCATTTGTCAGTGAGATCTGGCACATGTCACTTGTTGGTAATGTCAGTGCCGGGCGATGGAGAGGGCAGTGGGAGACTATTAGCCTGCAGGAAAATCTGGAGAGTTTCTCTGGCAGCACTCAGACTCTTTCAGCCTAGGGACCCCATATCTGTACATGCTTTTTTTCTTCCATATGGGGAGCATCCTCTTCCATAATTTTTCCTGCCTATGTGGCCAGGGCAGTTTGATGGAGCTGTTCTGGAGGAGCTAGAGCAGGTAACAAAGTCTCTGGACATCAGGTGAGGGTAGGACATAACATTTTCTAAAACAAATTGGACCTTAATGGAATTTCAGAATTTGCATCCTCTTTCATGGGTTTCTTCAATGGAAGAAACTTAGATATTTTCACTGTTGTCATCAGCAGCTATATGTGACTGTAGGTGTGTGATTTCTCAGCTCCTTTACCTTTGATGGGGACTATTTGCAAAAGGAGTGGCTCTCCTAAATCAGAGAGAGAACTTTCTCAGGAGTCAGCATGGAGGCCATCAAGGACTAAGCACCATTGCAAGAGTCTCCACAAATAACAAAGCTTGCTCCTTTCCCTGACACAAAGTGCAGCATGTACAGGAAGAAAACAAAGGCACTTATTCCCTTGAAAAAAACATCATAGAACCCTCTATAACAGACGTGAAAGCACTTGCATAATAAAAGACACTCTACTGCACATACTTCTGAAAAGAAGATGAGGGAACACTTAGCATGTGGTGGACATTACTAATTTCATTTAACGTAGTGCTGGAGGCATTCAGATAAATCAGCAACCAAGCAAAGCTATGAACTTAAGTAGAACTGCATCACATGTAGTATATAGAACACATTATACAATTTGGCATTCAGCAAATGCTAACAATAAGTAATCTAGCATAGAAAAATAACTGAAAGGTATGGCTTCTCATAAACCACAGAGATGTACAGAAAATGTCAGTAAAACCTTGTGTTTGGCTTACACGCTGTTATTGTAAGATGTTAAAGAACACTTAGCCTAGAATTAGGACTAGGGTGTTCTGCATCTGGAGTTCCATAGTTTTCAGCATAACTATGGACATTCATGGCATCCTGCACAATTCTTGTCACATAACAAAGGCTCCTCCTCACCACTTGGTACAGTGTTGGTGATAAGGTTTGAATGTTTAAGATTTTAACTGCAAAAGCATTATTATTTCAATAATCTAAAAACATGCTCTGAGCATTAACAATTCTAAACTCTAGTTAGAATTCCTTATGACATATAACTTGATTGCAATGTAGTCTTTTGCAGTTTGGTTCAGAGGTGTGTGCAAGATCAAATTCTTCCAAAGTACAAACGTGCAGTCTCATTGATGTGAGGGATATTTGCCATGCCTGCAGGGGAAATTAGTGAACTGAATTTGGCCCAGAGGTATTAACTAGCCTTCTGCTTCCCACACATGATACCATAAATATAATCACATGGCCATGTTCCTAGAAGACTCCTAGACAACAGAAGCTCTGCTGATAGAATCCTAGTTTTAACTGAACTGTGAAGCCAAAGAGCTGTTGACCATACAGAAGGTGGTGATAGAACTAGACTTTTGTAGAAAGGTTTTGACTTTTCTCTGCATAATTTTGTTGTCAATTACAGAATCAATCTAATCTGGAAAACCTTTGTAGAGAAATAATACCGTCATTGAAAAAATCAAAGCTTTGGAAAACATAATTAATTTTTTTACGGCTAACAATAGACTTCTCCATTCAACTCTGGGTTTTGTTTTCCTTTTGAAAACCAGCTGTGTTGGCACCTTGCTCTTCACAAGGAGCCTAACTCAGGATAACCCAAAGCTTGAGCCTTGCTGGAGGTTCAAAAAGAAGAAAAATAAAATAAACAGTTTTCTTTAAGAGGGAAAAGAGCAGTATTTCTTTGAGACCGCTCGAAGTTGTATCATGTAATCTTGCAAAGCATGATGAAAAAGGATGTGTAATTCACTCTCTTTTTTAGGTTCCTCAGAACCTGTTAAAATGCCCTTTGCAGAGAGGTGTTCCTTATTAAGAAGACGGGGAAAGTTGATCACGTAAACTCCCCTTACACATAATGACTTGTGGGAATACTAGATATCTTACCAAAGCTCAGTGGCTTCAGTGAGCTTTGGGTTGAACTGGGAAATAGATGCTCTCTTCAGCACTCATTGAAATGCAGACCATCTCTGTAGTGGCAAGAAGTCATAGAGTGCTGGGTGGCTCCTGGGAAGTGAGCTGCTCACTGCTAGGCAGCATGGACATCATAACAGATACTTGTAGTTGCCTTCATTGATGGAGAGTGGAGGGGACAATGAACCCTTACAACTTGAATAACAGCTCCTGCAAGGGCTGGGAGGAATGCTGACAAGCTTGTCTCAAGAGGTTTATATTGGACTGTGCCAAGATCCAAGATGTGATTAGATCTTCTGCTCAAGTTCAGGGGAGGTGGCATAAGCTCTCCACACAGTAACAGTGGTTCTTCCTGAGCTGACAAGTTGGTGGGATTGCATAGCAGTCTAAGGTATGCTCAGAATTCCACTCAAACCTTAAAAACTTAGCCTTAAAAAAGCTTGAACTTGAAGCCATGGATTGGTTCTGTTCCTTCACATCACTGACAGAAAGAAAGACGAATCACAAACTCATTTTCCCTAGCCTGGAAGACTGCCAAAAAAAGTCTCTCAGAGCACAGAGGACAAATGGAATCATAGCACATGGTAAAGAAACCATGGTACAGGGGTGTAGACCAAATTGTCTTAAGCCACACAGCTGGTCAGTGCGAAAGACCAGCTGTCTAGTTTTCCAGTGCGATGTTTTTCTGATACCAGAGAGGTTAGTAATTCTGCCTGATGAAAATTACCCTCACCCTGAAGGGTAGCTGTCGGGGTGCTAATGGATCAGAGAACAATCTGGTGTCTAAAAACATCCTGCTATCATAGTAGCTCCAGGGTTTACTCTGGGCCCGTCATGGATGTCCCACATGAGGTTCTGACTCACGTTCGCCTGCCCAGATTTAAGATGGGACTAACTCTGAATGGACAACTGATGGATGGGACGGGCCATGGCCCAAAATGCATGCAATGTACGTCTGCCCATTGCTCACAGTCCAACATTTCAGCTTCAGTTGCTCATAAAGGGGAGTTTGAACTAAGATAAGTCTGTGACCTGGAGCGCCCAGCAACTTCTCCCTTTCTGCCAACTGTGCTGCCATGTGCGCTCTTGCCACAGCAAGGCTAGCAGAAACCTAAGGACAGTGGTATCTGAAGCTGATGCAGTAAGAATTTGTGAAGTTTGCACATCTGAGTCTATAAACTTGCATCTATAAAACTGCTACAGTGTTTTAAATAATTTACATAATTTAAATAATTAATAATTTGTATAACTAAATAATAATGAATGCCTACAAATTAAGCTGAGGAAACTCATTCTTGTAGATACTGCTCATGCCTGCATGTTCTGATGCATATTAGAAAGGGAAGATGCTCTTCCACCTTATCTCAGAAGGATGTTCTTATTACTGTGAGATAGTCTAAAGATGAAAGCAGCTATATAAATGAGAGGTTATGGAACTTTGCATTCTTATATGTGCACATACATGTCTGTATGTATATATGCAGGGTTACATTTACATCTTTCTTGCCACAGACTGATCTGGAAGCTGGAAGCTGATCTGCAAACTGGAAGTGCTCTACTCCCCCTTCCTCTTACACACATATTTGCACATGCCTAGGTACCAGCATTCTTTAGAAGTTCAGTGTTATACACGGGTTTGTAGATGGATAACTGAAACTGTAAGACCAGGTGAGACAGCAGGAACTAGTGAGAATTTGCAGCCATGTGGAAATCTTTTGATGTTGTAAACTGTGTTCAGTATGGCAGCAACTCTTCCTGGAGTCCTTAGCCACAAGCATGTGGGTACTGACTTAAAGCAGAGGGCAGGATGGCACTGGATCAAGGTTTTAATCATGGGATCCTCTGCCGCACACATCTATTTGATACCAAAAAGGTAGAGAAAAGGCCCATAGCTGATCTTTTTTTTTTTTTTTTTTTTCTCTCTGGTCTACAAGGGGTCCAAAATCTATTAATGTGTCACTAAGTGAATGTCGATGTGTTTCAATAAGATGGACTGCTCAAGCACAATATCATAAAGGCCAGTCCAGAGGGTAATGTCTGAAAGGGTAGGACTGCAGTAATTTAATAGTAACAGTTTCTTGCACTGTGAGCATGTCTCCTTAGAACTCTGTTATCAGATATTGCTGAAAAATGTATTTGTATATGATTATATTTGGTTATACAGCAATCTGGAGCTATGTGAGGAGAACAGAATGAAGGTGGTATATACATTATGAACTTTCAAATGTTATTCCATTACTGGACATCCTGAGTGTCACATTAATTTGGATTTCTGTGCTTTAAATAATTAATTCAGGAGAGAGTAAAATCAAAACATCTTAAATCCTTCCATATTTAGCCTAGAATTGAGCTTTTCGGGTCAAATTGTGGGTGAATCCAAGCAAAACTTCCAAATTTGTCATGTCTTCCACCTGAAGTCACCCCACACTGATGAAGCCTCATCCTAAACCTTCTGAAAATGAGCAAGGTTTCAGTGATTCCAGTGAAGCTATGAGTTTGCATTGAAAACTGAAACTTGAGATGCACGCATTTGATAAAATGTTGTGTAGAGATCCAGTTGTGGTGTATGGACAAGCTTCAAGAAGTGTTCAGTGTAGGGTGTCTCTCAGCACACCAGGCAGCTAAATGTCAAGCAAAAGAGAACAAGGACAATGTGTAGTGACAGTCTACATCTAGGGAAAATGAGCTTTGTAGTTTTTGTTTTTCATTAAGGATTTCCCTTAAAATCTGTTTTGCTCATCAGAACAGCAGTACAAAATGTGAGAGACCTTGAAAGAGAGGTAATATTGAAAGCTGTTGCTGAGACTGTCAACTGGAAATTAAAAGTTGCCAGGACAATTAAACACAACAACACAGACTCAGAAGTGTAAGGCCATTGTGCTCTGTGAAGGTGTGTGTGTGGGGGAGTTATGGCAGGGCATTTTGTCTGGAAGTGCCAGAGGATAATGCATACTTGCAAAAAGAAGTAATTTACCAAGAAAAGGATGGTACACCCGTCCAGGGATGAGGTTATTTCTATCAATAAGCTTTCTTTCATCCATGGCCAGCATCCAGGACACAGTCCATCCATCCATTCATCTCCCTTGATCCCTGGGTTTGTGTGCTCCTGACCCTCATGTCTCTACCCTCAGCTCCTCTCTTCCTTATTGCTAGCTCCAGAAGCTGTCTGGGACCTTTTTGGGACTGCCTGCAGCTCAGAGGAGTGCAGTGAGAGGTACTTGGGGTGGAGGTGATTGAGGTTTTGCACACTCTTGCATATATTTGTATATATTTGTACCTATTTTCGTGTATCATTACTATTTCATTAGAGCTGTCAAGTTTCATCTTTAATCCAGAAGCCCCTCTTCTTTCCTAATTAATTGAAGCTGTCTAGTTTGGTTTTCAATCTGGAAGCCCCTCTCCTTATTCCCTCTCTCCTTTCCCTATTTGGGTGGGAGGGGATAGAGAGCTTATTGTAGTTAGTTTAAATTCCGGTCCAGTGCTAAACTGTGACATGCTGTCAGTCTATTCTGTGCACCTACTGTCTCATCACCACAAGATACTACACAGACACATGCAGTCCATTAAGAGATACCCTCTGCAGAACTTCATTTCAGAAAATGCCCTAGCATACTCAATAGTATGGCACTTGGACACTAGCTAAAAAATGCTGCTGAAAAATACACCAAAAGTAGAACCATCTCTGCTAGTCCTGCAAATATCACTTACTTGTACTTTAAACAAACATTTTTCTGCCTTGAGCAAACAAATTTATGAGGAACAAATTAACAGCTAAGAGAGGTTTGGGTTTTTTTCCCTTTTTTGTGTCTAGTTTAAGCAATTAATAGCTTGCTTCTAGACTGATGACTTCTCCATCAGGAGGGGCCTTTTATAGGCTTACAGGGACTGTAAATATACCACTGATTGCTTGTAAAACACAGTTGTCATCTGAAGTTTCATCCCCAACACAAAGCAACCAGAAGAAGAATGCAAAAAAAGTACCTGCATTTCTATGGGAATGCAGAATGTATCACCTGAAATCCACACACGGAGCTTAAGTTCAAAGGGGCAACAACCTTGAGAATATCACCCAACCTGAGGAGCACCTGATAGTCAGAGCAGCTCTGACAAGCCAATGACTGGATGGAAAGGGCATCCGTGTGGCCTCTTTGGGGCAAGGATAGGTAAGACTGGCCAACCCTGTCATACTGGCCCTGCCTGCTACACTTAATAGCTACTGAATGAAAAGAAAAAAAGCCTAGAGGACAACTTAGCAGTTACTATGTGGTGCAGTAGGCATGGCAGACTGGGGACTGTATACAGACTGTACCCAAAAAAGCTGATGCAGTATAGGATCTAGTGAGCTAGAATTTTGGAGTTTAGTATTAAGCTTCATTTGCAACACAAATATAACTTTAAGCAGGGGTTTTTGGTTTTGCTTGTTGTTGTTTTTTAAGCATCTGTATTTTGCCTGAAATCATTCATCTGTTGTATATTTATCTGTATGTTCTGGACAAAAAAGGATGCCAAAAGCCAAGAGCACACCTGGATCAGATATTAAAGCAAATTTATATTATTTTACCATAATGGAAATAAGGCCCAGACTTACCCACTTATCCAGGAACTATAATAAAGAAAAAGTTCTGGATTCAGTCATACAGTCCTTTAAATAGGTTGCTATTACATATCAGCTCTTCCGCTTTCTTTTGGAGATGAACACACTACTAGAAGGAAAGCTGGACTGGAAAAAGGGTGCTTCCCAGTTTCAGCACAGAAGCTGTTTCAAAGTGAAGAATAAGCTCACTGTATTTCCTGACACAGCTGAGGAAAACTTACATAGTTTGCATCAAGGTACACTAATCCTTCTGTGTTCAACACAATGCTGCACATGAAGCAACATCTTTGGCAGCTGGGGCTTACACACAGTGCCCTTTATGCACAGGAACAAGGCAGTCGTTAATGCCCGATCTCAAGCCTGGAATTTTGTTGCGGGTACATAAGGCAGAGTCTATCAGCTTAATTAAACATTTAATAATGCATTTATCTTACCCTTAAGGTCCGCAGTGAAACCAGGGCCTTCCCACTGCCTTTAAAAAATAATCACAAGCTGTGTGCATCCCACAACCACGTAAACAGGTCTTCCCCACCAACTCCCTTTCTGTGTCACCTACAGATTAGAACCTAGTAGCCTTTTCTTGATACTAAGTCATTATTGGCTGCCTGGCAGTGAGTACGTATTTTTGCAGGATAATTGGGATGTGCAGAAGTCTGCATCAATAAACTGGGCTCTGACTTCCTGAAAGGAAACAGGCAATCTCTGCTCATGGGAGGTCAGGCCAATACGAACTTTCATGTTGGCAGACATCTATTGGAGAAGCAGCTCTTCGACAGAATGGTACAATGCACTCAGAAAGCAGAACTACGAAGTTCCTCTTCGTGTGAAAACCCACTACCTAGAAAAACGAGGATGTCCTTACAGAAAAAAGAGGTTTCCCATAAGTATTCAGAAATTTAAATGAAAGTTTCCCTCATCATAGAATGATATAATAGAATCATAGAATGTTTTGAGTTGGAAGGAACATTAAAGACCATCTAGTTCCAACCCCCATGCATGGGCAGGGACACTTCCCACTAGATCAGGTTGCTCAGGGCTCCATCCAACCTGGCCTTGAACACTTCCATGGATAGCTCTTCTACAGCTTCCCTGGGCAAACTGTTCCAGTGTCTCACCACCCTAATACTAAAGAATTTCCTCCTAATGTCTAAACTAAATCTCCCCTCTTCCAGTTTTGATCCATTACCCCTTGTCCTTTTCTTGTCAGTTGTTAATTGAAATAAGTGGGGAAAAATTGCATTTGGGAAAAAATCACATAAAAGAGAACACAAGGTACATGCAGAATAAAAACAAGGTCTAGATAACAATGAAACAGTAAGAATTAGACAAAACCAGATTCCAGTTAGAGAAAAACACTCCCCAGGTAGTCAGCAGCCTGGCCTTGAAACAGGCCGGCAGGACACCTGCAAGACAAATGAAAGGGATGGAAAGGAGCAGTCCCCACAGCTTGTCTTGGTTACAGCTTTGAGCATTAGGGAAAAACACATGGAGTAATTGAAATCAATGTATGAATATATTAGTGAGCTATTAGCATACTAAAATACCCATGCACAGACTAGAGGGACTCCTAACAACAACAAGCCCCCCAGTCTCTGAGCATGCGCAGTGAAGTTCCTGAGCATTGCCACTTTAAATGGAAGTGAGAGATTAGTTGACCAATTGTGTGTGTGAGTGATAGAATAATGTTAGAGATCAAGTTCATTCTCACATTTTTGGGTATAAAAGTAGCACTTGTGTTTTGGAAAACTGAGCTTGCTTTGTGCAATACCACCCTGCTCCCTTTTCTGTGCAGGACTGGATACTAAAGCAAATATGTCGATTCTGCGTGGATTGGCTTCTTGCACACTGGGTAACAGACCCTGCTTTCAGGACAACACTTTCACTACAAGCCCTTGAAAAAAGTCTCTCCTCAGCTTTCCTGTAGGCCCTTTTCAGATACTAGAACATCATCAGATGTTCTCTTGCATTCAGGTAATAGGAATGAGAAAAGGACAGCAAAGCACAGAAAGAAGAAGCAAGATTCATCTGCTTTCTGTATGTAGACATGTGTGCAAACATCTACTCCGACCACTCCATCCATGTTCTCACTAACGCTGAACATGGAAACTCCTTGTTTACCCTGGTGCATCACTACGAATTTTCTCTGTTCCTCTCCACCTCCGCTCAGAGGCATCTTGGAGTTCTTCAAAGAAGTAAACCGGTCTGGCATTTAAGTGGCTGGCCTTCAGCTAAAGACTGAGAGTCCTGAATCAGGTAGGCCTGACCTGCCCTCAGTCTTGGAGCACAGGCTGCTGTCAACACTTCATTAATGCAGTATCTGCACATTTAGGGCCTCCTGTCATCTGCTGGTAAAATTATACCCTCCTATAAACATAGTCCAGGTCTTGAGAACCCAAAGAAATTTCAACAAAGGTGAAACTGCCAAATGACCATTCATCTTGCAAGACCTATCATCTGCACTGCTGCCACCATGATTACTTTCGTCAGGAGACTGAGAAGGTAGGTCACAATGCTACAGCAAATCAAATAACATTTTTGGGTACAATTTGCATTCGCAATCAAGGAGCAGTACAATCTCCAGATTATAGATTTGGTATTTTTTCTTCTAGAGGGTCTGAACAAGAAAGACAATTTCTGTCTTCTTATAATATTAAATACACATTTTTCCCAGCTCAGCTAGAAAGCTGGAAGCAAGTTATTCTACCTTTAAATAGAAGGAGAGGAGGAGAATGGAAAATGCTGTATTTCAGGAGGACCTTTCATTTCATTGCAATGTATTTTTTAAACACTCTTAAGTTACATAGCAAATGTTTGGGTTAGATTCCATTAACTACTGATAGATACAAAAAAGACAATTAGAAAGACAATGAATTAACAGAGGGAAACAGGAGATCAGTGAAATGTTTCACATAAAAAACTAGAACCATACTGAGGAATCTGCCATCCCAGTTCTTCCCTAGCCTCTAATGGCATGATTTTCAGCAGGATTTTGTCTTTTTATTCTGTTTGCTCTGTAAACTGTTAGGAAAGCATTACAACTAAATGGAAAAGCACAGAGAAAGCTTTTAATATTGACAATAAGGAAGGCATCTTCTGCAGAAAATGTCGTAAGAACAGGCAGGCTCACCTGCCTATACACGCACTATATTCCAAATGTTTGAGTTTGTCTGATCCCATCCTTCTGTCATGAAAAGTATTAGCCCTGATCACCAAGTCCAGAGCTTGCAGTCCTGGTTCTTATATCTGCCATTTTGCAGTTTCATGTAGTGTGCTCTCTGTGACATTTACAGCAATTTCTAATTACAGAAAGAGAAGAGTGACAACCTCTCTCAGTCACCCTAAGCTTGGCACCATAAATGGCAAATGATTGGTCAAATCAAAGAGAAAGTAACAGAAAATTCCATCTCTACAGAATTAATTTTCCTTGGACCTTCATAAGCCTCTTCTGAGACTGAAAAGGTGCTATTTTAGGGCCGACGTCCTGCAAAATGGTGTGACACACTGTGGGAAATGATTCTTCTTCTTCTAGCCTCTGTGTCGGCATCGGCTCATGACACACTCCCATCCGCAGAATTGTAAGGATGGTACAGCAAAGCCAATAGTTTGCACCCAGATGGTTGTCACCAAAGAAACATCACAATTGGTGTTTGTCTGTTAACACAAAAATGGATTCCTTACCCAGTATGCAAAGTCCAGTCCACACACAGAGATATCAATTTAAATTACAATCCTGCACAGGATTAGGTGCTAGCAGGCTAATGCCAAGAAGCAAGCACACCCTAGTGACAGGCCAGAGAATATTTATACACTAGAGTTTGGGATAAAATTACAATGTATTGGAAAAAAAAAAAAAGGGGTGGGTGGGACATTTTTGGCTTAGTGTAAAATCACTCAGTTCTACTGACTTCATGCCCTCCTTGCAATGCCTTCAATGAGGGCATTCCTCCTCTTATTGTCCCTATAGCACAGTCATTCTGCAACCTGTTTAACTTGTCTTTCATTCTCAAATAAAACCAAAGTGGTTTTGCCCACACAACTGATAGCTGGTACTGTATCCAAATGAAAAAACAAAAGTTGCCTGGCTTTTAAAGATAATTTTTTCTGGCTTCTTTCCAACCTGGTCTTAAAGGTACCTCTGTAAGATACTAGCTTCTGTTGTAATCTCTATTACAATGCAAGGAAAAAAGATGCTTGATGGTCACATATATTAAATCCCAAGTCATTTTCCTTTGTTGCAGGTGTTGATATATCATCTAGTCCAAACTAGCTTCAGCTCATAGTTTTTATACTTCCTAAAAACAGATTAATGAAGCAGAACAGGACATAATTAATTTAATTCCTCATAGTTTCCTGCCCTCCCCTAAATTAACCTCTTGCATGCTTCCAAAATGCATAATCACATGGTGAAAGATAACCTTTCCCCTTTTGGAGAAAGTAATGAACACAGCAAAATCCATTTTGCTTGATGAGAATACTGCAGAGATGTACTCAACTTATTTTCTGTCACTTGACAGAAATGGTCCATTTTTCAAATTTTATTTTTTTTTCCTGTGAGAGGAAAAATTCTTACGATGGCCCTGGGACATGAAGTTAAAATTACAAGAGCACAAATTATTCTCCTTACTGCATCATTGCTGGGTAAGGCAGGCTCTCTGGAAACTATAGCTGAAGCTTGAGGTATCCACAGGGAAAATAGAACATGGTGCTTGATTTAATGCCCTTCTCATGGGATTAACTCTTGGCAAAGTGCCAGTGTGGTGTATCTCACAAGGCATACATGAGTTGCATGTGGATTCAAGGCTCATTGTGAGGTAACTCTTCAGTACTGATGGGGCATAAAGCAAGTGAGCATCCCATGAATTAAAGAAGAAATGCACCTGAGAACCACCCTACATCAAGAGAAAGCCTGCCAGACTCTGGGAGAAGAGGAAGAAAGATGAATATCCACATAGTTCTCCAATATAACCAAAAGCAGTGATGAGAAGAAATTACTCTTAGGTTCTGGAATCAGATAATGAGTAGAATAGTGTAAGTGCCTGAAAATCTGCAAACGAAAATATGAAACAAGGACAATTTTTTTCTCCTTTTCTCCCTTCCTCTGCCCTTTGGACCATTTTAGAAAGAGACACTATTTTTTCCAGGTGTGAGATAATACAGGTAATATATATGTACAAATAACACCTTGATCAGCATGCTTTGTTGGAATCAGATCAGTACTTACCAGAAATTTTCCATGATCCTGTACTTTAAAACAAACAAACAAACAAAAACTTTTTCAGTAACAAACCTTGCAAGGTGGAAAAACGTGGTTTTGTTCTAACACTTGAAACAAAGCATGCCATTGCTTTTCACATGGCTGGAGACCTGTGCAGTGACAGAAATGCAAATGTATTGGATGAAGGAAATTCCTTCCTGCATTATAATAGGTGAAGTCTAGGCAGCCCTAAGAGATTCTGCATAGCAGAACCTGGTCCACTGGTATTTACTATGGATCTATAGATAATAAATGGTACATTGTTTCTTTCAGTAGCCATTCAAGGATTAGATTATCTGTAACAAACACACTATTTTGCCATTTAGCCGAATTGAGGGATTGAGAACATTAGGCAGCTCCCTGTTGTTTATAATCTCAGTTTGCAAAAATAATGCAGGAACAGGGGGAAATACTATACATCATAACTTCTTGGAACCCCATAGTGTTGCTTGATCTGCCAGTCTGTACCGGAAGGTGGCCATAAAATGGAGACAAGTGAGAGGTGTTGAAGCACAGTACTAGTAGCCGTCCTTGTTGGTATTGATGTAGGAAGAGACAGGTCAGCATGACCAACGGAAGGGGGTGCTTGCTTAGCTTATCTTGGTGTGAATGTCTGTAGACACGGGAGATGGATATCACAAGTAGAACAATGAGTAGTAACATTTACTGGGAAGGACCCCTTCTCACAAAAGAACTCGGCAGAAAAGTATGTAGACAATAACATTGGTGTACTAGGGAGATAAGATGAATTTGCATTTTTAATGTATAAAGGAAACCCTGTGTTATGAGGAAGGTGTGCTTAATCTGTGGAAGTTCACCAAGCACCCAGCTTTTCACAAACCTGCAATAAACAATGTCTTCTTCCTAAACATAGACTCTTTGTCTGCATTTTGGGAGCTAACTTAAAACAGTAACAGTATGACAAAAGAAAATGAAAAATCCATGGTAATATAAAGAATCTCTGAAAAACAATGGAGCTTTGGGAAGACAGTAACAACTCCTTCCTCCAACGCATGGAAATGACTGAGATAAATACAACTTAAGGGTGATACTTGTCAAGCTCTTAAATTTTTTGCACATCTTTCATAAAAACTGTGTTTGAATAGAGGAAGTAGACATGTAGAAACGAGCAGAAAAAAAAGTTCCAACCCACCTAACTTCAGTTTGGAAAGGAAAGAGATGGATTCAGATACAATCTGAGTGGAAATGAAGGAGCCTGTTTCAGAACCAGCCTGGAAGGTGCAAATCATAGACTGTGTCCTAGCTGGTCATCTGCTCTATGTATAGTTCCTACACACTTAAAGGTAAGCAAGGAGAGTCAAGTTTTTGAAATCCGTAAACAACTTTAAAAAGCATCCAAAGGACAGTCACTCATTCCAGAATGCAGGAGAAAAAACAAACATACAAACAACCAAAAAAGGCTATTTTTCCCTGTTTTCCCTTTCTGTGCATTTGTATATCGAACAGTGATTGAGCTTTGTCCATGACACTGTAAGAACAGTAACAGGCTTACTGAAATTAGTAAACTTACAATGACTTCAAAGGATTTTGTCTCAAAGCAGTGACCAATTTCTGGAGTCTGCTTTTCTTCCAATTTTAACCTTTGTTTTCTGTACAAATATAGCCGTCCTTCAGTTCACACCTCTTATGTAGAGACATATCAGTCAGGCAGAGAGATGTTGCAGAAAAGCAGGAGTAAAGCAGTATTTGTTTAGTACCAAAGCAGTATTCCTTGCTGAGGTCAATTACTGTTTACTGCACCACTCTTCCAGGGACTGGTAAAATCTAACTATCAACAAACAAAACTAATATTGGAGAAGAGAGAAGCATTTTCACTGAATCTAGCTGGCATCCAAACACTAGTTGTGAATTCTGACAAGAAATTCTGCATCTTTAGCAAAAACTAATATGCAGTTATTTGCAAATGAATTCTGGCTGATCCTTCCTGCTGTGCATCTCCTCATAATTTATTCTCATATCCTTTTTTCTCTTCCTCTACAACTTGCAATATTTTTTGGAAATGTATCCCTTGTTTTAGAAACAGGATGTAGTATCACACTAATCATCTCCTATTTTTTGGAAAGGGGCAAAAAGGAATGGAAATCAATATTAATTAACTTGCTTGTGTATGCTTACATTTTAGCAGGGTGTGATAAAGCTGGGATTCATACTAAGACAATATTCCCTTTCACCATGCAAGAATTTTATGGAGGAAAGTAAGGGTTTTCTCCTTGAAAAGGGATAGTGTTAGGAGATGAGGCAAACTCTTCCTTGTTCACAATTAATTTTGGTTTCCAGGTGCAATCTCTAGCCTTCTGGATCTGTTACATTCTTCCTGAACAGAAAAATAAATAAATATTAAAGATAATTAATTAGATATAATATTTCTGTTTAGCACTCAGACTTCTATCTTTTCACTTTGGACACAGCCTAATGTGCACAGAGGTAGTGGCTACAACATTGAGTGATAGAGGTTCCATGATAAGAAGATACTGACATTATTTTTATTTGATTGAAATATATAGCTATTGATTAGCTTATTAAAAAAAAATAACGGAAAGGGTTGCTGTTGATATGCATTAATGGAGAAAATGTGCCTTGACTACAGGAAGGAGCTGAATCTTTATACTAATTTCTGCACTGTGCCTGTTTTAGAGTCACAGAAAATATCCCTATATAAGGAAGAAATACAAACCTCTATATTTTACATATAACTATTTGGAGACCCTAAGTGAATATGAGTATGTAATTCACTCTAGGATTTCTGCATCTGTTAATAAATCACTCAAGCTGCACTCTGGCTGCTTATGTTATCAGCAGATCCCCTCAAGTGAATTACAGCCAATAATTTACACAAAGGAAGCCATCTATCATCTATTATTGACCATCTGTTACTAGAAATATGTTAATTTTTTACAAATTAATAAGATTCTGTGAGAAAACATATTTCATTTTATTTCTGTACATTCGTGATGTTGAACTTTGGGTCTGTAATTGTCTGAAAATTGACATGTGACATTAGCCAGAGGTTTGATTGCAATGGTATGCCTCACAGCAAGTTTTGCAAGGCATAGTGGCTTGTGCTTAAGGCCATTCTCCTGCACAGATGGAAGGAACTAATCCTCTCAAAGATGTCAGAGGAAAACATTTACTCACTCAGCATACATAGAAAACAAATTCACTGTGTGCTTATGCCAACAGAAAAGTGGTGTTGTCAATGTGAAACGTGTTAGCCTTTGCACAACATAATTTCTTCCCAATAGTAAAAATAACAGCTATAGAGCATCTGCTTACTGTAAACAGAAGATAAAAAGATTACTATAAATGATGAAGCTTGCTGTACCTAACAATTTACTTTGGGTCCTTCCTTGTTCTTTTTGTTTCCTCATGCTTCTACTTCACTGAGCTCTTAAAATCAGCAGAACTGACAGTAAGGATTTGGGCACAGTATTTCCAGTTTAAAGTACTTTTAGTTTAAAATTCCAACATAAGTTACATACAAGTTATAGCACAAGACATGGTGTGCTTTAAATCTTTTATGGCATGAAGGTTCCTTATAGACTAGCAGGCCTGATAATCTATAAGGTAGAATATGTATGACAACTCAGCTTTATTCTTGCCACATAAACACTCCCAAGTGTCTGTTTCAGAAACACTTATTCTGGGTCTGTATAAAAGTACTACAGAATAAAAACATAATAATAATAATGATAATAATAATAAAAAAACAACGTTTGTCATGCCAATTAACAGGCCCACACAGATCCTTCAATGAAGCACAGTTTATTTACATTCTTGCAAGAATGGGTGACCTAAACTAGTAGGCACACCCATAGTAAGGTGAATAACAGTTTATATTCCCTATTCCCGACACAAAGTTCCCTCCCCTGTTTCCCCACTGGCTGGGTACTCCAGGGCTCACAGCCTATCTGACGCTTCAAATTATCCTATAAGTTTCCTGCCCCTGATTACACATTCCATTCTAGCAGTTTACTTTTTACCTTTTAAGGTAAAATGTTGACCTTTCTTGCCCCCTTGGCTGTCTTCCCAATTAACAAATCTACTGGTGTCATCCTGTCCTGAGCAGCAAGTTAGAAGTGGCTTTGTTCGGTCTGATCTTGGGCCGTAAATCCTTCTCCATGTTTGAATCCCCAGATGGAGCCCAATTCACTCCCTCAGTTTCTTGGGCCATAAACCACTCCTGGTGTCCTTAGAATGTACAGGTATTTCACTTATCTCAAACAAACTATATATTTCTAACACTAGGATATATGTACATATAAACCAAACCCGACACTATGTTTCTAACACTAGAATGCAAAATCAAAACTACATTTAATAAATAATAATAATAATAAGCCTTCATGGCTGAGTAAAACTGTCAAATGCATGATAGACTTCTCAGTTCTGGTTTGCAGTCCTCCAAATTACCCATTGCCATAGTATTTAGCTCAGATTTGCAAATAAATGAAGACTGGACATTCAGCCACACAGAAACAAACAAACAAACAAAATTAAATAGAAAACAACAACGACAAAACACCAACCAAAAAAACCCTCAAAAAACGACCAACAGAAAAAAACCCACAGAAACCACCGTTTGCTCAGTTAGACCTGTATCTTTTTTCAGCTTTACCGGGATTTGGCTTCCTGTCACTGGAAAGGTTTTGTTGCAGGGTGGTTTTGAATAGGGAGGTTTAGGACTGAGGGCTGGATTTTGACCCTGCAGCTGTGGACAGAAGTTTGAGCTGATACAAAGCACCATAGATTATAATGCAGCAGCAGCTTGTAAATGTAACTCAAGTCTAAAGCTCAAGTTTTGCTTCTTAAAGGATACAGATTTTCCAAAGCTAGTCATCACATAAATATTTTAATAACTATAATATTTCATTGAAAATTGGATGACCAAAAATGTTTGTGATAATAGGACTGTACTGTGATAGCATATATGGGATGCTGAAAATGTAAAAGCTACTGTTCCTAAAGTGGGAACGTCTACAAAATCAGCAAAAAGCCAATTTTAATAAATGTAACAATTTAGAATTACTACTTTGGGAATTGAAGACTACTGATTCTTGTCAATGCAGACTGAAATGAACTCATCCATTGACTGGTGTATACTTAAAATCTTTCAGTCTCAGTATCAGAAAATAAATCTCCAACAGAAATCACAATATCACCATAGATATCTGGACTAACATGTGCTGAATTAAATATAAAATATCAGTATTAAATATAAATATTACATATTAATATTAAATTTCACCTGTAATAAATAGCACCAGCATCACCACCCTTTGATAAGTAATTAGAAAACAATATAAGTTTATTATCTGAGACCTTTCATGTTCTGATGAGGGTAAAGTATGGTGATATGGTAGTATTAATTTAGGAAGTAAAAGCAATGTTGAAACTATGTATGAGTCTTTCACAATACAAAATAAATTTCTGAATCTACATTTGGTTTGATCTAGTCACCACATATCTGCTGGTTTCCAGAAAAAAAAAAAAAAAAAGTCACTCAAAATTGTTTAACATAGTAATTTTATTCAAGAAGCATCCTATCAACATTTCACCATAGTTTGACCAACTTTCTTACTTTCAAAGACAATATTTTGCTGCATTTAATGAAATACCTACTATGGGACAATGCTATAATATAGAAGAAACAACAAACCAAACTGTAATCAGACTGGAAAGACTGCTTATTTCTTCTTTAATTTTCATAAATGCTACCAGAATAGCAGAGGAAGTAAGTTTTAGGTGAAAATATTCTGAAAAAAAATATATAATCCTTTCAGATGTCCATGGTGGGGATGTAAATAGGAGGTTTTTTGTGTACAGTGTTCAATCATATTAAGGACTCATTACCCATTCTCTTATGGGTATGAGTTATGGAAAACTCTTGTTGCTGTTAGGATTGAAGCCAGGATCTTCCAGTCTAGCAATAACTACATTTCTGAGATTACTGTAGCCACTCCCATAAATATATTTAGGTGAAACCTCCTGTATGCGAGTTTGTGACCCCTTGTTCTGTCACTGGACACCACTGAGAAGAGTCTGACCCCATCCTCCTGACACCCACCTTTTAGATATTTATAAGCATTGATGAGATCCTCCCTCAGCCTCCTTTCTTCTATGCTAAACAGACCCAGCTCTCTCAGCCTTTCTTCACAGGGTAGATGGTCCAGTTCCTTAATCATCTTAGTGGCCCTGTGCTGGACCCTCTCCAGTAGTTCCTTGCCCATCTTGAACTGAGGAGCCCAGAACCCCATGCAGTACTTCAAGTGAGGCATCACCAGGGCAGATTAGAGGGGGGGCTCCCTCAACCTGCTGGCCACACTCTTCTTAATGCACCCCAGGGTGGCATTGTCCCTCTTGGCTTTGAGGGCACATCATCTGGTCATGGTCAGCCTGTTATCCACCATGCCTCCCAGGTCTTTCTCCCTAGAGCTGATTTCTACCAAGGCCAATCCCCAACCTGTACTGGTCCATTGGGTTGTTCTTCCCCAGAGGGAGTACTCTACACTTGCTCTTGTTGAACTTCTTTCGGACACTATTTTTTTCAGTTGTATAATTGAAACAAAATTAGACCCAGTGGTTATATTTTAAAAATTCAGCCATTGTATTTTATTTTAAAAGTTGAGCATCCAATTCTGAACAAAACTGGGGATTTGGTATTCCTAGTGAGCATATGTTGAGAGGGAAGATGTTATATGGCACATCATGGCCAATCCCACCCTCTTCCACAGACGTTTTTATGGTTAGCTTAAGATTAATGCAAACAATTGAAAAACTTCTAGAAAATGTATAAAAATGTCTATTTGAGAATAATCAATACTGTAATAAGCATATGACAAGAGAAAAACAGCAACACAAAACACTGTTATATGTAATAAAGCTTCTGAACTTTGAGCTGAAAAATGTTTCCTTTGAGTTTTCCAATTCCTACAAATACAGAAACACCCTGCAGTTACTGCGCTAGCGGGGGTTGTTTCCCGCAGCACCTTCAGTTCAGCCTTTTTCTGCCCACATCCCGTTCGGCCCCCCCCTCACCACCCCTGCCAGGCCAGACAGCAACGAAGCCCCCTTCACTTTCAAAGGGGCCCTGCTAGGCCGGTGGCCCATGGAGCGGGTGTGTGACCCACGCTCCTCTGCCGGGGCGCCTGCCCCGCGCACGAACACGCGTGGACACGCGCGGCAGGGCAGGGCGGCTGCC
>NW_009952982.1:1603441-1679330 GCF_000747805.2 Chaetura pelagica | reverse complement strand
CCGCGGCGAGCCCGGGGTTTGATGGGGGTGCCGATGGGAGGCGAGCCCTAGGGGGCAGCACGGCGATGGGAAGGTGGCGGCCTTGCCGGCTCTGCCGTTCTGCCGTCCGCTTCCCGTTGTTTAGTCGCAGAGCTTTGTGCGAGTAGATTCAGCCTAGGGAGGCGTGTTGGGGAGGAATGTGTTAGTTACTTGGGAGTTCGTAATACTTCTACTTTAAAAATGGTTAGTGGTCCCAGCGACATGGTTTTCCTCTGTATAAGTTGTAATGGGTGTTGTAACTTGTATTTTTACTTCTTGGTTTTTATTAATGTCTGTTTTGAGTGATCATTCGGACTCAGAGTTTGTTACAATTAGATCGAAACGCCTGACATCTTGAGTTTTATTGTGATTTTTCGTTGGGGAATGTATGCTTTTAAGGAAGGAGTAAATCACATCTTTGTCCAGCATCTATATCTGAAACTTTCATTTTCAGCACAATACTCTGAAAAAGATGGGGGGTTAGAGAGAGAGTGCATGGTGTTTTGAGTTGTGTCACAGGCAGCATGAGAATCCTAAGTGTATAACTTGTTGTAGTTTTCTGGTGGATTGAATTCAGTGCAGGACAACACATACAACATAGCAATCTGATTCGTGTTTTAATAATGTATCTATAAATATATAGTGGGAGGTTTTAATCACTGACATTAAAATGTGTTGTAGAAGTTCACACAGAATTGTGTCCATAATCTGGTCACTATAGCTATGGATGCATCTGCTTTTGTTTTCATTAAAAGTGAACTTTTTTCTTGAATTATTTAAGCCTTCTTCTTTGCAAGTAACACTGTGAGGAAACCAAGACTTACTTGATTGAAAAGTGAGGTTTTGTTTGTCATTCTAATTTATTATTAGAGCCAGATAGACACATACAAACATGTCCGCTTTATATCCATTTGAGTTTGCAAAATGAAAAATAAGCCTTACTTTTAAAGTTCTTACTTAGCACATTGCATATTAAATCAGTAAGTGAGATGATGTATCCTATATTCAGTAACAAGACTCAGCAGGGTTCTTAAATACTTGTTTTGCTCTGTTAACACTATGCCGTAGCAGGACTACAACTCCCAGGTTTTTTTCACTTCTGACAGCACTGTGCTTTAATGTAACATTTGCCCAAATTAACATAGTAAGTGTAAGGTATGATGCTGTTCTAGTCAGTGAATCCAGAGCTGTTGTTTTGAGAATACAAAGCATGTTGGAGCAGTCCAAGCTGAAGTGCTTGTGTCCGCTTTCCTGACCTTGTCCCCCCACCTTCCCCTAACATCCTTTTGTACCATAGTTCAAGTCAGCAAGGTTCAAACTTTTCTGATTACTTCCCTTATTCTGCCACGACTTGGTTTTGCAGCTGTTTTGCTGGCACAGAGGGAGGATGACATAGAAGTGGGCACAAGCAGGCCAGGGATTTAGTGTTGCGCTGGTTTGAAGCCTTCATTGAACTGTAGTGCTGTTTGTGCTAGCCATAGTGGGGCTGCCCTCAACTGCTAGGTTCAACTGAACCTGTGTAAGTCACATAGCTAAACTGTTACAAGAGCTGATGCTTTTCCTTCCCCTATCACTGGTCCTGTTGCTGCACCTCCAGTATGGCATCCTCTCTTGTTCTAGTGCCCATTGGATCCTTTGCTGAACCTGCTCAGCCCATTAGCAGAAAGTTACCTGCTGCCCTGGTGGATTAATGAGTTTAAATTGAGTTATGGAGGGGTCTACTGAGCTCCAGAATTGGTTGAAATGCTTGTGAATTGGCAAGAGGGAGGAAGGTTGTTCTCCCTCTCCTGGAAGCAGTGAGCTTTTGAATTGTCTTTGTGAGTCTGCTGAACACTGCAGTTGCTGCAGTGAGCTGGGATTATGCAGCCTTTAGGGTGCTTTGCTCAGCCGGTTACTCAGCATCACCCTGAGAGAGGACCCAATCGAGGAAATGGGGAAGTGAAGGAGCTCGAGCTGCTGAAGCACTTCTGTATGTGCATTCCCTCTCTGCCACTTATTTGTACTAGTACACTATTGCTTCTTTGCCTGCATTGTACTTGGATTAGTATCCAGATTGACCCACAAAAATCATGTGGCTGGAAAAGAACTGGCACAGGAGAAAGTGGAAATATACAGACTGAGCTGTTGATGGGAGATGGAAGCCTGGGTTTGGGTCAGGTTTGGATCCATGCCTGCTCTCACAAATCTGCATCTTGGGGCTGCAGTTCTACAACAGTTTGAACTGACCTGAGTCAATTTTTACATAGTTTTACAGCCCCCTGTGTGCCACTATCAATCTGTGTTCAGTTTTGCGCTAACTAGCTGAAAAGAAACACTCAACATTTATTTAGGTTTTGGTTGTTGTTTTAAATTAGTGGTTTAATTACTGAACTAGTTCATCCCAGAGACAGATGAAGTAAAAAGTGGGTATGAAATCAGGTGGCTAATATAAGCATTTGCAGGTATGGGACTGAAGGTAGCCCATTTCTAGGTATCATTTATCTAGTTGAGGAGTGGCAGCCTCAAGTCAGGAATCTTTGAAGTCTTGGGGCACCACTGCAGTACAAAGATAATGGGAAAGTAAATTCCAGGTATCTTCTCTTTCACCTTCTGTTGTTGCAAAGACCTGTATTCCATCCCTGCTTTTGGTGTGTTTTAGTATCATCAATAATTTGTAGAGTAACATACAGCATTAGGTTCATGTCTAAAGTGACAGTGCATTGGCTTCACACCTTTGTGAGCCAGAAGCATTCTGTGCCTCCCTTTCATTTCTGGCTTAATGGTAGTTGTCAAAAGCAGCAACCGAAATAAGATTTAAGGCTCTTCTGAAAAACTCCTTAAATCTGTGCTAGTTTTCATTGAGCTTTGATTTTGCTCATTTTAAAATATTTTTCGAAATTTGAACACTTTGGCAATTCATGGATTTTAATTTTTTTACCCAAATGGCTGTAGTGAAATTGGCTAAAGCCTGGTGATCCTATAGAAAAACTGGCTGCTTCCCAAATTCAAAGCTCTATTATTTTTTTTTATAGAGCTATCAATAATGAAACATATCTTCTGATACCATTGATATGTTCAGAAAAGCTGAGGCTGTGGTGAGTTGGTCTTTTGTTTTTATGTCCTGTATTTGCTCTAGGCCACTGTCTTGTTGAGGAAGACTTTTTGCAGCCATAGTAATTAAAAAACAAAACAAAGCAAAAAATCCAAACTAAACAGGTTGAGATGTGGGAGTTTAAAAACAAACAATGAAGACACCATTTTTTTTAGAAGGAAGTCCTTTGACTGCCTATGTACTGGAGGCCATGGGAAAGGGGAGGACAACTCTGCCTGTTAGGAAACCTTCTGATCCTAGTGTCTTTGCCCGTGTCCTGGAAAGGGCGAACAAAATCCACTGCCTCTAGTTAGAAGCTGTCTCTATTCTTTAAGTAATACATACTTATATGCAAAAGCTGTGTTACAGAAGATAAATTGTATTTTAATTTCTTATGTTTACTTGTGTGTGTTTGTACGGATTAAGGTTTTGATTTTTTTTTGGTGCAGTTTTTTTTCACAAGACTTCTGAATTGATTTCACAGATGATAGCCCAAAACCTAGGAGTCTCAGATACCTTCTGAGATCCATTTTAACAACCATAGAATTTAGTTACCCAATTTCATAGGGTTTTAGTTCACTTTCCAGTATAAAAGGACAGCTTTTTCAGATGTGATATAAATCTGAATGGTACCATTTAATCAGTCTGTAAAGCACTTCTGGATAAATCTAGCTTTGTGTCTCATGTGATGATAGCATTTGTATTTGTGCTTCAGTTCTTGATTGGTGCTTCTGAATGCTGTTGAAATGCAATAAAGCTCAGAAACAGTTTTGTAGGTTCAATAAATTTAGAAGCAGGTAAATTAAACTTGAGTTTTCATTTTTGAGAATACTATTACAATGAAATGCTAAATTCTTCAATGAGAGGTGCCAAATGCGATTCAGCAATATTTTGACATTTGAGGAAATATGCTTGTAACATTATTGTAATAGAATTATAAATGGAAATATAATTGTAAAGAGTACTGGTATAATTCATTAAGGGTTAATACAGCATGGACATTCACACTGAAATAAAAAAAGTCCCCTGGAAGCTGTAATTGTGCTAGTAAACTTAACAGTATAGATAAACCGGAAGTCATGAGTGATACATGCATGGTCTTACATTATTTGGTGTCAGAGCCCTTTAGCAAGAATTTCTAAGTATGTGCAGATGTAAGTATATTTCAGTTTTTTTCTTGAATAGGATGGCTGTGTTCATCCCTTCCCTTTCTACCTTCATTCCTAAAGGACTTGTCAGCATGAAGCTGATGTAGAAAGTATTGAGAGCAAATCAATATATGAAGATGTATGAAATATCACGCAATGGTGTTGAATGGGGCATCTCCTGCTCTCTTTTAGGTTACCTTTTAGCATTTGGAGCTGTGAGACTTGCTGGGAAAGGAATCCTGTCTGCTGGTTCTGGTGATGGACACCACCATCTCTAGAAAGCAATTTTTGTGTATTGAGAGAAGAAACAGAGGCTGAAGAAGCACACTTAAAGTCTTCAATTTTGTCATTTGGCTGGTATTAGAAACTAAAAAGCTCGTATTAGAAACTAAAAAGCAGCAGTAGACGGAGGCAAAAGGTTTTCTTGCTCATTAGGCTGCTAGGCTCAAATAAATGTTTTTCACAAGAATGTTTGCTAAATTACTAAATTACTTATGATTTTGCTTTGGGAGGACTTGTGTTGTCATCTATATAAATACATTTTGCAGCAAAAGCAAGTATTTTCCCTAATGCATAGTACGATTTGAGTACTCTTCTGTGGCCGCATTCCTTTTTACCTTTATTATCATACTTTCCTGTTAGTTAGGCAGAAGTGTCCTGACACGGATAGTACTCACCCTTCCCAAACTGGACTTCTGAAGCATCACTTTGTGCAGAGTATGCCTTTTTCCAGCTGAAAGTGTAGCTATTGTACCTGTTAGTTGTCAAAAACACTACCATATTGAATGTTTTTCCACCAGATTTTTTGCATACCAGTATTCATCTACAATTGGACTTCATGATAGACTTCATTTACCTGGCCTGTTCTTGAATTATAGCACACCGCAGAGTATATAGTTCAGTCCTGATTTACAAAGAGACCAAGACTAAATTTAGTGGAAGTCTTTAGTGTAGTTTCTGTTTTAATGCTTTTTAACGTCTGTTACAAAAATGGGGAATGGGATTTAATTAGACTATGTAGAATTGTAGAATGAATTGAGAAGCAAAAATAGGGAAACTTAAGAGTAAGTTTCTCATTAAGTGTTTGCATGATAGTGAAGATCTTCACAGGGTAGTTGTCTTCTGAAAGAAGTTCAGGTGGGACAGTATTGGTGGTTTTTTTCCCCTTTTAAATGTATGCAATTAGGAAACCTCCATGAAGAAAAAAAACCCCACAGAACCCTAGTGTTGGCTAGTACAGGCTTGGCTGCAAGATTCCCAAGGGTTTTTTGGAACTATTCTGTGAAAGTGTCTGGTTCTATGTGTATGTACATGCAAAAAATAAGGTTTTTCCCTAGCAAATTTTAAGTCTCTGGTTTGTTTTCTGAAGGCTGTATCTGGTAAATTCCAGAGTTGCAGAACAACTTTTGCTTTCTGATAGTCAAACTGTTTCCAGCTCTGTTAAGGAGCTTTGTTAAAGCTTGCTAGTCCAGTAAAATTGACATTTAAACCTTTTTCTTTTGATTTTTAGGTCAAAGCCAATCCCTTTTGTCACTGACAGCAAGAAAATTAGTTGTCCGCTGAAATTATTTCAACTCTTTTCGTGTATATTGAGGTAGGAGTTCAGCCAGCTTTACCTCAATATGATCCTGCTACATTTTGTTGATAATCTTACTATCCTTCTGTGTCAGTTTGAAGAAGGTTTGAAAATCTGTAAATTTATGGGTGATGGTTCTAGTGAGATACTTGATACTAATCATCTGGTCTTAAATAGTTCTAGAGCTTGAACTAGCTAGATCACATGGGTGAGTTAACAGAAATCCATTATTTTGCTACTCTTTAACTGATGAAAATCAGGATTTCTACAAAAGACATTATTTCATAACCTCTTCGTTTCAAATTCCTTCCACCAGCCTGTTACATGATGCCTGTTATCTGCTGTGAGCAGAGTATTAATGGTTTTTATGTAAGAACACTAAAAAGACAATTTATTTCTTTATCAGGTAGCAGTAGGGAGGAGGATGAATGAAAATCAAGTAAATTAATTACTAATGCATAAATGCAGCTGTAAAATAATTGTATACATCAGTGTTGGACTTTTTTTCTGCAAGTTATACACAGTGAGATACAATTGTGTACAAAAGCAGTAGAAGTTCTTAAATATTTAATGCAAAAGGCATTGAGACTGCAGACAAAAACTAACATGTGCTTTGCTGGCTATTTATTTACTGTAAAATTTAATCTCTAATTGTGACCCCACTTATTACTAGCCCATTGAACCAGATGTGTTGTGACTAGTGTTTTGTCACATGGAACAGTAAAAATAGTAGCTTGGGTAATCTGCATCATAATTGAGGGCTTTTTGAACTCCAATTTAGCATCTTTCCCACACGCCCATTCTAAAAATGTTGTCTGTTTTCTGTTGGGTTTTTAAAATTATTTTTTTAAACTGTACTCATCTTTACTTCTCAGAAGATACTTGTGTAATGTCATTTTTTGTTGTAGAGTTCCAAACAGGTTACAGATTTTATTTATTAAGAAACCTAATCTTAATTGAGTGTGCATTTGAAAATACTCAATTTTTTGAATCACATAGCTGTGTGTTTATCCATGTATATGTATGCGTATATAAATAAGTAAGTGTATATGTGTGTATAGTCCAGCCCTTAAAATTTAGGTGTGCTTAGCAATTTATCAGCTTTACAATTCAATCTTTGCTTTCAGATATGGTTGTACATTTTAGGATAATAGTTCACCTGTGGTTTTCTGTATTTGCCACAGTTCCCTTCGCTAGTGTTAATTAACTGCTTTTCTTTCTTCCTAATACAAATATAGATCACAATGTTCCATTCCTGCCCCCCCACCCCAACTCATTTTCGGTGTGTTTTTTTTTTCCTTTTTGTTATAATCTGTGGCTTGGAAACAGTTTCTCAGTAAGTTACATTTAAGTTTGTTTTTCTTCTAGGAGGTATTGGAGCTGTAATTATTCATCTGCTTCTCCTAGTCTTTTGAAAAGTGACTAAATGCAACTGAGTCAGATTGTCTGTTGGAATGAAGTGGCTGGGAGAATCCAAGAACATGGTGATGAATGGCAGGAGAAGTGGAAGCAAGTCATCTAATGACCATGCACAGAACAAGACCAAATTGCAGCATGCAGGAAAGGAAAATCCAAAGACAGGCAAAAATGGAGTTGAGAGAAGATCAAGCAGATGTATGTACATTTTTTAAGTGGCCTAGTGCTCTATGTGATTCTTCTAGCAATTTGCAAGTCAGGCTTTGTCTTGTCTTAATTCATTGAAGGAGGTTTGCATTCAGCATGTAGCTGTATCATCAGAAGTATTAATTATGTTTGTTGGATGTATTAGCTCACTTCAGGAATATAGATCTCTTCAAATCAGTTTAAAAGTTGAGAATAACTGGATGTAAAATATTTTTTTAACTGATGTAAGCATAAAATAATGATTGGTACTAAATGAGAACTAGTGCAATTGGGCATGGATAAGTTGAGTTCCTAGCCAAACTTCTAGTAATACACATGTAGAAATAAACACCATTGTGAACAAAGTCACATGTATCAATGTGATTATGAAACAGTTTCAAGGAACATGGATTTTATTTTCTTATTGGTTTGGAGTGAACAACGAAATACAGAGTATGTCCTTTATTCAGATTTTGGGGAAATCAGGTTTGAAATTTTCATGGCTTCATCATGTTTATAGGTCAGAAATCTTAGGCAAGCATGACTGAAGAGATGCTTGTAGCTAGTGAGGGGAAGAAAGAAGGAAACCAAAATTTAAAACATCCATAAAATATATTCAGAAATATGTTTTCTATTGGCTACTACATAAATGAACAAAAGCAGGCATGAGAAATTAACTGTGCTCCTTCTTCAGTTATTTTATTGCCTTCCTAAATTGTTCTACATTTTTTGGTCTCCAGTCTGTGGTTGTCTGTCCCCAAGCATAGCTGGGCTTTATGACATTCCTTACAGGATACCTGATTTATGCTCTCTCACTTGCAGGTAGCAGTGCTTCAGGATTTGAGGGTCAAAGTCGTTACGTGCCTTCCTCTGGAATGTCTGCCAAGGAACTGTGTGAAAATGATGACCTAGCAACTAGTTTGGTTCTTGATCCCTATTTAGGTTTTCAGACACACAAAATGAATACTAGGTAACTTGTCTTTATTTTTCTAGAAAATAATCAGTCTTAGTTGATGTAAACAGAGCAAAACTGTGGAATTTCTTGCATGTTTATGAAAGTCTGAAAAAATGGCAATTCATGAGTAGCTTCCATCTCTTAAACAGGGTTGCATGTGACACTGGAACACAGTTTTGTAGCAGTGTGCGTTTGTAACACTGTCATAGGTGTTTCTTTTAGGTCTTATGTGTGTTCATGCCATAGTGCAGGTTGTTAACAGACCTAGCTTAACCAGTTCACTAAATTACAAGGCTTAAATCCATTGGTAGTTTGAAATATTTCAATAACAGAAATTAGGGTTTGGGAACTTTTCTGTTTATATCATGTACCTGAGTACACACACTTAACAGGTACTCTTAGAACATCACAAGAAAGATACAGTTCCTGAGCACTTCAGTGTTTGTGCCACTTGATCTTAAGTTCTAGCAGGTCCCTGCTTAAGGAATGCTACTCAGACATGTCTGTATATATAAGATAAATTAACATGCACACTGGGAACTTGCTTACCAGAATTGCGTGTACTTTTGCATTGTTATGCACCTGTCTGAATATATCTGGTATAAATTCAGTGTGGTTTTAGGGTTTAGTTGTTGTATGCTTCTTCTTATCTTACAGACATTATCACTGATATGCTATAGATATCTGTTAAGCTTTTATTTGCATACAGGATCTGCATTGCTAGTTTAATTGAAAACCTGTATATAAATTAAAGTTTCTAAGGTCAGGAATTGCGTGCTTATTTTTGTACAATAATAATGGGCAGCAAATTATGGGAAACAGCCTGCTCAACCCTTCAAACTCTTGCTATGGCTATTTTTTAAAAAAATATTTACCAGTGCAGCATGATCACATAACCAGGGGATCAGTTAAGTAGATTCTTGTATGTATGTAACAGGCTGATTGCTTCAAAAATGACTGCTAGATTAATTGGTGTTGCCACATAACATAAATGGTTGCTAGTATAGCAGCATGAGTTTTGCATGAAGTGGCAGCACTGTGGTCCTAATAACTGTAAAGACTTACTTGGAAGGTATTTGTATTTTCTGCTGGAGCGTGCAACATCCGTATCTGAGGAATGCTTGATTTTTTCCTGTTCACTCCATGCTGTTGGTTGCAATAGCACCTTGTACTCCAAGCAGTGTCTAGGTAGGTGCTCTTATGGTACAGTTCAGAGTGTCTTTGTATTTCCAGCAGTTAATCAAGATAAATATATATGCTCAAAAGACTTCTTTGCATGAATGGTAGTCTACAGGTTATGCCGAGGTAGTTAATTCTTATGCTTTTTGCTAAGGAAATTATGTATTCATTGTTTAATAGTTGGAGAAGCTACTTTTGTAAATGTTGTTTTCTGCTGATAATGTTTTCAACACCTGAAATAAATTTTAATTACTAATTTGAATCAAAAGACTACACAAAGGCTATCATCATGTATTTCTTCCTTTCTCAGACTTGGAGAACAGTTACAGGCAGTCTTCAAGGACAATAGTTAATAATCTTGGAGCACTATGGGAAATACTTAGGTGAGGCTTACAACTTTTACCAGAAACACATCATCTTGCCTCTTTCATAATGTCCTATTGAGAGAATTTCTGTTGTTGCAATTAATTAAAATAAAGGCATCAGTGTAGTTCTTGTTTATCTTTTTGGTATAGTGATGACATCTGCTTGTTATTGTAGCTATGTTGATGACATTGTCTTTCTTCCATCTAGTAAGCTGTAGTCTTTTAGAGCTCCTGAGGCTTATTGGTGTTGTATGGCTTTGAGGAAAGGCAAGGGGGAAAGCAAATATTAAAAGACTAGACTGTTTTCAAAATATCAGATGTCGGTACCCAAGTACATGATTGTAGTAGCAACTAAGATCTACGACTTATGTTTAGGTATCTTCTGCTTTAGTGTGATGAGGTGGTATTAGGTACATAGTTTGTGTTTTGAGGTGCAATTAATATAAAAGAGTAATTTATGATGGCAAGCAAATATTTCCTGTTCCCTTGTCCTGATTTATTTGAGGATGTACTGTGGAAGTGACTGTGCCAGCATTCTGCTTTGTTATTGGAGACACCTAAGAGGTTTGTATTTTTGGAACTAGCAGCCCAGTGTAAGTTGATGCCCACTTACTGAAGTTGTACTTTACTTTTTCTCTGAAAGCCAAGTCTGTATTTTTTTATGTATTCTACATAAGCACTTCTTATACTTCATTCATACCTTCAGTTGAAGAGTTTGTGAAGACCTCTTGTTTTGCCCAGAGTATATTGATTAGAGAAAAATAACTCATAGCTTCCTAGTAAAATACCTAGATTATTGTTGTAACGTTTTTATTTTCCATCTTCTTTTACTATGTTAGTGATCTTCTAGTAGAGTGGTGGCAAAACATGTTTGTGTTTTTCTTTGGGGCTTTTTTTGTGTTTTCGTTTTTGGTGTTTTGTTGTTGGGTTTTTTTTTTTTATAGGGGCCATAAAAATCTTAAGTCCTGCAATTCCTGAATGCCCTCACTCTGAATAACTGGGCTATTAGCTTTGTAAACTGTCTAGTCTTTAGTGTCTAGAAGAGTTGAAGACTAGTTCTCTAAAATATTACATTCAGATCCCCCAGTGAGTTTGTCCAGTGTTCCTTTGAAATACCTTCTTGTCACCAGGGATTTGATGAACAGCATAAAATATAGCTCTGGAAATGTCTTCAGTGGCTTTACCCAAAAGTAACTTTTTTTCATATTCTTAGATTTTCAAAAGAAAGCAGGTTGTTTTCAAAGCTTCTGTCCCTCTTTACAGACCTGTGGTCATTCTTTTGTCTAATTGGTAGCTCTTATCTCGACAAAACACCAGGTTAGCAGTTAATTAGAAAAAACAAACACAAACCCAAAAAATCAGGAAAATGTATGTTAGGAATTACTATCTCGTTAAGTATACCTGTTCTCAGAGGTTTTGTTGCTTGTACAAATCCTTTTATGTCCAATCTTTTTTTTGTGACAAAGGCTGTCTTGGCTGTAATATTAGTCTTGCATGCCTGTTCTTTCTGTAAAAATAAAAAGTGTTATTACTTCCTGACTTGAAAGTTGTCTAACACTAGAGATTAAAAATGACACTTGTTAAGCAAAAATTTGCTTGGCTTTTTACATCTCTTGTTTTCAGCTGCTTTTCACTAAGCTGAGCACTGAATCTTGAAGTTGTATGCCTTATTGGCCAATCCATGCTTTTATTATTTCACATACAAATGTGTTAGTATTTTAAATTTTAAATTTTAAAAATGTGTTAGTATTTTTAAATTTTAAAGTATTTAAATTTTAAATCTTTAAAAGACTCAAGCCAGACTCCAGACTGCTGATGTTACCTGTCACTATTGTTTCCTGGTTCGCAGCATCATGATAGAGAATACTGAAAGCAGTTCCAGTTACTTTTGAAATTTGCAAGTGATTTAGGAAGTGAGAAACATTGTCAGTTTTAGGAAAATCTAGGGGTGTTTGCAAACTCCAGTTTGTTGCTTTCAGGGAAGTTACAAACTGTCATGTGGCGTGGGTGGTTTTATCTGATAATGGGACACTAAAGGACCATGCTTTAAGAATTTCCATGTTTTCTATAACAAATGTGAAGTGTATGAGGATGATGTACAGGAAGCTGCTTTCTCTCAACACTGCACTAAGAGCTATGGTGTAAGCATCAGTCATTCCTGAACTTAGCAGGGTTATTTCACTCTTTTTCCCTTGAAGTCACTTGAGGCAGTAAAGAGTCAGTTGGAGCAATGAAGACAAAAAAAGGAAAGCAGTTTTATATCACTTGAATTTGTCGATCTGTGCTGAATCTGTCCTGTGCTCCTTAGCTCACTTCAATATAATAATTAAAGGGCTCAGTTTTCATCTTGAATAGTGTCTGGAGGTAGAGCAAGTAATGTGGCTTCTGCTAAGTGAGGTTACATGGGTGTATTGTTCAATAAACCTAAGTGTTGGTGCTGTGGAGGTATTCCATTAGAGCTACATAGCTCTTATGTAGTGACACCCAGTTTCAAAATGAATATTTTACTTTCTTCAAATCTCAGTATCTATGTACTTGCCAAAATGATTGTTTGATGTTTAAAATCTGCTTTCTCAGTTTTTTTTACATTTCTGCTGATAACTTAATTCAGTGAAGTCCTTTAGCCTGTTTCTCATTGTGTACCTTCACTACGTGTAATCACAAGCAGTGATTACATTGGAGCTAAATGTTTTGCTGCTGCTGAACATTTCTGATTTAAAAAAAAATCTCAACCAAAAAATCCCCCCAAACTCCCTCAAAAAAACAAACCGCACACAGCTCCCCCCAACCAAAAAACACTGTCTTATTCTTACACAGTTTTTTTCAGTTGCACATTTAACTTTAATAAAGTATTATATCTTCAAAAGATGGAGTGGCTTGCATCCAGTAGTCACAGGAACTGCTAAATTAAATTTACCATGTAGAGTGTCAGAATAGGATTGAAAAAAGCATTGGGGAAGGTTTTGTTTCCCCTATGCATATTTTTAAAAAGCATTTATTTGTTAACTCTAAGGAGAAAGAAATTACGTGGCTGTTAAAATTTCTTTTACTTCTAATATAAACTGTATTGGAGTTTTGCCCACACTGCTCTGTGTATAGTTTGAGTTCAAGAAATTTGAAGTAATGGGGATTATTATTGGCCCACTGAGGAATCAGTTATAAACTGTATTGGAGTTTTGCCCACACTGCTCTGTGTATAGTTTGAGTTCAAGAAATTTGAAGTAATGGGGATTATTATTGGCCCACTGAGGAATCAGTTGGGAGCACTGGTGACAGAGGATATAAAGAAGGCAGAAGTGCTGAACACCTTCTTTGCCTCTGTCTTTACTCCTGCAGGATTTCCCCATGAGCCCCAGATTCATATAGCCCCAGAAGAAGTCAAGATAGAGGAGGAGTTTGACATGGTAGATGAGGATTGGGTTAGGGATCAGTTGAGTAATCTGGACATCCATAAATCAATGGGTCCAGATGGAATGCACCCAAGGGTGCTGAGGGAGCTGGCGGAGGTCATTGCTAGGCCACTCTCCATCATCTTCAGTAAGTCATGGGTAACAGGAGAGGTGCCCGAGGACTGGAGGATAGCAAATGTCACACCAGTCTACAAGAAGGGCAAGAAGGAGGATGGGTAACTATAGACCGGTCAGCCTCACCTCCATCCCTGGAAAGGTGATGGAACAATTTGTTCTTGCACACCGTCTCCCACAGCATCCTTGTGGATAAGTTGATCAGGTATGGGTTTGGTGACCAGGAAGTGAGGTGGATTAGGAACTGGTTGAAAGGAAGGAGTCAGAGAGTTGTAGTCAATGGGGTAGAATCTGGTTGGAGGTGTGTTACTAGTGGAGTCCCACAAGGGTCGGTGCTGGGACCGGTGTTGTTCAACATCTTCATCAACGACCTGGATGAGGGTATAGAATGTACCCTCAGCAAGTTTGCTGATGACACTAAGCTGGGAGGAGTGGCTGACACACCAGAAGGCTGTGCTGCCATTCAGAGAGACTTAGATAGGTTGGAGAGTTGGGCGGGGAGAAACATGATGAAATTCAACAAGGGGAAGTGCAGAGTTTTACATTTGGGGAAGAACAACACCATGTCCCAGTACAGGTTGGGGGCTGAACTGCTGGAGAGTAGTGTAGGTGAAAGAGACCTGGGGGTCCTGGTAGACAGGAGGATGACCATGAGCCAGCAATGTGCCCTTGTGGCCAAGAAGGCCAATGGCATCCTGGGGTGTATTAGAAAGGGTGTGGTTAGTAGGTCAAGAGAGGTTCTCCTCCCCCTCTATTCTGCATTGGTGAGGCCACATCTGGAGTATTGTGTCCAGTTCTGGGCCCCTCAGTTCAAGAAGGACAGGGAACTGCTTGAAAGAGTCCAGCGCAGAGCTACGAAGATGATTAGGGGAGTGGAACATCTCCCTTATGAGGAAAGGCTGAGGGAGCTGGGTCTCTTTAGCTTGGAGAAAAGGAGACTGAGGGGTGACCTCATCAATGTTTACAAATATGTAAGGGGTGAGTGTCAGGGAGATGGAGTTAGGCTTTTCTCAGTGATGACCAGTGATAGGACAAGGGGTAATGGGTGCAAATTGGAGCATAGGAGGTTCAAGGTGAATATCCGAAAATTTTTTTTTACTGTGAGAGTGACAGAGCCCTGGAACAGGCTGCCCAGGGAGGTTGTGGAGTCTCCTTCACTGGAGACATTCAAAACCCACCTGGATGCATTCCTGTGTGATGTGCTCTAGGTGACCCTGCTCTGGTTGGACTAGATGATCTTTCGAGGTCCCTTCCAACCCCTAGGATTCTATGATTCTATGATTATCTTCATTAAAAATGCAGTTTTAAACTTTTGCTTTTAAAGAACCTGTTTGTTGGGGTTTTTTTTCCCTACATGGCAACATTGCAGGTTAAACACAGAGCAGGTTGATTTTTATGTAACTGGCTTTTAATTGAGATACGTGTACTACTGGGTTGGGCAGGGGGAAGCCAGAATGTATGTTAACTGAATAAATTTCTTCCATTTACCAGAACTAGATTATTTTCAACTTCTGTTAAGCTGTCTTGAATGCTTAACAGCCTTGCAGTTTTATCTTTTGATTCTGAATCTCTGGTATTAGATACACAGTAATTTGCTGGTTTTACCCAGCTACTTAAATGAAAATACCATCCAGACAAGGAGCCTGTTGTTAAGAGGTAATGGGATTCTATGTTCTGATAAATTCGCTCTTCTTTGGTGTTCCCTAGTTGCAAGTTAAGAAATAGGTTTAGAATAGGTAACTTTATCATGCACTAGTACACTATGTAGCATTCCATACTGGATCTCTGGCAGAATCCTTTTTGTTCACTGCTCTCAGTGACTGAAACTAAGCAAGGTACTGTGCTTCTGAACTTACCAGAAACTCTCCTTTAACTTCCTTTATAGGCAAGCATCTCACTGACCTTTGGCTTTATACCTTGGAGTTTCAAGATTCTTTAAGTATTCCTGAGGTAAGATAAACTTGAGAGAGAGAGAGCCGTGCTTCCTGAAGCCATTTTCCTTTGTCTTCCTTATTGACACCACCTCAGTTTGTTCTTATCTGGTATAACATCATCTTCTAGCTGATTTTGAAATTGCAGTAGCTTTTCTGGATCTTGTTGACTAGGGTAAAATAAATATTTCCTAGGGAAGCGTGAAAAGTTTATATTCCGCAGCTTGTCAGGAAGAAGGGCTTGTACTACTTCTTTAACAATACTGTGATAGCTGAATTCTTAATTCTTGGCTTACTTTTAACAATAGACTGTTTGAGGGAAGCTGTGAGATCTGACCTACGAAGCTGTATGTAGGGTGGCTTAAACACTAGAGCTTCCAGTTTCCATGATGGAATCTTACAAAGGTACTGTTCATAGAGGCAAACCAGAAGTCAAGATAAACAATTCTGATTTTAATTGACTCTGTTTAGAGACTGGATTAGCTGGTTTGTTTTGTTTCTTTTTTCTGTGCTCTTTCTCTTTTTCTTCTTTGAACTAGTCTCCTATTTTACTGACATTTAAAAGCCAGTTTCTTTGGCTCAGGTTATATATATATACATTTAGCTGTGGGTTCTTTCCAGGCTCTCTTTATAATGCTGCTCAGAAACGTTCATGTAGACTCTTCCAGTAGATGTGTAGACTTTTTTTTTTAATGTTGTGTACCTGAGGAAGCCTTGTAACACCAAAATGATGGTATTCATGGTTGCCTGTCAAAACTGAGTGGCTTTTTGGTAAATAGTGCTGGGAAAGACTAGTGAATAAACAGCTGTATCATTATACTCCTGGGAGAACTGTCTATCAGTGGACCCTCAAATTCTTAAGGAACACTCCACATTTAGGCTTTCATGGCATATTGGCTTCTTCAGTGTCTCAAATCAGAAGGTACCTTTTAAAGTATATATGGAGATACACCTGTGAAACTGCTGAAGCCTTCATGAGGAGTCTGGGCTGTAAGTGTTCTGGTTTAGCTCATAGGCTTTATATGTTCTTAGTGCAGTTTACATGTAGTGTTGAACAACTCACTAGCGCGGGCTCAGGGTGCAAAGTGTCATTCTGTTTCATTGATTTGGAAACACTTTAAGTTAAATGCTGTGCATCACAATACTAGTTTCCAGCATCTTTCCATGTACTTGTAGACACTTCTTGCTTTTTCAGCCTTCTGTTTATATTTTCTCTGTATCTCTATCTTGTCACTGTGTAAAAAAGAACAGTGCGTTGATAAAAATGCTGCAGGAGGTCCTAGGTATTTTTTAAACCTTGGATGCTGAGAGTTTTGTTCTTTAAAAAAACAAAACAGCTCTTGTTTCAAGTTTGAAATGCCTGGCATACAGTATAATTTTCATCTGACATTTTAATGTTTTGGGGTTTTTACAATCTCTTCACCTCCTAGTTTCCAGCCTTCTTTTTGGCCTTTTCAAGACTTGGGTATAAGCTAAATGTTCTGCTTCTCAGGAATGATATTACTTGAGTTTCTGCTAGGCATTTAAAGGAATGCCACTGGGAGTGATATGCCTGAGAAAAGAAGCCACAGAAACACGTGCTGAATATGATCAGTGGTGGTATGCAGGTGACTTTTAAATGGCTGAGGATAGATTCTGAACTATCTAAGGTAGTTAGGTGGACATCTGATCAGTCTCTGAGAATGGTATGTTGTGTGAAAGACCTAAAATTTTAAGTGTCACCTTGCTGCTTTGTATTTGTCATGATTTGTAATACAATTGGAACTATGTTGGGAAGTTTCTGATTGAAACTGAAAATGAGAGCAAGTCCTATTCTGAAATACATTCAGTTCATGCTATATAATTTTAAATTCCCTTAATGTCTGAGGAAACCCTGAGAGTTATAACTGCCAAATCTGGGAGAAGCCTTTTTTTTTCTGGTGAGAATTGGGAGATACTCTTCTTGTATCTGACTGGCAAGTTGAGGGAGACTTTGCTGTGTTACAGCAGAAAAATAACAACAGTCACATAATCTGTAGCATGAAGGGAATTTTCTGCTATGATGAGGTCTCGGCAGCTTATTAGGCATTTAGCTTTGGGAAGATGAAATAGGTATATGCCTTAGTAAATAACTGGCTTTGAAACATCTTGACATGGTACTTACTGCAATTCTGAGTGGGCATCTATTTCTTGGCTAACTTGCTATCTTGTTAGATGTTATTCCAGTCAGAAGAAAACTTACCTAATGTCTTCTCAGAACTATTTATCTTCTCTGGGAGCTCATAGGTTTATGCCAATTATTTTTGCCATATTCAGAAAGATCTCTCGCTTGGTCATTATAATAAAAGGAAGTTCATTAGACACAGAGAATGTAGAGGTGTGTAAAAGCAGTAGCCATGGAACACTGATAATCTCCACTGCTGCTGGAACTGATACTGTTGTCTTTATTTTATCAGAAGAATAAATACAGCATTTTACTTACAATGAAGGAAATTGAATACTTAATCATTATTAGTTACTTTACATCGGGGTGTGCAACACTTGAGGTGTTTTGTTTTCTTCATACAAGTTGCTTACAAGAAGCAAATCTTGTTTGATCATCTGTAAGAAGTTACTTGCAGCATTTAGCATTCTAAGATGAGGATAAGACAAGTGATACCTTAATTTTAAAAACTGTGAGGGAGTTTGAGGTTTCCTTCCACCAGCTTCAGGAATTTATTTCCCCTTGTTTACTGTTGTCATCAAATACAGACTTCATGTGGTAAGTAAGAGGAAATAAAATCAGATTGGTAACACACTTCAGGCAACAAGTAATGGGTCTTAGTCTTATGGATTTACTCAAAAGCTGTTAGTTTATTTAACACTTTTGTTTTATGCTGTGTGAGTTGTAAACGGAGTTGCGCTGCTTTTCATGACCCTAAAAAATGTTATCTTTGTGAAGAGTCCCCTGAGGTGTGTCATATGCTTAGAAGTACACACACCTCACCTCTCCTCCAAAACAAAGTATTTATAGGTATGTGCTCAAAGGCAAATTATAGAGATTCAACATAATCTGTAATCAAGTTCTGCTTTCCCTTGATGATTGTGCAAGTGAGAAATGGAGCTTCTGCTTCTTGCAGTCAAAGTTTTCTTCTGTAACTAGTTTTTGTCTGTTGAAGATATTAAGAATAGTTTTTCTTAAATCTCAAGGTTTGGGAAGAAGGTGGGATTCTCTGCTAATGAATAGGGATTTATTTTCTTACTCATGATTTTCAGCTCCCTGTTTTTTGTAGCCAGTATTTCGGGGAAATTTTTATGATCGCACTAACTTGCGGAACTTCAGTCTTCCACAGATGTAGCATCTGTGCTATGTGTTACTATTTATAGTAACTGGTGTAGTCATTAAGAGGTTGTTCTATATGAATGCAAATGTTATGTTTGCAATCTACAGAAACTTACATAGTGGATTTGTGAATATAGTAAGTCTTTGGATTGGGCGAAAGTTGATTTTAAATTACTTAAGATAGTTGCACATTTTTTCTGTTTTGTCATTTCTTATTTAGTCTTTTTCAGTTACGCAGACTGTTTGCTCCCTATTTAAAAAAAATAAAATAATGTATGTGAGGTTGTAAAGGGCTTAAATTTAAAATCTCACAGAGACAGCCCACATGCCCCCACCCCCAGCTACAAAAGCTGAAACTGTGTGTAGATTCCTTGATACTACTGTTAACTAGTAATCTTACAGCTGGATTTTTTTGCATATGCACTTTGAATAATTGCAAATTTATTAGAAAAGTAAGGACAGTAGCACTTCCATTATGCTAGTTCTTCAGCTGCTTTGTTCTGAATGATAGGCATTGAAAACAGAAAAATATTATTCTGTTGGTTAATCTTGGCAGAAATTTTTTTTATAAATAAATTATGCTTCTGTATTCTGTTGGTTAATATTAACAGAGATTTCTTTTACAAATAAATTGTCCTCGAAATGGAGGGTTTTAAAGTTCCAAGTAGTACACTTGGCTTTACCTTATCTCTACCATTACCTCAGTAAATGAGGGTGTGTGATTTGAGGACATCATGGCCATTTTTTTATGCTACGAGTTAAATACTTTATGGCTAGCAAAATAACTCTGCTGCAAGTAACTTGAGGAAGAATTGAGACTGAACAGTGGGCTGGAATAGCTTTATTCTTTATTTCAGATTTCGACCTATTAAAGGAAGACAAGAAGAACTAAAAGAGGTGATTGAACGTTTCAAGAAAGATGAGCACTTAGAAAAAGCCTTCAAGTCTTTGACGTCAGGTGACTGGGCCCGGCACTATTTTCTTAACAAGAACAAAATGCAGGAAAGGTTGTTCAAGGAACATGTAGGTGTATTTGTAATTAATGTGCTTTTTCAGATGGTTGAAAGACTTGGAAAATGTAAAAATGTCTTAAGAATGTAGTAGTAGTAAAGGAAAGTAATCCATTGCTGAGTTATGTGGTTTTTTATTTCATTTTTTACAAAAACTGTATTTTGTTTTTTAAAACCCAGCCAGCTTCCCCCTTGCTCCTCCCCAGGCCTCTGCCCCCTTCTTTCAAGTTAACTTACCATTGCTTTATATTTAACAGATAGAAAGGAAAAAATGTTTGCCTTTTTTTCTGTTAGCTTAAGTCATAAGCAGAAGAGATAAGGTCTACTTCCCTAAGACAAGAGTTTTGAAGACTTTTTATTCTTTGGAAGAGTTCTCTTTCTTTTTTTTTTTTTTTCTTTTTTTTTTAACTCGCAGCTATTGTAAATCAAGTTGTGTGACTAAGACAGGTAAAGGAAAATGGAGAAGACTTGCTAATTCAAAATACCTCAGCTGTGAGTATAGTAGCTTTATGTAGGCATGTGACTCCTCTTCCTTCACTTCCCACACCCCAAATCCATTTTCTATATATCATAATGGTTGTTGACTCTCTAAGTTGCAAGAAAATCATAGAATCACAGAATTTTAGGGGTAGGAAGGGACCTGTGGAGATTAGAGTCCAAACCCCCTGCCAAAGCAGTACCACCTCATCCAGACAGGTCTTGAAAGTCTCCAGAGAAGAAGACTCCACAATCTCTCTGAGCAGTCTCTTCCAGTGCTCTGTAACCCTCGCAGTAAATAAGTTTTTCCTCATTTGTTTCCTCATGGTTTTTTACTGAAAAAAACCCCAAACCCCAAACAAAAAAAACAAAACAAAAAAACACACCAACAAAAAAAACCCACCTCTTTCAGGAATAACTGAATTTCACATGCAGCTAGAAGGATTTAGGTCTATTTTAAAGTGTAGAAAAACGTAGGCAGCAAATTGTGCTTTCCCAAAGTGTTTTTTGTGTAAATACAACTGCACTTTCACTAGAAGGAATTAATGCGGCAATCACTGAATTCAGTATCTAGATTTGTCATTGAAATAATATCTTTTTTGGAACTGGAAAGAACAAAATTGGATACTGTAGGTCGTTAGGTTGCAGTGGTTCTTAAAAACATTAGAATATTTTTTGAATGAAAATACTCTGAATTTAGGAAGAAATTAGCCATTTTCTTTGGGCCAATTTTGTACCATTTGAGGCATCTTGTAACTTTTTAAAATTCTTTGTATGGTCACATTATTCTGCAAGAGGATTACTGCAAGTCACTAGCAGGAGTGAAGAAATAAAACTGATGTTATGTGTATAACTGAAATCTATAATCAAGAATGCATTTCAGCAGACATCCCATTGCAGTATCAGTTTTTTGTGTTTTGTTGCAATTCACAGACTCATTTTTATATGAAGTTCCTCATTGCTTTTGTTTTGATTGTAATAGAAAAGTACTGTTTTATTTCATTGCAGGTATTTATTTATTTACGAATGTTTGCAACTGACAGTGGGTTTGAGATACTGCCTTGTAATCGATATTCTTCTGAGCAAAATGGAGCCAAAATTGTTGCAACAAAAGAATGGTAAGAAATGTAGTTTACTGTTGCATTCTATTTCTGCCAATTATTTTGAAAGATTCTAAAAACACATATTTAAAAAGTCTGATTTAGAATTGAAACAGCAACCAGTGAAATACAAGTTGTCTATTTTTACTTGCAAATTAAATTTAATGTTTGTTTTTGCCAAGTACTTAACACACAAAACATGCATCTGTAAGACATTTCTTTGTATATTTGGACATAGCCATACAGTTTCCAGTATATAATGTGTTTTTAAATTCTTTTTTTTCAATCGTGTAATTATTTTCCTCTTAATTATGAGTTGTTGCCATCCTGTGAGAAACACAACCATGTCCAGACTCACATTATACGAAATTTGTTATATAACAAATAATTATGGGGGAAGAAGTTTTACACCTTTGTGAAACTGAGGGGTATTATTTGTGTATCTTGATTGTGCAAGATAAATCTCTCCTGGAAAGGCAAAGCTGGAACCCCAGTATATTTTGCCATTTTGGCACATCTGAGTTTCATTATAAGCATGTGGCAGCACCAGCAGATCTCTGGGTTAATTCAGATTTTAAAATAACTTCTTCCCTTCCTTCGCTCTCTTGTCCCCCCTGTGATTTATATTTGTTTAGCTTTGTGGCAGAACATAGTCATAACAGCACATCTGAGATTATGATACGTGGGCTAGGATTGAGTTCTCAGCATTCTCTAGAAAGGAAGAATTTTGCAAGCCTTTTAAGGCTTGATTTCTGGTTTCTCTCCTTTGTGCGTATATAGTATCTGCATGTTCATCTGTGTCTGAGTAATCTAGGCAAAATTTGGGATGGCCACTGTAGGGAGAAGTGGAAGCAATGTCCTTGTAAGATAATGGAAAAAGTAGAATCATAGAATGTTCTGGGTTGGAAGGAACCTTAAAGATCATCTAGTTCCAACTCTACGTCCATGGGCAGGTGCACCTTCCACTAGACCTGATTGCTCTTAAGTCCCATCCAGCCTGGCCTTGAACACTTCTAGGGATGGGCATCCATAGCTACTCTGAGCAACCTGTTGTAGTGTCTCACCACCCTCACAATAAAGAATTTCTTCCTAGTATCTAATCTCCCCTCTTTCAGTTTGAAACTGTTCCCCCTCGTCCTATCACTCCAAGCCCTTGTAAAAAGTTCCTCCCCAGCTTTCTTGTAGGCCCCGTTCAGATACTGGAAGACTGCTATAAGGTCTGCCTGGAGCCTTCTCTTCTCCAGGCTGAATAATCCCAACTCTCTCAGCCTGTATTCATAGGAGAGGTGGTCCAACCCTCTGATCATCCCAAGTGGTCCTCCTGGATTTACTTCAACGGCTCCATGTCCTACTTATGTTAGGGACCTAAGAACTGGACACAGAGCTCCAGGTGGGATCTCACAAGAGCAGAGTAGAGGTGCAGAATTACTTCCCTCAACCTGCTGGTCACACTTCTGATGCAGCCCAGGATACAGTTGGCTTTCTGGGCTGCAAGCACGCATTGCCAGCTTATGTTGAGCTTCTCATCAACCAAACCCCTGAGTCCTCCGCAGGGCTGTTCTCAATCCATTCTTTGCCCAGCCTGTATGTGTGCTTGGGATTGCCTTGGACCCATGTGCTGGACCTTGCTCTTGGCCTTGTTGAACTTCATGCAGTGTGCTTCTTCCTAGGCTGAGTATGCAGTTCCTCTGATCTGCTATATTTATGATGACAGATTGCGTTTCTGCACATAAAAGTGTCATGGTTCTGTTGTCTTTTGTTGGTTGTCACCTCCCACCTGCTCCTGCCATCCTCCCTTCTCTCCCTTATCCTAAGTGGTCTATTTAAGGGACCAGCTTGATGCTGAATAGCTTGCATGGATTCTGGCCTTTTTTTGAGACAATGCTGGGCCTTTTTTAAGAGGCCGTGGAGTTCAAACATCTTCACTATGCTGTGCTTTCCTGGCCAAAGGCAGTAGTATAAAAAACGCATCTGGAAGAAGTCAAAATGTCTTAAATGCTGGTTGGGAGGGAGCATACACAAATGGAAGCATTGTTTTTGGTTTTAACTGATGTAGAAAATGAAGTAATCAATTCTTGCAAATTTTTGCTTGCAGTCTTAGGAAATTGCAGAAACTATGGTAATGTCTGTCAGAATGGATGTAATTGATTCCATGTAGTAATATAAGAACATTGTTTTCATGTCTGATAAAAGGTCTGCTTAGCCTAATATCCTGTCTTTAACTGAATTAAAACATGAGGTTTGTAGGGATTGAGAAATGCTTTCTCAAACATTTGCTATTAGTGACAACTTTTTGTGAGATCACTTTATGATTTTGGAATATGTATTCTTATTTCTGCTACTCCTTTTACACTAAAGGAAACGAAATGATAAGATAGAACTACTTGTGGGCTGTATTGCTGAACTATCAGAAATGGAAGAAAACATGCTGCTAAGACATGGGGAAAATGACTTCAGTGTCATGTATTCGACACGGAAGAACTGTGCACAACTGTGGCTTGGTCCTGCTGCATTTATCAATCATGGTGAGTAATAAGTGTAGGAAGCATATTAAAGGACATAAGCAATATATATATACATAGCACAGTGTTGTTACGTGTGAACTGGTTGACACAAGACCTTAACAGAAAATGTCTGAATCTGGTATACTGGATTACTGTAGGACAAAATCCTGTTGGGATTGTCCTACACCAGAGCTGGTTTGCTATGAACTGGGAAACTCACAAAAGGCTCTAGGAAATGGTGCCTTTTTACTTTACAGAGTCTTTGGAACTGGCAGCTAAATTAGTGGAGCATCTTGTAGGTTACCTTGAATTCATTGTGAACTTAGTCAACAGTAATGTATTCCTTTGGTTAACTTGTAAAGCTATTTTTAACCTTTTGCACAAAGGTGAACTGATTTTGTTCTATTTGTATGCTTAAGGAAAAGCAGGTAGGATTTAAGACAAATCCTATTACCTTAAAGAGGAGGGAAGCAACATTTGTGATAGCCTAGTGAAGAGTTCAGAAACTAAACCATATCAAAATAGGTATCTCCTTATATCTAGCTTTATGCAATACTAACATAACTCCCAGTATTTAGTTGAGGTTCTACCATTATTGAAGTCAGAGTGAATCCTTATTTTAGATATCTGCAACTATTCATGTTTCAGGTCTTATCAACAGTTAATTGACTTTATCTTTTGGACCTTTTTCAGATTGCAGACCTAACTGTAAGGTAAGCAAGAAATTAAATAAATCAAGCACCCCACATTTTCTCCTGAGATTTTTTTGTCCCTGCACCTTTTCCTCCCCAACTGTTTAAATTTTTCTCACTCAGATACTGTTTAACATTAATGATTAACCTTAACCTTTTTTTTTTTTTTTCCTTCCTGTCATTTGCTTTCACAGTTTGTATCAACGGGCAGAGATACAGCATGTGTGAAAGCTCTAAGAGATATTGAACCTGGAGAAGAAATCTCTTGTTACTATGGAGATGGGTTTTTTGGAGAAAATAATGAATACTGCGAATGTTACACCTGTGAAAGGTATACATTGATGTAAATAAGTTTTAAATGGAATGCATTTTGTGAAACAAAGTCCTTGATTATGGGTACTCATACCCCTGGATACATTACATTTGTTCTCTTCTGCTGGGAATAGTCAACGTCGTTTTCCTCATCTTACTAGAACTTCAGGGTTTCTGTATTCATAGAGATATACTGTTTTGGACAGTACTTGCCTTTATCTGTCTGTCAAACAGTAGCAGCAATGTTGTCATGTTTGTTTTTCCACTGTGCTGTCCAAACTTAGTTTCTTCAGAAAATCAGTTGAAAGAATCTCACAGGTGGTTTTTCCATGTTGAAACTTCCATTCACTATGAGTGTAATTTGTGAGAGCTTTACCTAGTTTCAAGAGGAGGTACAGAGCACCTTCAGTAATTCTGTTACTTTTTGACCTAACCATGGAGAGGAAAAAAACCTATGAAGGACAAAATATTAATAATATTGAGAAACAGCTTAGTGTACTGTAATTATTCTTCCCTTGTTACTAGGAGTGCTATGTTTTTGCTCCAAGTTCCTTTGATTGTTGATTTTTTTTATGTAGTATGAATATACTTTCAGAACAAATGGATTTTGTGCATCCTGACATTTTCACTAACTTGTCATCTTTGTATTTTTAGATTTAAAATATAGCCATTTCATGTAGTTATGTAATATTAACATTAGAAATCTGCTTTTCAGTAACTTCAATATTTCAACAGTTACTTTCAATATTTGCTATGTTACAGCAATCAAAGATGAGGGATTTGAATTTAGGGGAGTTGAGTAAGAAAAAATGTGTCCTTACCAACACTGAAGGAACTTTGTACACCCCCAAAAATAAGTAACACAATTTTGACTGTGCTGTGAAGGGTATTAATTTGTGATGTTAAAATGCTAAACTTTTGAGAATCTATGGGATTTGGGAGCTTTGGGAATGTTAGCACTGTACAAATCTTTTTCTCAAGCCTCCAAAAATCATCACCAAGAAATTCTGCATATCTGTACATCTTGTTAGGTGAGCCTGCTGTTCATTCTAGCAGAGGCAACTAGTCACCAAATATGACATGTCAGAAGATAATTGTGGTTGTTCATAAGCACTATTGCCTTCTCATTGCCTGTTGTTTGTGCTAAGTTCAGCCTAGTATCTTAACCTGTCTGTAATTTGAAGAATTCAAAATAAAACTGAAATAATGCCCTATAGTAAACAAATACCAGTTAATTTGAGAACAAGTATTGTGTCTGCATAATAATTAACATTGTGGAGCTTGAGATCTTGTCTGATTTCTTTGGTGAACTTTTGGTTAAGTTTTGTAGATTTTCTTCCAGTACAACATACTGGAATCGAAACTGAAGTTGTCCTTTAATAGATTATTAATGAATATCAAAGGAATCCAAGTAGTAGTGGCTGAGGTGTAAGTACAGGAACTCTTAATTTTAATCCTTTTTTGTGATTACTTTAAAAGACAAAAAAGTTCTAGGTTTGCTCAGCCATTTCATTTTCATGATAATATAACCTGGAGTCTTTCAGTTACAAAGAAGCATAGAACTATATTTAAATTTTATTCTATTTTCTGCACTTTCCGACTCTTGCTGATGCAGTAACAAGCTTGGTAACTAAGCTGGCATTTTTTTACTAGCATGATGCAATTAGGAAAAATGAAGTTGTTATATTAGCTTAGATAACGGTAGTATTATGAGCTACCGTATTTCATTTTGACCTTTATAATTTTATTATGAAGCAATACTCAAATAGACATAAATCAAGGGAAACCTACTTTTGCAATTATTATTCGTCCCAAGTAATAAATCGAAAGCTTTTCTGCACATCTCTACTAAAATGAGATAAGTATCTAAATAACTTATTAAAGCAGCCCTCAAGATGCTAATCAATTTAGTGGTTACTGGTATTGTTTATCCAAGTATACCTGCGATTCAAACTATTGTATGTGAAACAAAGTTCTAAGTTTATTTTAATAGTTATTAATACATTATTTCCTCTTTTTCATTGTAGACGTGGAACTGGTGCTTTTAAGTCAAGAGTGGGGCTGCCAGCACCTACTCCTGTGATTAATAGTAAATACGGACTGAGAGAAACAGATAAACGACTAAATAGACTTAAAAAGTTGGGTGACAGCAGCAAAAATTCGGACAGCCAGTCTGTCAGCTCTAACACTGATGCAGATACCACTCAGGAAAAAGCTAATGCAAGTAAGTAAAGGGAGTAAAAGCCTGGAGTGCAGGATTAAAGGTTTCATAAAAACATGAAAAACTTTCACCGCAGTGGAATTCTCTTAAAGTTAAGATTAATTTCAGATACTGGTGTTTAGAACTGTACTTTATTGAGGAGTCTGAAGGCAATGTAAATATAAAATTCATTGTTTTCTTTAAGTATTTTAAGAACAATAGGTAGTGTGGTCTTGTTTTGTTTTCTTTATATCAAAAGCAAATAATGTCATATTTCTCTATGTGTCAGTTAAAGTTCAATCAATAGTGTACAGGTATGGTTAGCTATCGCATGGAGTAGTATGGTTTAGGAAAGAAAACATGTCGTTTGAGTTATCTACATTCTGTAGGAAACAGTTTTAAAATAAATACTCCTGGTAGAGATTATTAAACAAATAGAGGTCCTTTAAACTGGGCAGCTTTTAGCTTTGCATATCAAGGTCTGATAGTTCAGGTACCTGTTTTGAAGTGAAAGTGCACAGTTAGTAATCTCAGAAGAAATTGGAAGGGATTTTTGTTTCTTATGCTCTTGACAGACTTCATAGAGTAGTGAGCATCATTTATTTATTTTGCCCTCCCCCTTTCCTTCCCCCATCACCCTCATATAGACAGAATATAAGTAACTGGAACTTTGGCTTAACTAGCTAGCAAATTTGGAGTCACATAAAATATTATGGTTCCATCTGGCTCGTTTCCTGCTATGGTATTAAAAAACCAAACAAAACAAAAACCGCCACCAGCAACAAAAAAACACTTCCCAAAATCTTTTATGATCTCTTTGATTACCAAGCTTTATAGTTGCAACTTTGCTTGGGCAGACGCAATTCCTTTCCTTACCATAGTGAGAGACAACTGGATACCTGAAGCTGTTACAGTTTCAATTTTACAGGTATCTAACTGTTACAGGCTTTTGGTTTGTTGATTTTTTATTTATTTTTTTTTTCACCCCTGTAGAAAAAAAATCTGGGACTAATACTAGAGCATACTCATCTTCAGACTTTGCTGGAATAACACTCAGTGAAAACTGTGGAAAATGTAGGATGGACATATATTTTTTTTAAATGAGTAGAAGAAATTAAGAAAAAAACAAACTTGGTATATTGGGAGTAGTGTTAGGGAAGTGTACCTGGAGTTTAGGTGTACTTTTGACTTGTTTGATAGTTCCTTTCATGTCAGAGTTGCAAGTTAAGCAGTCTTGTGCCTTACTGCATACTGCCTAGCCTGTTTAATGGATTTTGATGAAGTGTTTAAAAAAATTAGGTAACTACAGTATTTAGGAGTGGGGAACTCAGGATAAAGTAGTGGCATAACAGAACCACTTTTTTCTTTTGCAGCTAACAGAAAATCTTCAATTGGCGTAAAAAAGAACAGCAAAAATAGAACATTAACAAGACAGTCTATATCAAGAATTCCAGCATCATCAAATTCTACCTCATCTAAACTAACTCATATAAATAATTCCAGGGTACCAAAGAGACTGAAAAAGCCTGCAAAGCCTTTACTTTCCAAGATAAAGTTGAGAAATCAGTGCAGAAGGCCAGAGCAAAAGAATGCTTCCAGAAAGCTTGAAATGGGAAATTTAGTTCTCAAAGAGCCTAAGGTAGTTTTGTACAAAAACTTGCCCATTAAAAAGGATAAAGAATTGGAGGGACCAGTGAAAGTTGCAGTCACTAGTGGATGCTTAACAAGGCATGCAGCCAGAGAACATAAACTGAATTCTGTGAAAGGTGCTTATGAGCATGGTGATAAACCACCCTGCACATACATAACAAGGAGGTCAATGAGAACAAGAATGAATTTGAAGGAGACCTCTGACATAAAGCTTGAACCAAATATGTTGGATAGCTATAAGAATATTTTGACTGGAAAGCAACCAGACATTTTAGATCAGCACTCTCATGTAATAAACAAAAATGACATGGCACATGGACCATCACATAAAGGGGATATTAGGTGCCAGAAAAATGATGCAGGCATGTCAAAAAAGAAAACTCGACAAGGGAAACTTGTGAAACCATCTGCAAAAATAGAAGAAACCGATACTACGCACAATACACCTGTGAAAGATGAAGTACCAGATTTGATTAGTTCTCAACCAGAGCCTGGAGAGAGGAATAATGTGATGGACACACCTGTTGGTTATAAAGACTGTATCCCTGGATCTGGTGGCTGCTCTGTTGTAACATCTGAAAATTTTAAAGCAAAAGACAGCTTTAGAACTGCAAAAAGTAAAAAGAAAAGGCGAATTACGAGGTATGATGCACAACTTATCCTTGAAAATAGCTCTGGGATTCCTAAACTGACTCTTCGTAGACGCCATGATAGCAGTAGCAAGGCAAATGACCAAGAAAATGATGGAATGAGTTCTTCAAAAATAAGCATCAAATTAAGTAAAGACCATGAAAAAGATAATAATTTATATGTAGCAAAGCTAAATAATGGGTTTAACTCAGGATCAGGCAATAGTTCAACAAAACTAAAAATACAGCTAAAACGAGAGGAAGAAAACAGAGGGATGTACCCTGATGACCTTCATGAAAATGGTATGTGCTGTAGTGAAACTCTCTCCCTGTTGGAGTCAAGGATGGAAGTAGGTGATTATGGTGACTATGAAGAAGAAACAGCTGATGAATCTTCATCAGAAGAGGATGACGAAGAGGAAGATGACTATGATGATGAATTTGATGACTTTATTCCCCTTCCTCCAGCAAAGAGACTAAGGCTTATTGTTGGCAAGGATTCAATAGATATTGATATTTCTTCCAGGAGGAGAGAAGATCAGTCTCTAAGGCTCAATGCATAAGCCTGTTGGTCTTAAGTGATCTGGATGTAATTTTTAAAAAACAAAATAAAATCCACAACAAACAAACAAAACAACAACAAAACGCCAACAAAAAAAACACCGACAAAAATTCCATTTCATTATTCGTCAACTGAAGAATTTTCTGAAAAACTTGGTGGCAGCACTTCTTTATTGTTTATTCACCTATCACATAATATTGTAGAAAAGTGTACAGTATACTGACTTCTTTATTCTGATTTGTGCAGATTTTTATTGTACTTTTTAATAGCCTTCTTATGTGCAATTCTGAGTTATAGTAATGCTTTGTTGTAAAATAAATGCTCAAGCAAAGTTATGAAATTGCATCAAATCTTTCCATGCAGGACAATGAGAATATAGTATGGCTACATAAATACTACTATCAGTAAGAGCAGTAGTTTGCTCTTGCGATATTTGACTAAACAATTAAAAAAAAAAAATCATAGTAGCAGCATATTAAGGTTTTCTAGTATATGTTGATATCACCAGCAATGATCTACAGCTTTTTTGATTTATTTGCTAGATGTTTTTTTTTCCCTCTTGGAGTTTGTCCTTTCAACACTGTATGCTGTCCCAGACGTACTGTTTGTGGCCTTTGTTATAGTAGCAAACCCTTGGTTGGAAGTCAGATTAATTTCTTAAAAAAAAAAGAGAAAAAAATTAAAAGGTGTTGACAATTTGGTGACTTTTTAGTACATTATATGTACCAGGGTAGCAGTATGCAGAATAAAAGTTTGAATATGGTGTATTTATTGCTTGTTATGTAAATTAAACACCTTGTATTTAACACTTTTCAATACTTTTAGATAAAATTGTTCTTTGCAAGAATGATTGGTGCTTATTTTTTCAAGAATTTGCTGTGAAATAATGTGTCTACAACAGGCAACATTTATCCAATGAACTGCAGCTATTCTAAATTGGTTCTTCGTATTTTTCTGTTGCACTTGTAAAATGCTACAAGGAATTTAAAGAAAATCTATTCACTTTAACTTATGATAGTTTTATGAAATTAAAAACAACTAAGTCACAGCTTTTGTTCTGTGGTGACCTATGAATTGTTTGTCTTTTAAGAACCAGTTGTAAAAGACTGAAAAATTATGTATATGTTGTAAATATTTGTGTGTTGTGAGAAATTTTGTCATAAGAAATTGAGATAAATTGCCAGAAGGGTTTTTAAGTTTAGAAATACATCCATGCCAATAAAATAGGAAATTGTAACCCTAGTTTTAAACTCTGCATCTGTTGGAGTTCTTTGCTCATACATAGTCTACTGTATAACAGTGAAGAGCAGCAGGGCAATCTTTAGCTCTTTGGTTTTTAATAAAAGAATGTTAGGAAACTTCTGGGCACAGTGAAGTTATTTCTATGTATAAATCAGTTTACTTATAAGCTATTTCTTTGAAACCAGTATAAAATACAGTTAGTTGACACTCTATAGCATTTTGGTCGATGGTATTTGTGTTTAAACATTAATCCATTATTGAGTAAAGAATTTTTGTATCTAGGGGTGTAGAAACAGAAAGTTGCATTGTAAAACATACTGTTGGATTAGTTGAATCCGCTGTTCACTGCATGGTATTTTCATGTCAAGTCCAACCCTCTGCTGGGAAGAAGAGCTCAAGTTACTTGACCACTGTATTACCCTGTTGTGAAAGCAGAAGTGGAAATGGGTGGGTGAATTTGCATGTGAGCTGATCATAATAGTTTGGCCCATCTCTGACCCTCACAGAAATGAGTAATTTTTTCAAAGAAATCCATCCAAATGCATTTCAGTAATTTGTTAGACTGCAAATCAGATGGTGGCATCTACCTTAGTCCCACTTCCCTTCTGTGTTTTTAGTGTCAAGTTAAACATAGTACTTGCAACTTTGTTTTTACAATAACCAATCTCTGTTACAAGCCGCCTGTGTTTCATGTACAGAGTGTAATTTATTTATTTTTTTAAATGGGTGGACCAGTATGTAATGCAGAGTCTCTCCTGTCAGACCTGGGCTTTTAGTTCACAGAAGACTGAATACAAAAGCTTTACTAAGTATGCTGACATTTGTGAGTATTGAGTAAGCTGTGGTGGATTTTCTTGCGGGTTTTTTAATTGTACTGTATCATATAAAAGTGGTTATTAAAAGATGGGTTACAAGAAAGATAGCTTGCTGTGTAGTAGGAAGTTTACCAGCAAACTGTTGGTGACAAGGAACAATAATACCATTATTTCCTCAAGAATTCACTTGTGTTTTCACTGGGTCGTGTGCCCTGCAAGTGTGTGGCTGTGTAAGTGAAAGATGTAAAGAGTGGAACAGAGCATCAGCATGTTTGCTGTTCATTGCCTCAGAGTATTTACTGTATTGTGTTCTGAGACACAGGTTTCCCTATTTTGCTACATAGTTGTTTTTTCTTGAAAGATTATATCTCTGCTGCTCTTGCTTGTAGTCTTGGTGGTCCTTGTGGAGGTTGATTGGTTTTTAGAAATTGAATTCACTTGGGCATTTGAGGAAAAGGGGGTTGATGCACCAAGTAAATGCTGTCAGTACTTACTGACCAGTATGTTCAAGAGTAAGTTTAAGCATTGCTGAAAAATTGGCAAGATTCCTGCCCTTAGAGGTAGAAGCTGTTTTTCTCAAACAGATGTTCTTTCTAAGTGATAGTTCAGCTTAATGAGAGCTGCTTTTCTTTTTCTCTGTTGGAAATAAGTACAAGTAGCTCTTTGGGTATCAGGAACTCTGGATTGCTCTTTTTCATTGAACAGCCTTCCTTGTCTTGGACAACTTGGAACAAAGCCTTTTAGTCATTTCCACAGTAGACAAGTCTGTAATTATGGCCTGCTACACAGAATTTTCAGCTTACACATGCCTTGAAAATAATTAAATGCGTTTCCCTCGGTCAAACAGGTGAGCAGGGGCTGCACAACCCCAGTATCTTCTGTCTTTCCTCCAGAAAATAATATTTTTTGCCAACATCAATGTGAATTGGCCGATCCTGATGTTTCCCTAACCTGATAATAGGGGAAGATGAATGGGTCACGTGTGAGAACTTGACAACCTGGGTATGTTCCTGGCTGTCCAGATCACAAAGCACAGTGATGTTAATACCTATTTACTGTTGGAGATGCTGCTTAGCCTTTATGTGTCTCATTTCCTAAGATACTTGGTAAGATTCAATGGCAAGGTAGGTTTAGGGTGGCGACAGCAAGACTTACAGCAGATTGAAGAGTTAGAGAAATTACAGAGAGGCTTTGTCAGCTAGTTTTATGTGTAAGAGGTTGTGAGGCTACAGCTAGCAAGGAAATGAAAGACTGGCTGTGGATTTGTGAGCATGCTGGCACGGGCAGTGCATATTGAGCTGCCATGTAGTTGAGGACAGGTTCAGCATGAGCTTTTGAACATTTGGATAGTAGGTGTAACTGTTAGCTGCCTTGTACCTGTGATGTAGTGAGCTACTAGGGTAGGGGCAAAGTTGTAGACTTTTTATAAGAAAAATGAATAGTATTTTGTTACAAAACGAGCGTTAGGGAATTGAGTGGGGTTTTTATTTATTTAATTTAAATATGCAGTGAGCATATAGTAGAAGGAAGCTGCCCTGAGTAGGACAGTAACGTTTCCCGTGTCTTTTTGGAGTAATACAGAAAGGTAGTTTAGATTTGAGGAGGATTGATTTGATTGGAAATAGCCAAATAAGAATCAAGCATCAAGCCTGTTGTACTTCACATGTTCAGGGACATTTCCCTGGGCATTGGGGAATTTATTGAAAATGGCTTGTGCCAAGAAGAAGCAGTGTTTCTGCAAACAGCAGATTGTTGTGGGTGTTACTGCAATATTGTCTGAAATGAGTCCCCCTCTGAGCTAATCAGGCGTGCTCTTTTCTATCTCATCTGCACTCCAGCTATAGTGTGCAAGCAGGCAGATTTGGACTTGAAAAAAGTTGCTGTGGATTCTCTGCAAGATTAATATGCACATTGTGTTGCTGTCCTTTTTTGGTCTATTTTTCAAATGCCTTTTTTTCTTTTTTTTCTCTTTCACCCTATTCCCCCAGTGTATTTACTGGGTATTAGGTATTGTCCCTGTATGTGCTTTGAATGCTTAGCTTGTGTGTAGCTTACTGTTGTATAGAGTTCACAATGCATTGGTTTTATTCAGTTACACTGCCAGCCACTGTATGTTAAACCCACCTGAGGTGCTCCCCAGAGTATGTATTCAGGTGTGTTTCTGGCTCTTTTTTTTTTTTTTTTTTTTTTCTCTGGTTTCTTTTGGTCCTTTTTGCCTGGTGCTGCCAGTGCATGTAAAATAAGCTCAGAAACCTTACTCCTTTGCTCTCTGTATTTGTGTAGTTGGTTGCCCTTTTTAGAATGAAAGGATGAGTATTTGGGAGCTGTGCAGAATAAGACTTCCTAAAAACTAAAAGCAAAGTCAATTAAGCTTGCATTACATTTACTAGTATAATGTGTTTTTCTTAAATTCCCCAGTGATTTTATTTCTTATTTGGGCTAGGTTATAAGTAAACATAAGGCCTTGCTTAATTTCTGTTGCCCCTGCCTAAACTCTTGATTCCACAAGTTAACAAGGTTATGGTAGGTTGTCTTCAAGCATTATTTCATGGCAGCCAACACTAACTATGTATTTGGGTTTTTTTGCTTGTTGTAGCTGCTGCTTTTTGCCACCAAGGGAATCTTTGAGGTAGTCATGCTTGAGGTCACGTACCTTATTTCCACTAATCCTGTGTAATATTTTTATTCATGGAAAGTGTACATGGTGCAAGTCTGTGCTCAGGGAAGCATGTGAACGCCCCTCCTTGCTCACCTTGCCTTCCCAGGTGTGCAACAGGTACAGAGCTCTGAATGTGGAAGGCTAGTCAATGGATGATGTGGATGGATGATGGTCTCTCTATGTAAGAGGTCTTGCCAAGGTCAGAAAGTACTACCCTCCTGTATTGTAACACCTCCATGAGGAAAAAAAAAGTAGCTTGTAATGGAACAAAATCTAGTTGGAGATGAGTGACTAGTGGAGTCCCTCAGGGGTCAGTACTGGGACTGGTACTAGTCGATATTTTCATCAATGACGTGGATGAGGGTATAGAATGTACCCTCAGCAAGTTTGCTGATGACACTAAACTGGGAGGAGTGGCTGACACACCAGAAGGCTGTGCTGCCATTCAGCGAGACCTGGACAGGCTGGAGAGCTGGGCAGGGAGAAACTTGATGAAATTCAACAAGGGCAAGTGTAGAGTCTTGCATCTGGGAAAGAACAAGAAAGACCCTGTACCAGTACAAGTTGGGGGCTTACCTGCTGGAGAGCAGTGTAGGAGAAAGGGACTTGGGGGCCAATGGCATCCTGGGGTGCATTAGAAAGGGTGTGGTTAGAAGGTCAAGGGAGGTTCTCCTCCCCCGCTATTGGGCCTTGGTGAAGCTGCATCTGGAATGATGTGTCCAGTTCTGGGCCCCTCAGTTCAAGAAGGACAGGGAACTGCTTCAAAGAGTCCAGCACAGAGCCACAAAGATGATGGAGTGGAACATCTCCCTTATGAGGAAAGGCTGAGGGAGCTGGGTCTCTTAACTTGGAGGAGACTGAGGGGTGACCTCATCAGTGTTTACAAATATGTTAAAGGCAAGTGTCAGGAGGACAGAGCCAGGCTCTTCTCAGTGATGTCCAGTGATAGGACAAGGGGTAATGGATGCAAACTGGAGCATAGGAGGTTCCATGTGAATATCAGGAAGAACTTCTTTACTGTGAGAGTGACAGAGCACTGGAACAGGCTGCCCAGAGAGGTTGCAGAGTCTCCTTCACTAGAGACATTCAAAACCCACCTGGACACATTCCTGTGTGATGTGCTGTAGGTGACCCTGCTCTGGCAGGGGGGTTGGACTAGATGATCTTTTGAGGTCCCTTCCAACCCCTGAGATTCTGTGATTCTGTTAGACATATCCCTTCTCAGGGGAACAGAAGGTCCAATATACTAGACCCTCCTCCTAGTGAAGTCTGCTGCCTCCCTGGGGCCTGGGTTAAGGCCATCACTAGGAAACTTCTTAGCCTGGTGTGGCCTTCAGACTATTACCCATTACTGCCTCTCCATGTGGGTGACAGTGAAGCCACAACATATTATGCAAGAGTGATCAAAAGTGACTTAAGTGACCTAAGGTTGGTGAGGGATTTCAAAGCACAGTTTATTTTTAACTCTTCTTCCAGTTATGGGTAGCAACATTGGAAGAAATGGGCAGATTCAGTTTATTAATACATGATTCCATGGCTGATGCCACCGTCACAACTTTGGATTTTCTGATAATGGGGTGGCCTACGCAGCACACAGCCTGCTGGTGTTGAATGGGATTAAGCTTTCTCAAATGGGGAGGAGGGTCTTTGCTCATGAGGTAGTGGGTCTTACTGACAGCTTTAAACTAGACTTGAAGGGGGAGGGGGATGATACCTAGCTTGCCTGTGAAAAGCTATGGGATGGCATGCCAGATTTAAAGGGGTGGGTGCTATTGAGGGTTTCAGCCTGTTGCTCAGAGATGTACTGGATAGACTGGAGCACACTTGAAGTCTTACGGAGACTAGGGGGGTCCTGAGGTAATAGTGATGTCAGGTATTGAAATAAATACATTTTGGAGGAAAAATCACATTTGGGGGGAAAAAATTTCCATAAAAAAAGAACGTAACGGACATGCAGAATAAAAACAGGTCCTAGATAACAGTGAAACAGTAAGAATTAGACAAAACCAGATTCCAATTAGAGAAAAATAGTAGTCAACATCCCAAGTAGTCAACAGCCTGGCCTTGAGACAGAGCTGCAAGGCATCTGCAATACAGATGAAAAAGATGGAAAGAAGCACTCCCTTCAGCTTATCTCTGTTACAGTCTTGAGCACTGGGTGGAAAAACATGGAGTAATTGAAAATACTGGATTAAGACATTGAGCCATTAGCATACTGAAATACCCACCCTCAGGCTGGAGGGACCCCTGCTAACAACAAGCTCCTAGCTCTTTGAGAATGCAAAATTTTTCAGCATTGCCACTTTAAATGGAAGTGAGGAATTAGTTGATCAATTGTGTGCAAATGCATCTCTCATTCTATCAAGTTCTTTCTCATGTTGCTTTTTTTGGGTATAAAGGTAGCACTTGTGTTTTGAGAAACTGAGCTTGCTTTGTGGAATACCATCCTGCTTCCTTTTCTGCTCAGAACTGGATATTAAAGCAAATACCTAGACTGTGTGTGGATCGTCTTCTTGCACACCAGGTGATGGATCCCACTTTCAGGAGCCAACAGGGAAACACCAGTGAAATACCTCCAAGGAATTCCAACCAGTAGGTCAGCTTAATTGGAGGCCCAACTTAAATGTCTCCATGCAAACACATGTAGTGTGGGTGTCCTGGTTTAAATAGGACAAACCAGAAAGCAGAACTGCTCCCTATTACCCCAGCCCTACACCCTCCCAAGGGAAAACAGAAGGAGGATAGGGGAGATGTAAGGGTTGGAAATTGAAACTAGAATGAATTTATGGTAACACAAAAAAAGGGAGTAACACATGGGGGAAAGAACAGATTATAAATTTATATACAAATACACAAAACCAATCTTGCTGATCACAGGAGTAGTTGGGTGAGAGTCCCTTGCTGCAAGGCTGCTTCAGGTGAGGGGTCCGTGGTTCCTCACAGCACCAGATGGAGTTGGATTCTGGAAAGCTTTTGGCAAATTGAAGAATCTCCAAGCAGGAACAGCTGCAAACACAGCAGTGCAGGAAGAAAATGGGGGTGAGCTTCTAGTTCTTCTGAATTTTATAAAGAGTACAGCAGGAAGTGGGGGGAATACTGACCCCTCTCTGTTCTGACCCTCCTGCATCCATCAGGATCCTAAGGACCTTTTCCCTAGTTCCTCTTATAGGTGTCCAACACTGTGCCAGGGTCACTTAAACCATAATAATGGGGAATAAACAAGAGGAGTTAGAGACACACACACGACTGCAGGGCTATGATCTTATTGGCATCATGGAGACATAGCAGGATGACTCCTATGATCAGTGTTGGCATAGAAAGCTACAGGTTCTTTAGGAAGGACAGGCAGGGAAGACAAGGAGGAGATGTTCCCTTCTGCATCAATGACCAACTGGAGTGCATGGAGCTCCACCTGGGGAGGATCTGACTGAGACCTTATGGATCAGGATTAAAGGGAGGGAAGGGATGAGGGACACTGTAGTGGGTGTCTGCTACAGGCAACCCTACCAGAAGACTGAGTGGATGAGGCTCCTTATAGCCATATAAGAGTAACCTCATGTTCACAAGCCCTGGTCTTCCTGGGGGATTTTAGCCACCCCAGTATTTGTTGGAGGGACAACACAGCAGGGCATAAGCAGTCCCAGAGGAATGTATTGATGATAAATTTCTTCTCCAAATAACAGAGGAGGCAACAAGCAGAGGTGCTGTGCTGGATCTTGTTCTCTTCAACAAGGAAGGGCTGTTGGGGAATGTGAAGCTCAAGGGCAGCCTTGGCTACACTAACTATGAAATGGTGAATCTATTCTACCATTCCTTAGACAACAAGGAGAGCACACAGCAAGCTCCCTATCCTAGACTTCAGAAGAGTAGACCTTGGCCACTTCAGGGACCTGCTTGGTAGAGTACCATGGAATAAAGCCCTGGAGGGAAAAGGAGCCCAAGTAAGCTGATGAATATTAAAGGATCACCTCCCCCAAGCTCAGGAGCAATGCATCCCAACAAAGTGAAAGTCAGGCAAAAAATGCGAGGAGGCCTGCATGGATGAACAAGGAGCTCCTCAACAAACTTGCACGCAAAAAGGAGACCTATAGTGCATGGGAGCAGGACAGGTAGCCTGGGAGGAATACAGAGAAATTGTGTGAACAGCCAGAGATCAGGCTAGGAATGCTAAAGCCCTGGTAGAATTGAATCTGACCAGGGATAGCAAGAGCAACAAGAAAAGCTTCTGTAGGTATATTGGTGATAAAAGGAGGACTAGGGAAAATGTGGAGCCTCTCTGAAAGGAAATGGGAGACCTGGTCACACAGGATATGGAGAATGCTGAGGGACTCAATTACTTTTTTGCCTCAGTCTTCGCCAGCAACTGCTCAAAACATCACTGCCCAAGTCACAGGAGGCAAAGGAAGGGACTGGGAGAATGAAGGACCACCCACTGTAGGAGAAGATCAGGTTCAAGATCATCTAAGGAACTTGGAAGTGCTCAAGTCCATGGGACTTACTGAGATAGATCTGTGGATCCTGAGGAAACTTGCAGATGAAGTTGCTATGCCACTATCCTTCAAGTTTTAGAAACTGGCATTCTGAAGTTGCCACTGACTGGAAGAGGAGAGACAGCGCCAATTTTTAAAAAGGCAAAAAAGGAAGACCTAGGGAGCTACAGACTAGTCTTCATCACCTCTGTGCCCAGCAAGATCAAGGAGCAGATCCTCCTGGAAACTATGCTAAGGCATATGGAAAATAAGGAGGTGCTTGAAGACAGCCAACATGGCTTCACTAAGGGCGAATCGTATTTGGTGGTCTTCTGTGGCAGGGCTACAGCTTTGGTGAATAAGGGAAGAGCAACCCATGTCATCTACCTGGATTTATGCAAAGTATTTGACACTGTCCCACACAGCAACCTTGTCTCTAAACTGGAGAGACATGGACTTGATAGATGGACCACTCAGAAGGTAATGAATTGGCTGGATGGTTACACTCAGAGAGTTGTGGTCAACAGCTCAGTGTCCAAGTGGAGATCAGTGATGAGTGGCATTCCTCAGAGCTCAGTACTGGGAGTCATGCTGTTTTACATCTTTTTCAGTGACATGGATGTAGGGAATGAGTGCACTCTAAGCAAGTCTGCTGACAACACCAAGCTATGTTGTGTGGTCAACAAGCTGAAAGGAAGGGGTTCTATAAATCCATGATTTTACAACAGAATTTATTGCAAACTGGTAGATCTAAGACAGAGAATGACATCCTTGTAGCCCTCTGTTGGACTCTCTCAAGTAAATCCCTGTCCCTCTTGAACTGGGGAGCACAGAACTGGACACAATACTCCAAATGAAGTCTCACCATGGCCGAGTAGAGGGGGAGGAGAACCTCCCTCAATCTGCTGGACACACTCCTCTTAATGCACCCCAGGATACCACTGGTCTTCTTGCTACAAGGGCACATTGCTGTCCCATGGATAACTTGTTGTCTACCAAGGTCCTGTACTGGTGCATTTTGTTGTTCCTTCCCAGGTGCAGGACTCTGCACTTGCTCTTGTTCGATCTCATTAGGTTCCTCTTTGCCCAGCTCTCCAACCTGGCCAAATCTTGCTGAATGGCTGCACAGCCTTCAGGTGAATCAGGCAATCCTCCCAGATTTGTGTCATCAGCAAACTTGCTGAGAAGATACTCTGTCCTGTCATCAAGCTTATTGATAAAGACATTGGACAGGACCGGATTCAGCACTGATCCCCGAGGGACTCCACTAGTTACAGGTCTCCAGCTGGGCTCTGCACCACTGATCACCACTCTTTGGACTTTCTGTGTAGCCAGTTCTTACTCCATCTCACTGTCTGTTCTTTTATCCCATATATCTTGAGCTTGCTCACAAGGATGTTAGGGGAGACTGTGTCAAAAGCCTTGTAGTCAAGGTAGACTATATCCACTGGTCTCCCTGTATCTATCCATTTAGTCACAACATCACAGAAGTCTATTAGATTTCCCCTTGGTAAATCCATGCTGACTACTCCTGATAGCCTTCTTCTCTTACGTGTTTTGAGATAACCTCCAAAATCAGCCACTCCATCCTTTTTCCAGGAATGGAGGCTGACTGACCAGGCTGACTGGTTTGTAATTTTCTGAATCTCCCTTCTTGCCCTTTTTGAAGACTGGAGTGACATTTGCTTTCCTCCAGTCCTCAGGCACCTCTCCAGTCTGCCGTGATCTTTTGAAAATGACAGAGAGTGGTAGGGCAATAACATCAGCCCCATCAGGGCCCGTGGACATGTGCACATTCAATTTACATAACTGATCTCTGACCCACTCTTCATTGACTAGTGGAGCGTCTTCCCTCCTACAGGCTTCCTTTCCTGTATCCAGGGTCTGAAGTTTATGAGGACTGGTCTTAGTAAAGACTGAAGCAAAGAAGGTATTCAGCAAAGTACACAAAACATTAATATTTCCTAGGTTTGTAATATACAAATCCTAAAGTTTTAATTAGTCCTATGAAACACTGGTGGTAGTATTTTAAGTGTAGTCACTTAGCAGATAGTGAGTTGTGGGGAGTATGTGAACCTGTTGCCTATGTGTCAATCTTACATTAGAGGTCAGATATTGCATGCTGGAATGGATGTACTTCTGAGTCAGTACAGCTTTGATTATACAGGGTGTGTCAGGATAGATAAGATGTACAGGACTTTCAGTGGCTTAAAGAGAGGGAAACCCCAAGAGGTATGAGTGGTAAGAAGGAAGGAAAAGCGATTGCTGTTAGCTAGTGAGAAGACACAAGTAAAATATGGATGAGGTGATCACTGTCTCATGCTTGTGCATAATGCTTCTCTGTTAGGTTAGGCAGTAATTATGCTGTCAGTAGAAGTGTTGTAATCTAGTATTATGGATAGCGTAATTAGTTCACATGTACATATCCCTTCTCACAGCTCTATCAGTCAAATTATGTGGATACCACGTCAGTGGCATCAAGCATCCAATTGAATGAATTGGTATACTTCCCGGGGAAAATTTTGGTCACACAGTCCTCCTGCTCCCTGCTTACTGTTTCCAACTGGGAATTTAACATTTTACTCCATCTTCAGCTCTTTTCTTTAAGGGCTTTTCCAATCTCACACTTCCAGCCCATGTAGCTGACCTGCATGAAAGATCCTGCTGCTTCCCTAGAAGTGATGCATCTACCGAGGGAGGAGATGTGTGTCTGGAGTCTGGAAAAAAATACCTAACAGCTTGTGTCTAGGACTGCAGAGCTAGCAGTCAGCAAGAACCCTGAACAGCGCTCCCAGTAGGTGCTGTTTGTTCTCATGCTAATGTGGATGATTGTTGCTAAGCATCACCTTAAGGAGCACTGCCTCTGTCCTTCACCCCTGAGCAGCTGTAGTGCAGTCTCATCTCTTTGGTGAGGTTGTACTGGCAGCACTGAAACAGCCAACAGTGGTCCTGATGCTGGGAACCAACATTGGTACCTCTTTGCCACCTTAATTACTGAACTGGGTGCCATGGTTGATGATGCTCACCTGTCTCATTACTTCAGAGCTTGTGTGCTGCAAATGCCAAAGAAGGCAGGAAGAAGAAGACAAACTTCAACTCTGGTGTTGGTCTCTCAGCCTTTAGCACTCTGAAATTTGTGTTGATAGAATAACAGTATTTTGCATTTGGAAATTGCTCTGTAAGATGCTTGTTGTACGTTCCACACTTGTATTACTTTCAGGCTTATCTTTTGCAAGATGTCAGTAACACTCACCTGGTTACTGTCTAAGGTGACACCTTGTTCCTCCCTCGACTTGTCCATGCTGAGGACACAGCTGCTATCTGTCAGCTGTAGCTGTTCGTGCATGGTTACATCTGAAGTCTGACTTTGTGGGGTAAGAGCCTATCTGCAAAGACCTGCTCGCTGTAGCCCGCTGGTCCTTTCAAAACGCGTAATCTTACCCTACAGCAGGATAATGAGAGTGATGTTGGTTGGTACAAGCAGGAAAGATATCTGAAAGTCAAAACGCCTTAAGGCAGCTTTCCTCCAAAGATGGCTTCCTGTCCCTCCTCACCTCTCCTTTGCTTTTCTGGACGGATGGGGTTTTATCATTGACTGTTTTCCCTTCCCAACACAAGGTGGCACTCCCGTTCCAAGAGGGGGATTTTTCAGCCCTGCAGCCCCGCTCTCTTTTAGAAAACAGCATGCATTAGCTACAAGCTGTTTGGCCATTTACTGCTTTTTACTGTATGACATCCCAAGAGTGCATCTGAATGGTATCTAGAGGAAGAAAACAATTTGCCAGCAGTGATCTGGAGGGAGGGAATGATCAAAATTACAGAGCAATGCTGGCAAGGCAAATCCAGGAGTAACTTGATGCTGAATGCAGCTGTGCTCTTGCTTTTTTTCTAATCCTTTGGCATCTCACCAGGAGAAGGTTCCCCCTTCAGCACTTTCCAGCCTTATCCATGCCTAATTTCTACTGTTTCCATTAGTCAGAATAACTCCTGCCAAGGGCAGGCAGGCTCTGTGTCCTGTTGCACCTTGCATCCTGCTGGTAGTTGCATGCCACTGTGTGAAAGGTCCTCAAACAAAGGGAAGTACAAGTACAGGAAGAATAGGACTACTGGCAAAAAGAGTGGAAAGAGGCAAGAAGTGTAACATCCTCCTCTATTCGGCTGACTCTATAGGAATCCTCTCTTTGTCAAGATCCAGTATTAACACTTGTTTCAGGAATGCTGTAAGCATTTTTGGGTGTGAAGGGTTGTTGCCTGGTCTTACACCTCCAAAAATCAAGTGAGAACCAGTTAGCTGCTGCTTATTCTGTTGCTATGCAGTACTTTTAAATCAGTATTTCCTCAGGGTTTGCACTTCTATGCTATGTGCTATCAGCAGTAGGAAGATCCTGGCCATGTAGTCAACACCTCTTTCTGAAATGCTGAACTCTTATGCATGATTTACTTGCTGTTCTCCCCCACACTGCAAGGTATTTATTACCTAAACTGACCTAGTAATCAATTTCTATGAAGTCTTAATGAAAACTACAAAGGAATATAAATAGAGAAATATGTAGCCAAATACTACCTGGCCTTCCTTCTATCCAGCCTGTCTCCCTTTTTCATTGCTCTGCAGCCTTGGCTTGCTGCTCTTACAAAAACCATGGGGTTAAATCTCAGTACTCTTGCCTTTTTTGGATCAAGAATTACTGAGAACAATGCAGCAATAATCTGCCATGTATCACAGTGAGTTATGGAGATCAGAGTTACAGGGGAAAAGAAATTGAGGCAATGGGGCACAGAAACATGAAATGGCTTCCTTTAGGGGAACATAGCAGAGAAGTGACAAACTCTGAAATAGCACTTCTAAACACTACTTTAAGTGTAGGGAACAAACTCTGAATTAGCACTTCTAAACACTACTTTAAGTGTAGGGAAAAGACTGATGTGTCACCTTCAGTGTAGGTTTAAACATTCCCTGACACTGACTGACTAGTCCAGTAGGATGACAGTGGTCAGAGATGCAGGAAATCTCATTTGGCTATTAAAAGCTGTCTGTGTCTTGGACTGCACCCCAGAATCCAAATTCTACTTCTGTAGAAAAAAATGAGCAGAACAATACCCAAATGCCAATCTGCTCTGAAAATCTGACTTAGGCTGGATGCTCCAGAAAGTCAAGTTGACCATAGAAATGAAGGTGAGGCAACAGGAAGCTCTGCCAAATCTAAAGCATATGAAGCTGCTTTTGACCAGTGAAGAAATTGTCCTAGATATCAGTAGGGTAAGGGCCCTGAGAGCTGAGTTTTTCCAGCACTTACTGAGAGATATGCCTCTGCCAGAAGTAATAGGCCAAGAGAGGCAGAAGTGAACCCTCACCCCCACCTCAGCCACTCAGTTTGCATACATGATATCTGGTAGCAGTGGATCAATGACAAAGCACAGGGCTGTGCATGGCATAGTCCAAGGCACTGGCTACCATCCCATGCTACAGTCCCAGCAGCAGAGATGGCAGTCTCCAGGGGAAAGGAGCAGTTTGTTTGAGTGCCTGGGAGTTGGTCCACTTGGTTGCATTTGTCAGGGAAGGCTTCAAGGGGTGTTATTTTTTATAGTTTTGAAGGTCTCCACCTTATATTTATTACTTTTACTGTGTGTTCTTCACACTTGAATTACTAAACTTGGCATGCATATCACCAAAGCATTTCAAGTCTGGGTCCTGACCTGTGTTCTGTCTGTAAAACAGGGGTGATACTACCTAGTCTAGTAAAGCTTAAGCTCAACTGGACAAGGACTTTTTGTGGTTATTCAGATTTTTATGTATGTATTATGAGTTTTGAATTAGGTAGCTATAACTTCCATGCTTAGAACAGTAAGCTCATTAGAAGACCTCTTTCCTCTTTTAGCTTGTAGAAGACATAGGCAGCAATACATTTCTTCCATTTTTTTAAAAATCTCTTGGTAAAACTCTTTCCTCCTCTTCCCCTTCCTGCCCCTGCCCCAAAACAAGCCTAGAATATCTGTAAAAGTGAGACTTGTTGTCAAGTATCTGCAGTTGCAGTCAATACGAATCTATTTCAGCTAATTAGATTTCACAAATCCATTATGGTTCTCTTGTTGGTACCTGCAAACAAACAAACAAAAAAATGGTGTGTCTCTTATAAGGCCTTTCTGTTATAGTACAGCTTCCCAGTGCTTGGCAAGCATGAGTACAACTGCAGTTGGCTACAAAACAGTGTAAGAAAGAGGAACCTTGGCTCTGGAATGCAGCTGTAAAGCCAAGAGTAATGCCTATATGTCTTGTAACCTTTGCTGATTGAGTGAGTGACATAGTATCACATGATGGCTTTCATAGACTATTAAGAATCAAGTATCACCAGAATGTAAGTTTCCACAAAACTGGCATAGCACATGGAACTAAACAGGGTGGATTCGTTTGGTCAAACTGTAGGGATTTGGAAAGTTTTGTCATGGCCCTGCCACTGCTTTCTGTGTACAGGCAAACCTGTCTCCACTTTTCCCTCTCTAAAGTGGAAATAAATCTGCTCTCATTTTTAATAGTGTGTATTTAAATAATAACTTTTGTACAGCAGAGATCATCAGCTGGGCAAAGATTTAGAAGGAAGAGGCTAAAGGGGCGTTAGTCATACACCAGTATCAGCCAACATGGTATATGCTCGTGAGCTGTTAGACTTAACAGAGCCTTTCACCTCTCCAAGGGTGCTTCATATCTTACTGGCTGCTGTAACATGCTATTTTTCACCAGCTGTTTCTAATCTTATTGTAAGATCTTCTGAGCTATCTTATTTGCAAAGATTTTAACTAGACTTTGAAATCTTAAAGGAGAAAAGGATAGGTAGGTGATGAATATTTCTCACCACAAGAGTATGTTTCAAGATTACCTTCTTCTCACTCACAGACTTTGAAATTTATTTCTATGGCTAAAATGTCAGCCCTTACCAGTGCTCAGACTGGAACTGGTGATCTCTGTCTAATTCCCAGAAAAGAGGCATTTTCACTCCAGCCTTCACTCTGAAAAGTGCTTGCAAACACTGTTTCTTGTATCTCAGCCTATTGCACCACCACGTAACTTCTCTGGCTTGAGAGTGGAGGATGGTCTGGGTGGTGCTTGGCAGCAATACCATAGCAGGGTTAAGACAATGTTGCTGTTGCCTGCGTAGGCTGGTTGCAGTGCTTAGCTCTACACTGGAGTCTGAAGCTTACAGCTTGCTTGACCACCTCTAGCCAGGACAGAGCCACACACTGGAAGAGCAGCATGGGGGTCTTGCACCTTGCCCTCTGCAGCTTGAACCTGTAAGAACGGTGACTGTCTGCATGTGAGCTCTGTGGATGCATTTTTGGCTTGAAGAACTGTTTTGGGTAGTGATGTTTGGTTTGGGTTTTTTTTTGGCAAATTTTTCCCAGGAGAGAGAGTACTCCACACAAATAATGTAGAGAGGAATGAATCAACTTCTTGTAGCTCCAGCTAAACTGCATTTACTGTGTTGCTGTGATGCCTTAGAATCACAGAATCATAGCACCATTCAGGTTGGAAAAGACCCTTGGGATCACTGAGTCCAACCATCATCCCTACTCTACAAAGTTCTCCCCTAAACCAAATCCACCAACACCACATCCAAACGACCCTTAAACACATCCAAGGATGGTGACTCAACCACCCTGCCTGAGCAGCCTATTCCAGTGTCTAACCACTCTTTCTGTGAAAAAAATTTTCCTAATGCCCAGTCTAAACCTCCTCTGTTGCAGCTTGAAGCCATTCCCTCTTGTTCTGTCAGTAATTACCTGTGAAAAGAGACGAGCAGCAACCTTTCTACAATGACCTTTCAGGTAGTTGTAGAGACTGATGAGGTCTCTCCTCAGCCTTCTCTTTCTCAAACTAAACATTCCCAGCTCCCTCAAGCATTCTTTATAAGATTTTTTCTCTAGGCCCTTCACCAGCTTCATTGCCCTCCTCTGTACTTGCCCCAGCACCTCTATCTCTCTTAAATTGAGGTGCCCAAAACTGGACACAACACTCCAGATGTGGCCTCACCAGTGCTGAGTACAGGGGGACAATCACCTCTCTAATTCTGCTGGTCACACTACTTCTAATACCAGCCAGGATGCCATTGGCTTTCTTGGTCACCTGGGCACACTGCTGGCTCATGTTCATCCGCTTGTCAGTTAGAACCTCCAGGTCCTTTTCTGCCAGACAATCTCCAGCCACACCTCCCCAAGACTGTAGCATTGCATGGGGTTGTTGTGGCCCAAGTGCAGGACCCAGCACTTGGCCTTGTTGAAGCCCACACCATTGACATTAGCCCAACAACAGCCCAACAATCCAATCTATCCAAGTCTCTCTGTAGACCCTCCCTATCCTCATGCAGATCAACACTCCCGCCCAGCTTGGTGTCATCTGCAAACTCACTGATAATATAGTGATAATAATGATAATGATAATAATGATAATATAAAATGTCTTTATCAAGATCATCAATAAAGATGTTAAACATAAACAGTCCCAACACTGAGCCCTGAGGAACACCACTTGTGACTGGCCCCAGCTGGACTTGACTCCGTTGACCACCACTCTTTGGGCCCAACTGTCCAGCCAGTGATTGACCCAACAGATCGTGTGCTCATCCAGGCCATGAGCACCCAGCTTTTTAATGAGAGTTCTGTGGGGAACCATATCAAGTGCTTTTTGGAGGTCCAGATAGACAATGTCCACAGCCTTTCCCTCATCTAATAGTCAAGTCATCAGTTCACAGAAGGAGACCAGGTTGGTCAGGTAGGACCTGCCTTCCATAAACCCATGATGGCTGCTCCTGATCCCGTTTGTCATCTATGTGGCTTCTAATGACACTCAAGATGATCTGCTCCATGACCTTCCCTAGTACCAAGGTCAGACTAACAGGTCTGTAGTTTCCCAGATCCTCCTTTCTGCCTTTCTTATAGATGGGTGTTAGTTACATTTCCTACCCTCCAATCCATTGGGACCTCCCTAGTTAGCCATGGCTTCAGGTAAATAATGGAAAGTGGCTTGGCAATCACAGTTGCCAGTTCTTTCAGCACCCTTGGGTGTAACCCATCCAGTCCCATAGATTTGTATGTGTCTAAGTGGTGTAGTAGGTCTCTGAACAATTCTTCTTTAATTGTGATGACTTCATTCTGCATTCCCTCCCTGTATCCTAGCTCATGTGGCTGGTACCCATGGAACAGCTAGTTCCACTGCTAAAGACTGAGGCAAAGCAACTGTTGAGCATCTCAGCCTTTTCCTCATCCTTTGTTACTAAGATTCCCTCTGCATCCAGTAAAGGATAGAGATTTTCTCTAATCCTCCTTCTGTTGTTAATTAACTTATAGAAACATTTCTTATTATCCCTAATAGCTGTAGCTGATTTGAGCTCTAGCTGTGCTTTGGCTCTCCTAATTTTCACCCTGCATACATTCACTTCATCTTTATAGACTTCATGAGTGACCTGTCCCGTCTTCCAAAGGTCATAGACTGTCCAGCCAAAGGTCCCTATTTAGCCAGGCTGGTCTCCTACCCCGCTTACTGGTTTTTCAGCACAGGGGGACAGCCTCCTTCTGTGCCTTTAAAACTTCTTTCCTGAAGTATGCGCCTTCCTGGATTCCTTAATCCTTCAAGGCAGCCTCCCAAGGGACTTTGTCAATCAGTCTTCTGAGCAGGTCAAAGTTTGCCCTCTGTAAGTCTAAGGTAGCAGTTTTATTAATCCCTTTCCTTGTTTCTCCAAGGACAAAACCTCAATCATCTCATGATCACTGTGCCCTAGATGGCTTCCAACCTTTACTTCGCCCACAAGATCTTCCCTGTTCACAAGAAGCAGGTCCAGGAGGGCACCTTCCTTGGTCAGCTCACTAATCAGCTGTGTGAGGAAGTTATCCACACATTCCAGGAACCTCTTGGATTATTCCCTCTCTGCTGTGTTGTATTCCCAGGAGATGTCTGGGAGGTTAAAGTCCCCCACAAGGACAACAGTGAGTGACCAGGAGATTTCTCCCAACTGCTTATAGAAAGCTTCACCCACCTCACTGCTATGGTTGGGAGGTCTATAGCAGACTCCCACAGTGATGTCAGCTTTTTTGGCCCTTAACCTAAATCAAACACTCTCATACTCATCATGACTATATTTGATTTCGAAGCTCTCATAGCATTCTCTAACATACAGGACCACTCCACACCCCCTCCTTCCCCTTTTATTCCTCCTAGAGAGCTTGTAGCCATTCATTGTGGCACTCCAGTCGTGTGATGCATCCCATCACCTTTCTGTGATAGCCACTATGTCATAGTTTTTCTGGTGTATCATTCCTACTTCATGCTCATCTTCAACTCCTCTTCTTTCACCTTCTGACTCCTCTCATAACACTGCAGTACCTTTGTTTGTGCTATCCCTTTGAGGCTGATATTCACTGAAGGTGCTTGCATCTCTTCCCATTTAAATCTGCCCTTTCCAACGCAGTGCACCCATGGCTGCTTCCAACACCCGCCACACAACCCACACCTCCATCACAGGTCCCTAAAGACAAGTCATTACCTTCCCAGTGCTCTGTCCTGTTCATCTCTGATGTAAGTGTAGAGTGATGGCTCAGCAGCATCTCTTGCAGTCACTATGGTGACAGTGATCAGGCAAAACAGAACATTCATTATTCTAGAAATAGTAACTTCCAGAGGCTTGCTGCTGCTTAGATATATTTATTTGGAGGTTGATTGTTTCTTGAGCTGTCAATTATATTTCCAGTGACACATGCATAGAAAACCAGAGGAACATTAGGGGTAGTGGAGTTCAAATCCACTGCTGCCACGTCTTCATGGTGTCCTTTGTTACATCAGGAAAAGTTCCAAAAAATGGTAGCCTGGTTACCACTGAAGGAAAGGCTTGTGGGTTCTTGCTGATGACCTCTTTCTTTTTTTCTTTTTTTTTCTTTTATTTTATTCCTTCCTTCTTTTTATTTTCCTTTTTTTTTTTTTTTTTTTTTTTAAATAATCAAGAAGGGATGTCACAGTGCTAACTTTGTGATAATTAAGCCTTTGATGCATTGTATCTCAGTACATCTGATACAAAACCATCTACTGACATGTGCTATTATTCTTAGTGCTGCTTTAAGCTGAACCACTCCAGGAAAATTTCTGAGGGATAATGTGCATAATTCTCAAGGACAAGACAAGGAGGACAGTGTAAGGTATCTGTACAACATCAGTCCTGGAAAACTAATGTGGCAGGGAGGCTGTCATAGCAGTGACTGGCATTAAAAATAGTGCTGTTCTCTATCTTGATGTGCCAACAGAAATATTTAAGAAGGTTTTTTTGTTTGTATGACCCTTAAAATAAGTGCAAAACTTCAATAGTGGATTTTGCAGCAAAGACTTTTAAGTTATATAGCTGTTAGGGGAAGAAACTATTTTCACTGAAGTGGGATCACAGCTGTTTGCTTGGAGATGGTAAAGACATACCCTAAGACAAAAGCAGTCTTTTAAGTGCATAGCTGTGACAGTTACATCTCTGCTCTGTGCTATATTTGTTTGTTACAAACAAGTAAACAGACACATGCTGTGATTTTTAATATTACTGTCAGCTAAACCACTCTGGGAAATATTCCAGGGAGCATTGGGCAGAATTCTGAAGGACAGATTAAGAACAGTGCAAGGTGTCAGTGCTAACAATGGTCCTAGGAGACTACTTTGCTAGAGACAGAGCCTGAAAGGGGGTAAATTTTAAGTGTGTACCTTCTTTTGCTAGTACAAGCAGGCATAATCAAGTGTTTGCAAACAGCTTGTGTTACAAGCAGCCCCAAATACTCAAATTTAACAGTATCTAGGCCCATGCTTAAGTCCCCTTTTCTGCACAAGTGAAGTGGGGTTTCAGTTATAAAGCCACGTGTGTCCTTTCTTGAAATAGAAGACTGTATTACACCTGACGTCATTGCAATTCACAAGGCAGTGGTTAGAGTGTGAAAATTTACTCCTCTGGCGTGGCTCTGTTTGCTGTTAGCCGATCAGACCACGTAGCTCATCTTGATTTTGGAGCCTGGTGGATGATACTACCCAATATTCAGGGTAAACAGCTCATACTACAGCCAAAGTTCACTCTAGCAGGTCTGAGTTGTAATCTCTGCTTACAGTTTGCATTGACAAATGGTATAAAAAAGGGAGGGAGTTAGAGGAAGTGGATGAGACTGTTTAACTCATATTGTTGATGTGTCCATTCAAAGTGCAACATCAGAGTCAGCTGAGAATGAGTAAATGCCCATTTACGAGTGCCTGACCTTAGACTCTGGACCTCCAGAGTTGAAGAATCCCTAAAGGGCCTCAGAATTACACATCAGCTGAAACAAGGGTGACTTGAACTTCAATATAAATGCCATGTCCATTTTGGCTTTGTAATGGGCTCTGAGATAATGGCATGTATTACCTCAGAGGAATCTGTTTTGCCATCTCACCATAGACCTATTGGCTGGCACTATCCAAGTGGCAATGCTCTTAAGGAGCTTGTCATCTCCGGGCCTTTTGGTTCAGAAGACATCTCTAGGCAAGGAAATCCTGCCTGGATATGACTGTATATGAAAGCACAGCAGCAGTGCTTAAAATGTGATATTCATGCATAGTAGGTCTCCCACAAATTTTATTTCATCACTTTTTGCTTGAGTCTGGGCACCTATTTAAACATGAAGAAACCTACAAAACAAGATAAGCTGTTGCAAAAAGCAACAGCTTCAGTTCAACTGGATTTTTGGATGAGGCCTTAAATGGGTTCTGACAGCTATTGGGCTCTTTGACTTCTACTTAAATGAAAATCTCTGTAGATAAAAAGTTTGTATTTAAAGGGTTGTGATTTTGTCCCTTTGTGGAGGAGTGCTACTAGGGACTCAAAGTGCTATTAGGGAAAAAAGGATATTTCTCTTGATAGCTTTTCTCTAATGCCTGGCCATTCAACAGGGCTATGGATGAAATAAATTTTCTACTGTGGGGGAATTCTGTTAGAGAAAGCAGCCCAAATTCACAGAGCTCAAGGGTGGCATTTTTCAACAGTACGAGCTGCTGTATAAACCAATGGCAGATTTGTCCCTGACCTCCATGATAGCAGCACTAGGCCAACATTGTATGCTCTAGCAAATCATTCCCTCAGGCTCTGAAAATTCTGTGCTGTTGTCCTGCTTCTGTCACCCCATATCACACGTGCTCTGAGAGCAAACTATGCAGCAAGGGTGGCAATAGTGTTTTAAGCTGCTGAACTCAGTGTGCAGAGTTGGAGCTGAATACCTAATTGAGAATTATCAATGGCTAGACCAGTGCCAGTGAGTGTGCGTCATTTGTTTTGGAATTTGCAGAAGTACATGCTGCCACCCTAGCTGCAGAACACACAGGGCTGTGGAAAATGGAGGTTTCGTGTCTTGCTAATCTGAGAGAGAAACAAAGCAGTGACACTACCTTTTTCTTGCTTGGAAATACTGTTTGTTGCAGTTCAAGCTGAACACAGCCTTCCAACCACAGAAAATGTAGGCCCTTTCCTGAAGAAAACAGGGGACCTAGCTGTGCAGGATATTGAGAAGGCTAAGGTTCTCAATGACTTCTTTGCATCAGTCTCCGCTGGCAGGTGCTCCAGCCTCATTGCGAAGGTCACCACAAGTGAAAGCAGGGACTGGGAGAAGGAAGTACCCCCCACTGTAGGTGAAGAACAGGTTTGTGACCATCAAAAGAACCTGAAGATGCACAGGTCTATGACACCTGAGGGTCCTGAGGGAGCTGGCGAATGCAGTTGCTAAGCCTCTGCTTTTATTTGAGGGGTTATGGCAGTCTGGTGAGGTTCCTGCTGACTGGAAAAAGGGAACATAGCCCCTGTTTTAAAAAGGGGAAAAAGGAAGTCCTGGGGAACTACAGGCCAGTCAGTCTCACCTTTGTGCCCAGCAAGATCATGGAACAGATCCTACTGGAAAATATGCTTAAGGCACATAGACAATGAGAAGGTGATTGGTGACAGCCAACATGGCTTCACTAAGGACAAATCATGCCTGACCATTTTGTTGGCCTTGTACAGCAAAGCTACAGAGATGGTGGATAGTGGAAAAGCAACTGACATCATCTACCTGGATTTGTGCAAAGCATTTGACACTGTCCCATATGACATTCTGGTCTCCCAGCTGACAAGACACAGATTTGATAGATGGACAACTTGGTGGATAAGTAATTGGCTGGATGGGCACACCCAGAGAGTTGTGGTCAATGGTTCAGTGTCCAAGTGGAGGCAAGTGACAAGTTGTATTCCCCAGGAATCAGTACTGGGATCAGTGCTGTTCAACATCTTTGCTGGAGACATGGACAGTGGGATTGAGTGTATCCTCAGCAAGTTTGCCAATGACACCAAGCTGTGTGGAGTAGTTGACACCCAAGAGGAAAGGGATGTCATCCAGAGGGACCTTGACAAGCTTGAGAGGTGGGCCAGTGCCAACATCATGAAGTTCAACAAGGCCAAGTACAAGGTCCTGCACTTGCACTGGTGCAACCCCAAGCACAAACACAGGCTGGGGAGCGAATGGCTGGAGAGCAGTCCTGAGGAGAAGGACCTTGGGGTGGGGATGAGAACCTCAACATGGGCCACCAGTGTGTGCTGGAGCCCAGAGAGCCAAACACATTCTGGGCTGCGTTGAAAAAAGTGTGGCTGGCAAAGCCAGGGAGGTTATTCTGCCCCTCTTCTCTGGTGAGACTGCACCTGGAATACTTGTACAGCTCTGGAGCCCTTGGCACAGGAAAGATACGGAGTTGTTGGAGAGGGTCCAGAAGAGGGCCACAAAGATGATCTATGGGCTGGAGCACCTCAGCTATGAAGACAGGCTGAGCAAGTTGGGGCTGTTCAACCTGGAGAAGAGAAGGCTCCAGGGAGACCTCATAGCAGCCTTCCAGTACCTGAAGAGAAGAAGCTGAGGAGCAACTTTTCACTGCAGTGGGTAGTGATAGAAAAGGGGGTAATGGTTTTAAACTGAAAAAGGGGATATTTAGGTTAAATATCAATAAGAAATTCTTCACCACAAGGGTAGTAAGGCACTGGTTGCTCAGTGGGGTTATGGAAGCCCCCTCCCTGGAGGTGTTTAAGGCCAGGTTGGATGAGGACTTGTGCAGCCTGGCCTAGTGTGAGGTGTCCCTGCTCATTAATTTTAAGGTGCCTTCCAACTTTAACCATTAAATGATTCTGTGATTCTATAAAATAGAAATATGAGTTTTTACAGGCTGTAGAGCAATAATAATTTAAAGGAAATTCCTCTCTCTGTACAAGCCCAGGCATGCTGAATTCACCCCTTCCTAGAAGCTTGTGTCAATATCCATGCAAGCAAGGCAACTAGTCTGAACAGGTTTCTCATCAGCTTTGAAGTTCCAGTCAGTAGCAGATCAGACCAACTGAGAGACTGAGTGAAATATACCCTGTCAGCTCTACCACTCATTTAGCAGATTCACAGAACACTGTAGGGTGGATGTCACTGCACTGTTGAGTCACCAAAATCTTGAAACTGCTCTAATTTTGATTATTTCATTCTGTCTTGGGCCTTAGAAGTGGCACACAAAAGCTCAGATGGCTCTTTCTTACCTTTTTCCTCAAGTTCACTCTGGTTTGCATGGAGGACTGACCCTACTTTTTCTCTGGGAATCTAGGAAGGGCCCCATTACTCAGATCCACTTCACAGAAAAGTTGAGGACAGATTCTCTCGCCTGCAGGAGCACAAAAGAAATATGAAACACCTGGACTGGACACTGCCCACCCTCCATATCCAACACCATCTTCCTTGGTGTTTCCAGATAGTCCCTACGTAGAGATTTTGGGGGTAGGTTGATACAGCCAAAAGAAAGCTGAGGTTCATTCTAGCTGTCACTGACAGAATGCTTTCCTACAGGATGTGCCAGGTGGGTAATGGCAGAAGCTCCCAGCTTGTCCTGGTCTGTGTGTCAGCTAGCAGAAGTTCAACCCAAGTTCTGCAACTTTTCGGTTGGCTTTGCCCAGACACTTCTCAAAAGCAGGATTTTGAGGCTTCGTTGGATCACAGGGCTCAGTGCTGGGACTGCTCCTGTTTAACATCTTTATCAATGATCTACACAAGGGGATAGAGTGCACCCTCAGTGAGTTTGCAGGTGACACTAAGTTGGGAGGGAGTGTTCATCTGCTGGAGGACAGGGAAGCTCTGCAGAGGGACCTGGACAGGCTTGATCGATGGGCCAAGGCCAGTTGTATGAGTTTCAATAAGGCTAAATGTTGGGTCCTGCCCTTTGGCTACAACAGCCCCTGGCAGGCCTGCAGGTTTGGGGAGGAGTGACTGGAGAGCTCAGAGAGGGACCTGGGGGTGTTGACTGACAGTCAGGTGAACATGAGCCAGCAGTGTGCCCAGGTGGCCAGGAAGGCCAACACTGTCCCGGCCTGCATGAGGAATTGTGTGACCAGCAGGTCCAGGGAGGTGATACTGCCCCTCTACTCGGCCTTGGTGAGGCTGCACCTTGAGCACTGTGTGCAGCTTCGGGTGCTGCAGTATGGGAAGGACACTGAGGTGCTGGAGAGGGTGCAGAGAAGGGCAACGAGGCTGATTAGGGGTGTGGAGAACAGGTGTTATGAGGAGAGGCTGAGAGAGCTGGGGCTGTTCAGCCTGGAGAAGGGGAGGCTGAGGGGAGACCTCACTGCTCTCTACACCTGCCTGAGAGGAGGTTGTAGTGAGGCGGGTGTTGGCCTCTTCTCACTACTGACCAGTGATAGAACAAGAGGAAATGGGGTCAAGTTGCACCAGGGGAGGTTCAGATCATGTATTTCTTCACAGAAAAATTTCTTCACAGAAGGAGTGGTGAGGTGTTGGAACAGGCTGCCCAGGGAGGTGGTAGAGGCACCATCCCTGGAAGAGTTTAAAAAAAGGGTAGACGTGGTGCTTCAGGAGATGGTTCCGTAGTTAGGGGTTGTAGTGTGGACAGTTTGACTTGGTGATCTTGAAGGTCTTTTCCAACCTGGATGATTTGATGAATCTATGATTCTATGATTCTACAGTGATTTCAGTGAAGGCCTCAGCATTCAGAACAGACAGTCCCTCTGGCTTAAGAGCTTTGGCAGTTGGTCCTTTTTTTCATGTTCACTTACTTTGCATAAAGAGGGGCTGCTTAAAAAAATTTAAAACCTGTCACTCTAGACAAGATTCTTTTGATGCTCATTGCTTTTACCTTACTAGAAATCTCCTTTCCCCCAGATAACGGAGGACTACCCCCCACTTCTTATACCTTCTTTGCTGAGCTTTTTGGGGTTACTCCAGTCCTTAGAAGTCAATAGGAAAGCTCCTGCTATTTTCAATGACTGCTAACTCAGGCCTTTCCTGTTCAATGCCCACTACACTCTAGTCTACTGGAAGAGAACCACTGAGGGAGGGAGCACATGGTTCAGAAGGGCTGAAGAGTTGGAACCCAGCTGTTACTGATCACTACAGGCTCCAAGCGAGCCTGGCTGTGAATTCTCAAGGGCTTTGCACAAGTTGTGAGCATGAAAGAATAACACTGGCCTTATCTGCTAAACAATAAACTCACTTAAGTATTATAGAGATACCGAAGACCTGAGAGGACCCTTAATACTCCACAGTATTGGCTGTAGGTAAAATAGTAAGTTCATGACTGATATGTAGAGAGGAATCTGCAGGACACGCTTGGGATTCTCCCATTTTTATGCTGAACTGCACCAGAAGTGTGAGTTGGCTCTCTAGTACAGCATGTAAGAGCCCTGGGACACCCAGGGAAATAGCACAGGAGAGAAGGCTAGAGAAGGAAAGGCTGGAATTAAATGATCTCCAAAGCTGATACAAAATATAGAAGGGGAAGACCTGCTCTAAAGCACAGAGAGATCTGTAATCACTACAGTGTGTGTTGATAACAATAAAAAACCTGTGTATATTTTGGGTGAGGGGAGTTGCCTTGCTAATCTCAGCTGAGACTATGGAAGAAAACACCAACAGAGCTAAGTAAAGAATGGGACACTGGCAGAGAAGAAAATAGGAAAGCATTTGAATTATTACAGCCCAGTAGAGGAAAGTAAAAAATCACAGAGTAGCAGTGTGTAATCACAACTAAACAGCTCTCATCAGGCAGATCATCTGCCTTTCAGGCTGCTTTTTATTTTCATCTCACTTACTTCCTCCTTCCCCCAGCTCTTTTCCTTGAGTCATGAAGGGGACATTCTGTTTTCAGAGTGGATGTTTCCTCAATATGAAGTGCTAAAGCTGCACATCACTTCTGGGTGCTTCCTTCTCCTTGTGCCTTTGTTTAACAGCAGCAAACATTTCTGGTTTAGAGATGCTGTTATAGTTCAGAGTTTCTCTGCATGTGTCCTTGGCAAGTGGATTTCCACATTTGCTCAGGATTTGTGTCTGACATTTACTCCCAGAGGAGCCAACTGCAGTAGTCTTTTCTATGCAGGGCACGCTCTGTGTAGTCTGTCTCTGCACACACATCATTTGACTACCACTCTTGAAGGTCCTTGATCCAATTACTTTGCCAGAGCCCTTTTCCTTCTGAGCCCCATGAAGTAGCAGTTTGTCTTAGGATGGTTTTCATCACACTGAAATGAAGGCAACCTATCCAAATAGCCTTCTGGTGCGTTGCACATCTGGTATGGATTGAGCTGCCCTCTGCCAGTGCCATACATTGAAGATGAATGGGGTGGACATTGAAGGAATCTCTCCTTTGTACACTGAGATGAGTAGCTTTTAGTAGATTCCTATCATAGAGAAGACTTACGTTAAGTGAATTTATTTCTTCCTTCCTCTCGTATTTATATGTTGCATTAATATTTTCTATTCAGCAAGTCAATTAGCTGTGCCTGAAACAAGCTGAAACTGTACAAGAAACATAAAAGTTTGGTTTAATTTTTCATTCTGAAAATTCTGCTTATCCTGTTTGTATACAAGATATCTTACTTAGGAGACCTCTATTTGCATGTGGTAGCTATAATGTATTTTGAAATAGCTTGTTCCTTTGCCCATGGTATAGTGTTTCTAACATAAACCTCATGAATGGGGTGTATGGTAGGTGTAAAAACTCTTTCAGAACTTGCAAGTGTTTGGTTTGGTTGATGACATTTTAAGTGACACAAGTGAACCTGGAGACAAGAAAGGAGATGTTACTGACTGGTGTTACTGACTGCCAACACTGCTGAGTTGGCAACTAGCTCTGCGTTTATTTCTCCCCAAACTGACACATCCACCCTTCATGTTAGTTTTAGTGCCAGCTACAGTGACTTACAATCTTTCCTCCCAGAAGTGAAGTTTCATAACCAATTTTAAATTAGCAAAGATGTCTCTTGCCAATCATTTTATCTTTCTAGAAATTATAATAATTAATCCAATGGACAGAGGTATTTCCACACTTAGAACAGTTTGGGAATCTAGCAGGGAAGTGTTTTCTGAGGAAAATATATATCTTTATGACATGCTATTTTAAAAGGCTCTATACTGTATCTTCCTCCTTTGCAGAATAGTTCTAGACATTGGTGTGCAATTCTTTACTATTCTTGGTGGTACCAGTGGTGAGTGCAGGGCTAGTGGTTAGTATGGTAGGGACAACCTTCATTTACCAAGCATTGCTTTGCAGAGATGGGAAGTTTAAAAGACATGGAAAAACAGAAAAGGACTTACTCCATTTTGCTCATAATGTCTCCAAGGTATTTCAGTATTGGAGAGGCAGAGGAAGATGAGGGCAGCAGAGGGAAGATTATTAAAAAGCAGAGATGGGCTTCTTTAAAACTATAGTAGCTTCACGTGTCTCAAATAGGCAGATCAATAACTTTTTTTCAGGCTGTTGGAAGCTGTTGAATTGATATGCTGCAGTTGTTTGGCGTCACTGCTGTGAAGACCACCCTCTAAAAGCAACCTCCCTTCCAAGGCCATATACAGACCCACAGCATGTTTGGAAAGACACCTGTATGTTATTGATTTGTGGAATTTCCATCTCCCATTATGATTTTGCCTCAGAAAGAAGAGCTGGAGTTAAGACTGGAGCTCAAGAGATTTTGATTTGTGCGGGGCTTGGAGGCAAGAAGAAGGAGGTTACTGTTACTGTCTCAGAAAGGCAACAGGCAGGGGGACTCCTCGTATGAGAAGCACAGACATTTGCTAGAACTGGATTTCCAAAGTATCTGCTGACTGAAACATTCCAGGGATTCTTGTGCTGTGCTACTAAACTCACACAGCAGCCGTGAGTACTGCTCTGGCTGCAGCAGCCCGGCCTTGGCAAGCGGCTCTTATCAGTCATAGACTCTGACTAACAAATGTGTGGAGTAGCACTGCAAGCTGTGAATTTGCAACTGCAACTGTGAGACAGGATGAAGGTGATTTTAGTGTGTTGCTGTCTTGAACAAACCTACCAGAAGCAGGTGGAAGGACTTGCAGTGGGCTATCCACCACAGTGTTTTCTCCTAAGGTTTCCTGAGTGCTTTTTGCCTGGTCCAGAAACTGTAGCTGTCCATAGCCCTTACCCTTCCCATAACTCCTGTGTCAAGTTGCATTTACACACTGGTAAGGGGCAGAGATTCACAACATCTCAGTGTCAACAAGCTTGTAAATCATCTACTTAACAGTCACAGGTAAGATAATATATTAATACTTAAGGGACTAAGAAATCCTTCCCACCTCACTTACCTTCCCCACAAAGTACTGAATCTTGTCCAAAGCTGCTCAAACAGGATTCTAAGATAAAGACCTTGGGTAAGAATTGCTAGAACAAACAGAGTGTGGAGTGGTTTATTAAGGGACTGGCCCTCTCAAGGCCAAAGAGTGGGTGTGGAAAAGCACACCTTACTAAAAGGAAAGCTAAGAAAAATTTTAAAATACGTATTGGAACAAAGAAAGCCCTGCCCTGTAATATTTTAATTAAATTGATGTAGCATGGGGAGGAGAATCATATAAGTACCATGCACTCTGTGCACCTAATATTGTCTGAAATTTTAGTAACTAGTAGCACAGAAACTTTCTAGAACTAGAGGAACCCTATTCAGCTTAACATGATGCAGTGCAATTATTCAGAGTTAATGCAGTTCTAGCAAGGAAATTATGTGTTCCAAACTACATTTCTGTCTTTCCTTTGAAAGTCCTTTAATAGAATTTACCTATCATCTGCAAACTGCTTGACTAGGAGCACAGAGAAAAAAGCAGAATTTTCCCAGTTTACCACTTCCCTTTTCTGCCATATGTAACAAATTCTTCTGTAGCAGTACAATTTGTTCAGTCACCATGTGGTGCCTGTCTGCTCATGGCTGCCTTGATGTCAGGGTTTTCTTTCCTATTTTTGTTGATGCATGAATGAAATCCACTGTTAGAGCATTATCTGCTATAGATGGGGGCTACATTCTGACTTAAAGGCAAAAAACTGAATCTGTGATTTAGTTAACCTGTGATCAGGACATGAGGGAGATATTTGTAGGTGGAACATGACTGACCACAGACCTGTAGTTTTAGGTCAGTAACACCTCAAAGCCTGCTCTTTTTGCATTTTTTTCCCCTAGAACAGTATGTGGTCTATAACTTTAGTCAGTGCACAGGGGTAATGGCTACATCACCTTGACTTCAGGTTTGTTCAACTTCCCTATGCTGCTGCAGAGCTATTCTTAGTTTGCAGATAAGACAAATGTTATCATTTTAGCACGGTCTAAAATAAAAAAATAGAAGGGAGCTATTCGATTCTTTACTGTGTTACTCTGCCTGGTGGCAGGGTTGACCTTCACACAATTGTCTCAAACATGGTAATAATCACAGTAAAGCTTTTTTTTTACTGGTTATCAGCCAAAAACAACAGCTAGGCTAAACTAGAAAATATTATCCCTTCTGCCTTTGCAGGACATAGGCTGAATCTTTGTGCTAATGCTCTGCTACTTCTCTAGATCTTTCCTGAGCAGAGGAGGGGACACAGAGACCTTCATCCCACCCCAAACAACCTAGTCTACCTAATCTTGGCCACCATCTAAGAACAGGCCTCCCGCCCTCTTCCCAGCAGGCTGACAACTCTCCTGCCATTCCAGTGCAAATCAGCAGTAGCTCCTTCTTTTCCTATCTTGCTTTTGCTATTAAGACCTGATAATTTTTTTACTGCTGCCTGTATCTGCCTCTAGCAGTTAACTCTTCCTCAGTGTGTGTGCATGACAGTCTTCCGTCTTTTAAAGGGGACCATATCACAAACAAGTTGCCAAGTTTGAAACCAAGGAAGAGGAAGGATGCGTGTCTGACCAAAAAGCCCTTTTGAGGGCCATAACTGAGAAAATGCATGGACTGATTCTTGTGCCAGCACTTTGCATCCTTCTGGAGTTCATATGCTCTTTAAGGAAATAACAGAGACTGTCTCACCCAAGGTGTTGAGAACTACACTGAATTTAGGTGGATCTAATTATGTTTGTGTATGGCATGCATTTAAGGACAGAGGGTCTGCTGCAAAGGCTGCATAGCAAAAGAAAATTTGTTCCTCCTGCTGGAAAAAAAGAGGATTCTCATGGCATTCTGGAAGTGCATGGCTTATCTTTCCCTTCATTTGTGTGAACAGTGGGAAAATAATAAAGAGATAAATCCTGTTCAGACAGAAATCAGATTAATTTTGGATGGTGTTCATCATCATTCTAGACAGTTGCAAAGTAGATGTATACACTGAAGCTGCCCAGTTTGTGTTCCTTTAATGGCCAAAGGAAATGAATTGGCACTAGTTTGAAGAATTTTCAGGGATAAGTGAACCTTGCCTTTGGTGATGGTACACAAGAGTTTGGGGGCTTAGCTGAGATGCAGGTGTCTGTGGTGAAATCCCACCCTTGGTGTAAAAAAATCCTAGATCAAAGTTCCACACAGCAAAAGGAAGATGTGGAGCACAGGAAGACTGTAAAAAAACCAATCTAAGAACAAGAAAGTCCTGTTAAGGTTGTGACTCTATGAAGTTTACACAGAAATGGATGGGTTTTGAATAGGGAAAAATAAGGATAACAGACCACTGTAGACTTCAGTATGGGGGCAAAATACTGCAGATAAGTCATTCATTTCAGGGTTAGCTTGCTGGACTTTGTAGTCTTAGGAGAGCCTTACAAAGCCCCTATAGGGCTTGCCAATAGGTGCAAATTATGGAAATAGGATTTTCTAGGAAGGCAGGCGATGGCTGAATGGCGCTTCTATTTTTGCATTTTTGAGATCACTCTCTTTGTTTTGAAGTCATTCTTATTCAGGCCTGGAAGGGAGCAGGAGTTGTTTCTTTGGCTATAAACTTCATTTAAACTTTAACAGAGTGGTGTCTTTCTGTGGCAGTTAGCCATGCAGCCATGAGGAGGGATATTGAAGGGCAGCAAGAGGCAGCACTGGCAGATTCCCTCCTGTCCTGAAAGACTGGTCATGCCCAAGTGCCAAAATGGCCTGACCCAGGCCGGGACCTTGGCTTTTGCCTTCCGCCTTCTCAGTATAACAGGACTGCTGAGACTGTGCAAAGGAACACCAACTGCCACGCAGGTACAGGGACATTGGTAACATCTAAGGATAAATATACAAAGTACTATGCAAAACAGAATAATGACAGAGAAGAAACAGCCTGGCTCTACTCTTTTGTTGACATGCTACATGGCTGTGTTTTTTTCTGTCAGATCCTCAACAGTGGACTTTCAGGAGCAAAGGAATGGTAAGTCACAAGAGAAGAGGATAGCTGCACGCTTCAAAACAATCTGTAGGGGGACCATCTTACCAAGATCCTACATACTTTGTCTGCCAGTGTGCTAAGCAAGTTATCCATCCTTGAATTAAAACTTTTGTTAGCAATAGCCTTGGCAGCCATACCCTTGGCAAGCACAAGCAAAAGAACTAACCTTTTACAAAGGTTTAAGTAGGCCTTTTCAACCATCCCCCAACAAAAAGATTTGTTGTTCACTAGCTTCTTGCTGGACAAAAACACTGGTTTCAAAGAGCCTCACAAAACAATGTGTCATGGTTTGGGCCTAACACAACAAAGAACCAGCCACGTGGCTGCTCACTCAACTCTCCCCTCTCCCCCCCCCATAAACACTGGGTTAGGGAGGATAAAGGCCAACTAGAAGCTCATGGGTCGAGACAATGACAAGGAGGGTTTCACTCACCATTTACAGTCATGTGCAAAACAGACTCAATTTGAGGGAAAAAATAATTTACTTTCACACTAATCAAACACACAGGACACAGACAACAATGATCAGGGCTTACATCCATTACCCCCACCCCTCCCTTCTTCTCAGGCTCAAATCACTTTGTTCCCAGTTCTCTCCCTCCTTCCCCCCAGCGGCACAGGGGGACAGGGGATGGGGTTTAGAGTCAGTTCACAGGCTGGTGGTTCCTGCTGCTTCTTCCTCCTCAGGGTTCCTTACAGTCCTTCCCTGCTTCCCCACAGGATCCCTCCCATGGGAGAGAGTCCTCCACAAACCTCTCCTTCATGAGTTCTTCCCACAAGGGCCAGAGCTGCTCGAGTGCAGGCTTCCCGCAGAGTCATGGGCTGCTTCAGGAACAGTCACCTCCCCTGGCACGGGGTCCTCTACAGCTGCAGATGCAAGCCTACAGGCTGCAGGTCCACATTCACTGCTCCTGGCACCTTCAGGGAATGTTCCACTACTTTCCTCCATGGGGTGCATGGGGACAGCTGCCATCTCGCCATGGGCTGCGGGGAAACTTCTGCTCGGGCACCTTCTTCCTCTTCTTCCTCACCAACCACGGGATCATCATCCCAGCACTGCTTTCACCTCTCCAGCTCAGCTTTATCCCCTGCTTGATCCCCGCTCAGGTCTTATATAAATTCTTTCATCTGTTAACCACAGAAGGACACCTGTTGTCTTTCTAACCACCCAGCCTTGGCTACCTGAGCTTGGGGAGCTTTTAGTAGCTTCTTACAGGAGCCACACCTGGGGCCCACCTCCTGCTATCAAAACCATGCCAGAACCAAACCAGCATACAATGTCTGACAAAAGATTTATAGTATTCTATTAAAATCTTTGATGCAGGAAGAAGATACTTGTGCTTGAAAGAGCTTATTCTTCTTTGAATGCTCTGTAAGACAGTCTTCTGAAGACCTCACTGTGACAGTAATCTTACAGATTGTTTGGAGTCAGAAGTTGGATATTTTTCTGTTAATGTGGAGGCCTATAATCACAATAATTTTATGTTTACATGTTTGATGAACTAGAATTATTTCAAATAGTAGAGCCCATTGCTGAGATAGAGATCTATTTTGATACTTTTCAGTCTCAAAAATGCCCATAACACACACATCTTATTTCTTATATGTTACTGGTAAGAATCTGGGAGAAAATCCTCTAACTATAGCTATGGCTGCAACACTAGTTAAAAATCACACCCTTACTTGGCATGAGAGAAGCACGGAGAGGGAATTACACTGTAATTGAACAGACCTTCCTTACAATAATTTCTCTGCTGCAGTGTTGCACTGAGAAATACAAAGCGGCTGAGGATATCTTTTTTTCTGAGCAGGAAAGGTGTACATTGGGTTAAGAGCAGCACTTACTGTAGTCCCTGAATTAGTTGTTTCAGCATATGTCCAGTGTAGCTGTCATTCTGTTGGGTACCATGCAGCTCTGGTCCCTCAAGCTGATGCTTGCTGCCACTGAATTTGCTGCTGGCATTTTTCCAAAAGGCAGCACAAGTGTTTCCAGGCATCTGGGGTGCAGATCCTACAGTAATTTGCAGAGGAACAACTACTGTGGCCACTCTAACCCTCCTCCCCGGATGTAGCAATGAATTGCTGTGTGAATTATCTGATGACTGGCTGTGAGGCAGGCCACACTTTGGTTATGTGCATAACTGAGATCCCTGACTTCTCACTAGAAGTCACATCAGAGAGGTCCCATATGTTGCTGGAGGTCCTATGCTCTTTCAGGATGGATAGATTTGCCAGGCCTATGTCAAAGCCTACAGAGAAGCTGAAGTAGATCTCCATCTGGCCAAATTCTGTCCCAAAAAGGAGGCTTGTTTTGATGAGGACTGGCAAACTGAATTCTTGTGGCAAAGGCAGCTTCTGTAGGCCAAAATAATATGGCTAGAGATCAGTTAGGAACCAATAGAAGTTTGTTTCAGCCACAGCAGCTAGACTGTAATATCAAAAAGGTCCTTAACACTAATTAATCTTTCAACTAGCCAACAAAAGAATTTCTTACACAATTCAAAGCAATAAGCTAGCTAACTACATATGTAAGGAAAGGGTTTAAAATTGCACAGTGGGCCAAGGAATGACACAGGTGGGATTTTCTCTCATGGCTATTGACAATTAGAAGGAATGGAGAGAGAACTGAATTTGCTGTCCTCCATTCCATGAAGCATAGGGGGCTCAAGTACAGAAGATACTACTAGCCAAAAATATTCTGTTGCACATGCATGAGGTGCTCATGGCAAGAAGAGCCTATGCCAGAAAGCAGTTTTAAGACAGTGATTTTCTGCATGTGTTATGGCATTTTGTAACAAATATTGTAGTGAAGGTGTTATTTGGATATGATTTTGTTGGGCTAATTGGATATTAGGAAAGAGTTCTTTACTGAGGAGCTGGAACAAGGTCCTCAGAGAAGTCGTCATGGCATCAAGCCTGTCAGTATTCAAGAAGTATTTGGACAATGCTCTAAGATATATGGTTTAACTTTTAGGTTGCTCTGTGTACAGTAAGAAGCTGGATTCGATGATCCTCGTGGGTGCTTTCCAGCTCAGGATATTCTATGATTCTAATGATTCTGTATTCAGTGACTATTTAGGTATCAGTTATTTACATTCAAACTTTTATGACTTAGGTCGTGTCTCATGTGGTGTCATGCTCTAAGCTTTGATTCCAAGCACTCCACTTACAAATATTATTAAAAAACATTGTTATTCTGAAAGCTAAGATAATGCATAGATTTATTTTCTTGACTTTAGAAAAGAAAAGCAGTAAGCTAATCTAAGACATAAAGGTATGTTAGGCTTCCTACATTTAAAAGGTTGAGCTCTTTTGATATTAATCTTGAATTGCTCAAAAAAAGAACTTCATTTCTTGGATGTAAAATTCTTCATAACAATTTGTGTATTGGATATATCAATTACACTCTTAAAAGTGAATATCCATAAAATTTGGAGATTTAGAGCAGCTGGCATGTGTTATTCATAGTCCACTTATTCAGGCTTGTTGGAATTGTCTTTTCTCTAGTTACTGGCTTAGGACTTGCTAAGACAAAGTGCCCAGTAGACACTGGGGAAACTCATACTTGTTTAGTTCTGTAACTGTGAAATGTATTCAGAAGGACTGGTGTTCATCCTACTTAGAAGAACAATTAGGATTCAAGGCTAAGCAAAGGAGCTATCTAGATTACAAAAGAAGAGCAGATTGCTAGTGTAGATGTGGCTCACCATATCTTTTATTGGTATAAAACCAAACAGGATGGGGCACTCCTTTTTCCCCAGCTGATTAAAGATTCCTATTTCCCAGAGTGTGGAAGATAGCTTTTCTTTTTTGTCATTGGATGTTTCCTTCACCTCATATTTCTCCTGGATTTTTAGGGTGGTAGCTGTTACAGCCTCTATATGTCAGGAAAAGAAGGTGCATGTTCTTCTTCTGCTTTCAGTGCCCCATAAAAAAGAACTTATTTTGTCTCACTCTCCTGTTCCCAGATGTTACATCTTTCCGGAGTGGAAGTAATTTAATAACTTAGTACTTACACACAATACCTTTAATTTTAGAGCATCAGAAATACATTCTGATACAGAGAATGTCAATACCAAAAGTGAAGGGAAGTGCTCTGTTCCCATGAATTCAAAGTGAAATGAGTATTTTGATGTGAATCTCAAAGGAACACAGAGGGAGCAATCCTCTCTAAAGTAGTTCAGCCAGCACCTACAACCTCTTAAACTGCAGTCACATCTCTCATGTGAATCAATATTTGAACCAATATTTACTTAAGACTCAGGCAGGTATGAGAGTCTTGGTATTCCAACAACTCCTGTGTTACTCAATTGGATTCCCAGATGAGTGGTTAATACATAACAAGCCAAATTTTAAAATCCAGTTGGCACAAGTTATCACCAGATTGGAAAGGAAAAATTTGTGATATAATATTTTATTTAATTCACAAATCTACTAAATACCTGTAATGGAGTACTGCCTGTTAAGGAGGCAATGGCTTTCATTCTGTTTTCAGAGGGTTTCCAATATTGATTAATTGCTTGGTGACCATTTTCTAGTTGTCACTAGTAATTTTGTTATTCCTCTGTCAAAATGGAAACAAAGTAAGATTAAATTAGTTAATTACAAAATGTCACCATAAAACAACTCTATACTGTGCAACTCTATTCTACTAACAATTAACCAATTAACTGTGAGCTTAATTCTAGAGTAAATAAAAGCTACGGTGCGAAGTCCTGAGGAACCTGAAAGGAGGCTGTAAAGAGGTGGGTGTTGACCTCTTCTCCCAAGTAAATAATGACAGGACCAGAGGAAAATGGCCTGAAGTTGTGGCAGGGGAGGTTAGATTGGATATTAGGAAGAATTTCTATACTGAAAGAGTGATCAGATACCGGAACAGATTGCCCAGGGTTGAGTCACCATCCTTGGACGTATTCAAGAAACATATAGATGTGGCACTTTGGGGCCTGTTCTAGTGGCTGAGGTTGTACAGGTTTTTTGTGGGTGTTTTTTTTTGGTGGTGTGTGTGTGGTTGTTTGTGTTTATTTGGTTTTGGGGTTTTTTTGGTGTTGATGATTGGACTCAGTGACCTCAGAGATTCTTTCCAACCATGACAATTCTGTGATTTTGTGATTCTGTGAAGTTTAGGTACATCACAAAATCACATTGGCTTTATCCTCAGCTCTCCTGCGCATTATCAGTGATTGTTTTTGAAATAAGCCCATTAGTGCGGAGGATGTGAATTGTTTCACAGAAAAATTCACTCATTTTATGCCAATATGGCAATAAAAAGATCATTGAAAGTCTAAGCACTTGTACAATAACCAGATAATGTTAGTCAAAGATAGTAGAACAGAGGACTGACTTTGTAAATGCTATTTGATCTTTTGGAAGAGATTTTTTTTAATTTTTTTTGGGTAGTAAAATAGATCAGCACAAGAAATAAGAGTTATATGTTTCCCCCTATAGATGGAAATTCTGAGTAAATATGCTTCAGACAGGCTAAGAAATCTTCAGTGTGTCTATGTAAAACAGACAAAACTAGCTTTTCTAGGTTTCAGGATAGAATACATGAAAATCCATGTGTGGGTGTGTGTGCATGTATGTCAATGCCAGGAAGAAGAGAACAGCCAGCTCCCTGAAATGCTTTACATTTTTTTACTCTGCTGATTGTGCTGTATTTACCCTGTCTCCTCTTCAGTACATGTATGCTTTAATTCCAGTGACCACTTCCCTGGCAGGCAGTTCCTCATGAATAATCATACTGCTGCATATTTGGAAGCATTTTCTAACTCAGTGGCCTTTCTTTAACCTCCGACTGCTAGTTGTTATCACTGGGAGGGAACAAATGTGTCTGAGTGAAGTAGACCACTGAAGCTATTGACCAGAACATGTGTCCTGCCTCAGGCTCTACCAGCAGAGCTCCATCGTTGTCACTTTGCTCCCCAAAGATTCGGAAACCTCTCTCTACCACCTCCTTACTCTGATTGTGCCCACAGTAGAGGTTTAACGGCTTACAAGGAAATAACCAGCTAGAAACCATTCTTTGGCTTAAATTACAAACTCTGCCAGGATGCCTTAAAAACTATGTAAATTACCTACATACAATCAGTGCCCAAGTTTAAACTACAGTGTCTGGGATCCATATCTGGAATCCACCCTTTTACACCCTAACATAGGAAAAAACTGCAGGGTGCTTGAATAACCAGCAGCACTGGATTTGCAAGTTCCATCACCTAAGTCCAAGTCCTTTTAATATTATTCTGTGATCTACCTCTTATTTGGGTCAATAACAGATTTTGAAGATTCAGAAATTTACACATATTTGTATTTTACTACTGGCTGTTGTTGAACTGATATGTTGATGTGGGTGTGCTCTTGGATATTTTTATTTGTTGTTTTTAAATATAAAGCATTTATTATCATGTTAACGGCAGCTTCATGAACATAAGATGGAAGTATTCTATTGGCTTTGCTCCTGCTGTGTCTATGCAAGTGTCCAGTGAATGTTCCCTGGTTCTTCACAGCATACAGACCCTAGCAGTGACAGTGCCTTATGTCTTGTTAGTAAGTGCATTATAAGCTTTGTGCTACGTTATTCTCTGCAGCCTTTTATTACTGACCATTACATCCCTGGTAATGAATTCTGTGGCTTTTTTCCCCCTTCCTTGTCACCATATTATACCTGCCTCGTGGTAGTCCCCTTGCTGTCAGGGGAATATGCCCTGACTTGTGCAGGCAGTTGGCCTGTGTTTGCACACTTGAAACAGCCAGAAGTGAGTCTGGCATGCTCTTCCTTAGTGAAGGTTTCTTTGGCTCTCAGCTATATACTTCCAGAGTAAAAAACTATTAGTTCAAGGCTTGGCCACAGTAGATATATTGGAAAAGATGCAATTTAGCACATTTTAGAACTTTATGGATGTTTGCAGTTATTACTGTGGTCACTTCAGAGCCTAGAGTTGCAAAAAAGTACTGTCACATAATCACAAAATTACACAGAATTGCAGAATGTTAGGGGTGGGAAGGGACCTCAGAAGATCATTGAGTCCAACCCCCCTGCCAGAGAAGGACCAAAACCAGAGCAGATCACTCAGAAAGGCATCCAGATAGGTCTTGAAAGTCTCCACAGAAGGAAACTCCCTGTGTATCCAGTTTCTTTTTCCACTACAGGCTGAAATCTATCTCTGAGGCTGCAAAAGCTATGCAAGTGAGCCTATGAACCAGTGGCATGTCTGCTCTTGGACAAGATAGCAGTAGGGCTCTGCCACAAGCTGTGGGCAAGAAGGGAAGCAAAGAGCCTGTTCCTATGCTCCATGAGTGGCTCAATCACAAAACAAGAGTAATGGCAACCCTCACGGAGGACATCCTCCTGCAGGCAAAGCAAGGACCACCTGATGGGTCAGGACCCCTCAGTGCCTTCTACATGCTCCTCCACCCCACAGAATCAAGTGCAATCCTGACCTGCTGAGCTGCTTCTTGCCCAAAACTAGTAAAACCAGAGAAGATTAAGAGGGAAGAGAACCGATTTAGTGGAGGTAGAGAACTGGTTACTACAGCAACTGTTTTTTTCTTTCAGCATAGCTAGGGAGGATTCCATTGTGAAGGGTTTTTTTTCTCAGTCCCCCAGGATGGGAGGTTGCTTCAAGAATCTCTATTGGAAAAGGCTGCATGGCTGCACTCTTGAACTCTGCTGAGGATCAGGAACGGGGGGGGGGGGGGGGGGGGGGTTTGTAGAAGAGTTTGATGCTTGACCAAAAGTAAAAGTTGAAGTGCCTGAACCCATGGGAGAGATTACTAAACTGGGACGGTAATAACACTGATACCTCATGGTGTATAGTTCTGTGGGCTGCAGCTACTTCTGAAGCTGTTACTGTATCACAGTATCCTGTACAACCAGGCATTTCCAAACTGGAGATTTTAAAATAAATAAGAGAATATTTAGCTAATTCCTACTGGATTTTTACATCTCCCTACGGTTCTGAGAAAATTCCCCAACTGGGTTTCCTCAATGACATGAAATTCTTTCTGAGTAAGAAATTAAGTAAATCGTAATATAATAAAGGCTTGGTCTGTCTGACTCCAAGAAAAGTAATTCTCTGGGACTTGAGCCAGGTAATGTTATCTTAGCATACTCCTTGAAATACCTGGCACTGTACAAACTAGCTCTTTGTGGTTATCTTAGACCAACATAGCAAATGAATGAGCATATTATCCTTTTGGTAGGGCTGCTTTCTGCTGTAACACTTCCCTTGCATTCACAGGAGACACATAAATACCAAGTCAGTGCCTAGTGTAAATTTCTCATCTTTAGCCTCTGTTAACCCCATGTGCTCTGGCAGGTATATTTCAGGGATCAAAAATGCACCTTGTTTTTTTTTGCTAGCATTTTGCGCTGGAAACTAAATACACACAGAAGGAAAATAAAACAATATCAGAAAATATCAAATTTAGTCCTGAACTTCTCTCTCTTGGGGTCAAAGATGGGGTCTTGCTGGAAAGATGGATCTAGGAGAATGTTGTCTGCCATGATCCCACTATTCTTCCTCACTGAATAAGAAGAATGGGGAACAGCTGTGCAGCCTCTCTCTTGCAGCTGCATCTTGCCTAACTGGATTTCAAATCAAATTCAAAAATAATTTCAAACCTTCATAATTTCTATCTTTCAGAGTGCCTTTTTTTTTTTTTTTTCTTGGCTGTTGATAGAGGGAATAAGAACTAGCAGCCTTAATATTAAGGAGCTGAAAAATGAAATCAGGCTCCCTACTTCAAGTGCAACTTGAACACAGAACCATGCTGAGTATTTTGCTGTCACAATAGGCTCCCCTGTTAGCAGTACACTTGGAAGTAAGCCAAGAGGCTGAGGGACTCAAGGACAGCCCTGAACTCTCACCCACACTGGCAATGACTACACAGTTCACAGGTCAAAGTCTGCAGCCTCAGCCTAGTTTCAGAAATGAGATTCACAAACTCAATAGCAGCTTGCTACTGGTTCAGAAAGTTTATTGACAACTCCTATTAAAAAGTCTGCAGGCTTTTCAGCTGAACTATCTGCATCCTTCTACAAAAGTGTCATTCTCCCTGTGCCATGTGGCAGATCCGGCCTTAGCTGGCATTTGATCTTGCCAGTGAAGTCTGCTGCTGTTTGGTATAATAGCAAGAAAGACTCAAGAAAGAAAATTAAGTGCTTTATCCCAGGCTGAATCAAAAAAATTGTGGCCAGCAGGTCAAGGGACATGATTCTTCCCCTCTACTCTGCTCTCATGAGACCCCACCTGGAGTACCGTGTCCAGTTCTGGAGCCCCCAACAGAAGAACATGGAGATGTTGGAGTGAGTCCAGAGGAGGGCCACAAAGATGATCAGAGGTCTGGAGCACCTCTCCTATGAAGACAGGCTGAGAGAGTTGCGGTTGTTCAGCCTGGAGAAGTGAAGGCTCCAGGGAGACCTCGTAGCAGCCTCCTAGTACCTGAAGGGGCCTACAGAAAAGCTGGAGAGGGATATTTTTATAGGGTGAGGGGTAACAGTTTTAAACTGGAAGGAGTAGATTTAAACTATTTATTAGGAAGAAATTCTTAAGTGTGAGGGTGGTGAGACACTGGAACAGGTTGCCCAGAGCCGTCGTGGCTGCCTCCTCCCTGAAAGTGTTGAAGGTCAGGTTGGATGGTGCTTGGAGCAACCTGGTCTAGTGGGAGGTGTCCCTGCCCATGCAGCAGGGATTGGAACTAAGATGATCCTTAAGGCCCCTCCCAACCCACACCATTCTATGCTTTTATGATTCTATGAGTCAGAATTCTAGACTAAGCTCTTTTGTGAGCAATAAGTAATTTCTATTGTTCAATTGCAATTGGGGTGAATAAAATAATGCATTGATCCAACAGCAATTCCCTTTGCTGCAGATATATAAGCATTACAGTAAACTGGAAAAAAATACTCTAATAAGCTTTAGTAAACCACACAAATTAATAAATTTAAAAATATTGTACTGTAATAGAAAAGTGACATATGCCCTCTCCTGATTTAATATGTGATTAAGACTGCATTCAGAACCAGTGAAAAGTAGAAATTTCCATTGAAACTTGGTGAAGAAAGAAGTTGTGGGCTTGCTGACCATTATATTCTGTTCAGCAACTGAAGGAATAGATTATGTGGTCATGATATGGGCTTGAGGGAAAAGTACATCACAGAGAAAAAAAAAAGTGTTTTACTGTCTGAGGGGAGATTCCTATGACAAGTAGCTTTGTCTCCCTCCATATTGACAACAGAGGTCAGACAAACTCTGAAGCCTTTGCTCACCACAGAGGGGATCTTAGTCCAAAATTGTACCTTGCTTACAGCATGATTAGCTACTATGTGTTTTGTCTGTGCCTTCACCCTAATTATCTCACTGTTAACTTTCTTCACAGCCTTTAAAGCTAGGTTATCCAGGGGGAAAAGGCAGCTGAAAAATTATTATCTTAATGGGTTTCATTTGTTAGATGCTACAGTAGATGAATTCTGAGATTGAATCAGAAATTGAACAGAGATACAGAATCCATGTCTGCTACTTACAAAACCAAATGTGCTAACGCAGCTTGGTTGCTATGGTGTAAAATCTGACATCAGGAAGATGAAGAACCATTTGTCTTCCTCCATTACTTAAGACAGCTGGTTGACTGACTAATCCATTGGGTAGGTATATTGCATTGTTACCCAACAACAAGGTGCTTCTAGCATACAAGAAATGGAAATGGGCCAGCTGCTGTTGAGAACTTAGGTTTCTCAAGTCTGAGTCCAGTATTTTAACTATTTAGTCTTCGGGTGTCTGTGCCAATAATTCAATACTCAATTCCCTTTTTTGAGTATTTTTTCTGATGCATTGTAGGTTTTGATATATTCTGATGTTACTAGAAGCCTACATTTTGTTGCATTTGACTATATGCGTTATCAAAGTGTAACAGATTCCTTCTTATGAGGAGAAAAAAATAATCATATATACAAATAGAGTAAGTAGGTTTGTTTTCTTTGTTTCCAATTGTTTTACTTGAATGTGGACTTAAAACTTATGAAAAAGTACCATCTTAGTAGCTCTAGAACTAGAACCTCTCTCTCTGTCCACTTAAAATATATATCATGAAGAGGAGCTGCATATATTTCTCACACGTTGCTCCTCCTGCATGCTTTCAGTCAAATCAAGGAAGTTCTTGGGTAAGAGCAGAAAACTATTTATTTTCATGTTTAGTGAAACTAGTACCTGTCTTTCCACATACTCTACTGGGTTTTGCATCATGCCTTCAGACCATTAATTTTTGTCATTGCTGCCCAGGCTTTCAATAAGAACAGGTTCATGCCACTGCTGCCACATGGCTTCCGTGCCTGTTCAAATCTACCACATTTGAAATGCACAATGGCAGGATAACAGGGCTGAAAGAACTATTACCCACAATTTAAAGGTGAGTCATCTTGACCCATAATGAATTTCTTAATCAATACCTACTTTCTGGGAATAATGAAAGAAAAATAATTTTTGCAAGTAACAATATGCCTTCATATCAAATAAATTCGCATGCCCTTACAATGACTCACCTTTATTTCTATGAGTTCATCTACTGCTTTGTTCTCACCTTCACTGCACTGTGTACATGTATTCTTGTGGCTCCCCAGTAGATAGACCATGTTTGTTGTAAGACACTCTGAATAGTTTTCAAGTGAATTACACCCTTTTTGTAAACTCAGTAACAAATTATGAGTTATCAACTACTAATAAAGTGTTAAAACAATAAATGAAAATGTAAATGTAAAAAGGAAGAATTTCCACACTAATAGCAATCTAGAAAATAATCAGACATAGAACTCTAACTAGTAAAAAAAAAAATCCATTACTCATGCTAGAACATAGTGTAAAGCTTGAGCACCTGGAAACAGAAGGGACAGTTTGAAAGGCAAATTGTTCTGGAATTTTCACCACTTCTTCCCACATGTAGAGATATCATCAACATTTGTTGCTGAATGAGAATTCCATATGGCAATTTTGATATTTAACTATTCCGCATCAGTTATATTGTCATGTACTTCAGCAAGATCCTGCAAAACAAAGGGCTTCTCCACAGCCCTGTGTGGCCATCTCCAAAAGCCTCTGCATGTCCTCGGTCCAGCATCCTAATCTGTGCTTCGATTAATGGATTTTATTTGATAAATTAAGAGCTAATGCACAAAGGGAAGATAAAACATTTCCCTTCTATTCCAGTCTGGCATCCCTAGCCCATTCATCATTCTTCTTCTAAACTAGGGCCTGCCTTAGTGGTGAACGTTTTGATTGTGCTGAAGCTGCTTTGCCAGCACAAAGCAGTTCTGAAGCTAGCTCTGGAGCTTTCCTGCGACTTCTCATAAAACCCCTGGGCTGGAGTGCCAGGGCAAAGTGTGCAGACAAAAGGAGCAAGCAGCCCATGCAGTAGAATATTTTGGTGAGAGATGAGAGAATGAGCATTTCATCAATTCCCCAGCTTTACCAACAATCTCCACAATAATGGCCACTATTATTAAAAGAGCCCACTGCCTTCTCTTATATACAGTAAAAGACCATCAAGGGAGAACAGCCAAAGGCAGAAAAAAATCAGGGAAGTGCAAAGGCAGTTCAAAGCTTAAAAGTTATTTATTCCTTTATTGCTCACTTATGACAAGACAATATAACATTCCCATCCCCTCTGGCTGTAGGAAAGCCAGGAAAGTTGAGCTCCTCATTTGCTACAAAGGACTGGAAAGTAGACACTTATGTTTCTGTAACAGGAGAACACCTTTCCACTGCCAAAACTAACAAACTCAACTTGGAAGCAATGGATGTGGAAATTATTTTTCTTCTTATAGCTTACTTTTCTGGTCAGGTATGACTTTCTCTTGAGCCAAGAGACCAGTTTACCACATAGTCGTGAACCAGCCCTCACGCATGACAAGTATGTAACTCGGTAACTTTCTGTAAGAAGCAGAGTTTAAAAAAATTATTGATTGCTACAATCCAGCATTAAGATTCCTCAATTTTTTTTGTGGCAAGTTGTGGGATTAAATGACACAGGCACCTAACCAAGTCTTGGCATAGCCAGCCTGGAGGGACTACCAGCTCAATTAAACACCGAGCAACCAAAGACGCAACGAAGGCAGCTGCACTGCACAGCAGACCATGAGGTGACACACGCCCTTTCTCGGTCAGGTACCTCCCCCAGTACTCACCTTCGGCTCAGACCCTCAACCCGGTCAAGCCCCCACTGTGGCACAAACCTCCCCCGTTAAATCCTCCTCAGGCTT
>NW_009952982.1:1550270-1602334 GCF_000747805.2 Chaetura pelagica | reverse complement strand
CTCCCGCCCGGGCTCGGGGCGGTACGGGCATCCCTTCGTCCGCGCGCGGGCGCGGAGAGGCTTGCTGCGGGGATCCAGCGCCTCGGCGCGGAGAGTCTGGCCCGGGAAGCAGCGGAAGGCCCTGGGTTTGCTGCGTCAAACCTTCCCCCGCCCGGACCTGGAGAGAGAGGGTGGTGGTGCGAGGGGGCTGGTGCTGCAGCGCGACAGCAGCTCGGCCCTGAGCCGAGAGCGGTGCCCCGGCCCTCGGCGGGGAGACTGCAGGAGCTGGTAGGTGCTGCTGCACTGAATACGGACCTTCTTCCTGAGGAAAAAAAGTGCCTTTTTTTTTTGTGTGTGTGACCCTAACCGTTCTGAAATGAATAAGTTAGTGGTTAAATGCAGTGTATCGATGATGTGAATAATACTTTAGCATAGATAGTAATAAGTACTTGTGGCTCAGCACCTTGGCAGCTGAAGTATGTAAACTGAGGATGTTCCAGAAGCCATATGTAACGTGAGATCTTTGCCGTCTTTGCCGAATTAAATAATCTCTTTTTTTTTAATGCCATTCTGGTGTGCTAGTTACACCGGTGCTAGTTCAGAGAGTAATTTTTACTGGCTGCTTGTCTGGTACTTGATTTTTCTACTCAATCAAATGTAGAGTTATGTACAGTTTCAAAGGATATGATTGTCTGCTTCTCCCCTGGAGTCCTGAGTGTGCTTTCTTATTGGAGAACGCAGTATCATATTGGTTTGCTGATTCTAGTTTCACAACATTCAAGCAGGTGTGTGTTCCCTAATATGCATGTCAGTATTGCCGCTTTGACTGTATTAGTGCAAATCGTGTTTGTGAACAGCTGTTATATATTTGGTGTCATAGGATGAAGAGCTCCAGTCCTTCTTGTTTCAGAGCAAATAAATAGATTTGCATCTAAGTAGAATATAAGTAGAAAAGCACATTTTAATTGCTGTGGCTGTGATTTGGGAAAAGCTATGGGAAACTTTGAAAATAGGTGACCCTTTTGGAAGGGCTTACCTGTAAGTAATTTGCAGTAGTAGACTATTGGTGGCTTTATCTGCGTAAGAGTGAGATGTCCTGTTGACCCTTATAAAAGCTGTTGAGTCTACCAACCGTTTAGGAGAATAATACCTTTTATTAGACTCCTGAATGGATTAACTTGTTTAGAGGTGACTTTTGAACCTTAACTATAGTGAAAAGTCTGTTGGGTGGAGTTCAGCCTCAGTAAGATACTTTTGTTTGGCTGGAAAGGTATACAAAAGAAGAGTTTCTGGGCTTTCATGCACTGTATACAGGCTATGCATGTGTTTAAATAAGTGACTAACTGTATGGGATTTTGAGCTCTAGTTCAGTGGGTTTTGTAGAGTAGGTTTCACTGTGTTTAGTTCTATTTAAGTATTGATATTTTCAGCAGTCTATATTGGAGTCTTAGAAAAGGTAGTAAAAAAAGCCCTGTTTAGCACAGTTTAAACAAAGTCATAAATGTAGCTCCTAGAACTAACCAATGTTCTGATTGCATCTGCTTTGCTCTTAGTCTGATATCCTTTCCATCTGTCTGTTTATTCCTACCTGTTCACCTTCCTGGTTCAAAATAACTTCCTATCTCTTGTCTCTAAAATATACTTTTTTGGATGCCTGCCAAGCCACCTGGTTCTATTCTGCGGTGCCCGGGCCCTCGGGGGGGAGACTGCAGGAGCTGGTAGGTGCTGCTGCACTGAATACGGACCTTCTTCCTGAGGAAAAAAAAGTGCCTTTTTTTTTTGTGTGTGTGACCCTAACCGTTCTGAAATGAATAAGTTAGTGGTTAAATGCAGTGTATCGATGATGTGAATAATACTTTAGCATAGATAGTAATAAGTACTTGTGGCTCAGCACCTTGGCAGCTGAAGTATGTAAACTGAGGATGTTCCAGAAGCCATATGTAACGTGAGATCTTTGCCGTCTTTGCCGAATTAAATAATCTCTTTTTTTTTAATGCCATTCTGGTGTGCTAGTTACACCGGTGCTAGTTCAGAGAGTAATTTTTACTGGCTGCTTGTCTGGTACTTGATTTTTCTACTCAATCAAATGTAGAGTTATGTACAGTTTCAAAGGATATGATTGTCTGCTTCTCCCCTGGAGTCCTGAGTGTGCTTTCTTATTGAAGAACGCAGTATCATATTGGTTTGCTGATTCTAGTTTCACAACATTCAAGCAGGTGTGTGTTCCCTAATGTGCATGTCAGTATTGCCGCTTTGACTGTATTAGTGCAAATCGTGTTTGTGAACAGCTGTTATATATTTGGTGTCATAGGATGAAGAGCTCCAGTCCTTCTTGTTTCAGAGCAAATAAATAGATTTGCATCTAAGTAGAATATAAGTAGAAAAGCACATTTTAATTGCTGTGGCTGTGATTTGGGAAAAGCTATGGGAAACTTTGAAAATAGGTGACCCTTTTGGAAGGGCTTACCTGTAAGTAATTTGCAGTAGTAGACTATTGGTGGCTTTATCTGCGTAAGAGTGAGATGTCCTGTTGACCCTTATAAAAGCTGTTGAGTCTACCAACCGTTTAGGAGAATAATACCTTTTATTAGACTCCTGAATGGATTAACTTGTTTAGAGGTGACTTTTGAACCTTAACTATAGTGAAAAGTCTGTTGGGTGGAGTTCAGCCTCAGTAAGATACTTTTGTTTGGCTGGAAAGGTATACAAAAGAAGAGTTTCTGGGCTTTCATGCACTGTATACAGGCTATGCATGTGTTTAAATAAGTGACTAACTGTATGGGATTTTGAGCTCTAGTTCAGTGGGTTTTGTAGAGTAGGTTTCACTGTGTTTAGTTCTATTTAAGTATTGATATTTTCAGCAGTCTATATTGGAGTCTTAGAAAAGGTAGTAAAAAAAGCCCTGTTTAGCACAGTTTAAACAAAGTCATAAATGTAGCTCCTAGAACTAACCAATGTTCTGATTGCATCTGCTTTGCTCTTAGTCTGATATCCTTTCCATCTGTCTGTTTATTCCTACCTGTTCACCTTCCTGGTTCAAAATAACTTCCTATCTCTTGTCTCTAAAATATACTTTTTTGGATGCCTGCCAAGCCACCTGGTTCTATTCTGTCTTCTTGAGCACATTGCACAAGTGATGTTTTATGCTGTTTTCTCGAAATTTCTTTTTTCCTGCTCAACTGATGACTTTGAATACACACGCCAGTCCTCCTCTGTATCATCTCCCAGCAAATAGATACAAGTTTTCTACTACTTGGTAGATCTTTCTCCAGAAGTTCTTTTCTACTTCCCCACTGCGTTGTAAGAAATCCCAGAAAAATTATTTGAAAAAACATTGAGAGGAGTGTCAAGTTAGAACTAAGAACTGTGTGTTAGCCACTGCATCTTGGATCTGCTGTGGATTACTCAAATCAAAACTCACTGCAAGATAACATTAAATACTTGTGGTTTGGGTTTTACGAAAAACTGTTACTTTGTGAAGGACATTGCATGACAGAGGTGCTACTATTTAAATTCTAGATTTACTGCAGTAAGTTATGTAGCATGCTACAAGTAAAATTACTTTTAAAATGTGTGCTATCTCATCACTTTGCTGCTAGCTACTCTATTTGGATTGTATTTGGTTTTAAAAGTGTGGTTTTTAATGGTGAGACAGATGTGATTTTCAGTAGAGCTGATTTGCATTCCTGTTTTGCAAATAAAACAAGTTTCAGTACTTTTTTTTTTTCTCTTAAAGGAAGAAGTAATAGGGGAAAATCTATTGCAGAAGGGAAATTTGAAAACTTGTTATTTAACATTGATAATGAAGAGGTTGAAGAAAGTAGCAAAGAAAATGTGGGTTGAGTTAGATGTGTCTGAGCTACTAGAAGTCAAGAATTTTAGCATTTCTAATTTAGTTTCTGTCTCTCTTGATAAACCTGTAGAAGAGAATTGCTGTCACTTTTACCTATAAGAACACTGTTGTAAAACAGTAATTATGTGAAAAGCTAGCATGCTTGTGTAACCCCTGAATTATTGAAGCACAGGACTGCCTAGTCTGTGTCTTATCAGATAAGATTCTGAGCATGACTTCAGTTTAGACAAATACATGAGCAATTTATTTAAAATAACTTCTTTAATTGTAAATGTCAACATTGAAAATTAGTCTCATTAATAAGATTAATTTTATCAGTGATGCTCAGATAAAATTGTTGAGCTAATCTTTGTAGCTGCCATCCCAGTGATACTAGGTCTTACTGAAAAATTAGAGTTTTATACTCACTGCACGATTTTAAGCTTATTCTGCTGTTTACTTGTTTGTGCAGCCAGGTATGTCTGACAAGATCCTAGCATCACTTTCTAGAAGTTCTGAAAACAATTGAATTAGCAGAGATCTACATCATATCTTAGGTGCCTGTTGCATATTACATGTTTGTTTGTAGTTTGAGCTGTAATTTGGATCAATATATATTAAGAAGCATAAAGCTGCCAATTTTTCTGTTGAAGCCTAATTGATAATGTTGGAAAACTTTCTCGTATGAGAGTAGATCAGTTAATGATACTAAAAGGTTGAATAGTGCACCTCTAATTTGTAGAATACAAAACCTGCATGATCATCCAAGTCAGGAGATAAACTTATCTTTCTCTCTCTTGATAGAGGTGGCCTCAGCAACATGCTGTTCCAGTGTTCACTACCTGATACAATTGAGACAGTTGCAGATGAACCACGGAAAGTTCTCCTGCGCTTATATGGTGCAATCCTGCAGATGGTGAGTTCATAGAGTGCTTTAGGAAGGGGAGGAATTCTGTAACTTAATTGCATTATCTTTGGAGGTCTTTATTTGTGATACGCTGCAAGTGTATGTTGCTTTATCCTGTTGGGAATGTACTTTAGTGGTAGTATGGTAGACTGGTAGCTTAAGGCAGCTTTCTTTATAGTTTGTTATTGTCTAGAACTTACACTCCTTTCTATACAGATCCTGACTGGCGTGTTTCAGCTGAAGGCTCATGTGCTGTCTGTTTGATCAGTAATGTTTCATTTATGTTGTTAAGTTTGGACTGCCATGTTTAAGAAAAATGATTAAAGTTTGCTTCTGTACAGTGTGTAGGACTTAGGCATAACTAGCTGCTTCATTTTAGTCTTGGTAGCATTTAAAAACCTTAGGTAAAAGTTGAAACTGTTGAACTTGTACAGTGCTCAAGTGTTGTGTTAGATCTCATGGGTAATTTTGTTGCTAGAAAAATTGATCTGTATTGTTAGAATAATAATGAAGCACAATCATCAATACTGTACAGCCATTTTGTTCCAAATAATTCTTTCCTAAATATTTCATATGCCTCTAATTGGTACAGAAGTTTAATCAGGTGTTTCTCAAACTCTTCTAATGTTACTTTTATTTTATTAGTAAAATGTAAATATCATTGAAATTTGTCAAACCTTAACAGAAGTGGTTGGCAAATTTGTTAAAAGTGTAGGAATTAAAATCAAGAATATTTTGTAAAGGCAATATTTTCTAAAGCTTACAGGCTGTTACCATAGGACTGCGCAGCAGATCTTATCTTACCTATCTCTGCTATACACTTGTTTATATTGCAGATAAATAATTGTGTTTAACTGTAAGGAAAATGGCAGCTTCATAAAATTACATTTGGATGATGGCAATTGTTTCTATTTGACTTAGAGGGTCTGGTTTTATTATCCATTCATTTGATATTTTTCAGTACTCAGTCACTTGCTTTGAACAACTTATCCAATATCTGCTGGAGAATGACTGTTTCTGAAAGTTTCAGCCCATTTGTCCTGCTTCTGCTGCCTTGACCAAACTTAATATTAAAAACCTCATTATATGCTGTCACTTAACTAGCCTTAAAGTGTTTTTTTGTTACACTCTTTGAGGTATTAACTTTCCAGTGGTAGAAAACTTAACTAGAAATATGTAAAAGATTCCAGTTTTTGAAAAAGCATGAAATGCTTGACTACACCACTGTATTTTGGTTGGGAAAGTTGAATTGTTAGACAAGAAAAGTGTGTAAAAGTTAATTAAAACTTAAATAGTCTTTCCTTCAGTTTATGAGAAACCAAAAGCAAAGTGAAAAAATAATGCTGAGAAACTTTGTTTTCAAAACCACTGCTAGGGTTGATGCTAAGATTTATTTTTTTTTTCAAATTATTAATGGCTATAATGTAATGCTGACTTAATATATAGAAGGCTTGAGTAGGAGCATGGGCTGTAAAACTGCTGTAGTGGTAGAATTTCTGTTGCCCAAGAGCTGTGAAGAAATGTTGCCTTTTATTTCAAAGGAAAAGTAAAGTAGGTTCTAAAGTTTGGTTGTACACTTCTTTCTTTTCTGTGCCCCTATCCATTGAAGAAATCAAAATAAAATTTTGGGCTCTAAAATCAGAACTAATTTGCTTTGAAAATTAAGTGTGTTCATAACTTTCTAACATTTCTACTCTTGGTGTTAAAAGATCTTTTGCGATGTCTTAATTTCCTTTATTTCCTTAGTGGCAGTGAAATGACTGCTTTTGTTGGTGCAGTTCACTAAAGGTTAAGTAAGCAGAGAAAGTCCCAAGGTAAAACTTTCAGATTGCATTGAGGTTCACAATTTTTGTCGACAAACATTTGTCTCTTCCAGCCCCTTTACCTTAAATACAAGTTAAAATATAAACAAACGTTTTAATTGGGATATTTTGAAAACCTCACTTAGAATTCTTATGAGTTCTTGGGTGGCGTAAACAGAATCTTGTAACAAGCCTGTTCAAAGTGAGTAACTTGATATTTTTTAGTAATATTGCTTAAGCTTAAAGCCCTATAGAAATTAAGGGATACTGCTTAAGTAAGTTGAGTTTTGAAACCATATGCTAAAATCATGACTCAATTACTTTATTGTATCTACCACTGGATGTTAGTGGTTACCACTTTTTTGTTTCAGCTTTTGTAGCATGTTTTAACTCCTTTCTGTTCAATTTGAAGCTCAAAACACACTTATAATACCAGCTCTTCTTATTAATTTATTGTAAATACTATAGATCTGTAACAATCTGTACTGAATTATTGTATGTACAGAAGACAAGTTTAAGTTAAAATTTTTAATCAAAGTGAAAAATAGATACCTGATACTAACTTAAGAATGAATAATACTGACACCATAATTCTTTGAGCCACCTTTTAAAGGATTTTTTTAAAGTTTGAAATAGCCCCAGTTTGCTTACTATGTCTTGGAAGACACAAATGTCAGTACATGAAACTCATCCAATATATACCATGCCAGTTGGCTAAAGCTGCCACACAGGGAAGGCTTTTTGCCTTCCTCTGTCATAGCTGATAGGTTTAAAGCAATTTTTTGGGTGCATGACTGTTCTGGGGGGAGTTGGGAGGAGATAAACTGAACTGACTCAGCCATTAATATGAATGCTTAAAAAATCAAGAACTTCTCTTGAGTATATCCTTGAGCAGAATTTTTTAAGACAAGTTTATGCTTGTGACAGATTAAAACACTAACAACATTAAAACTCAAATGTTTGAGGCACAATGCAGATATGTTCTACATTTTAAAAAAGGAAAATGTCTTACTATGCTTCACTTACTCTTGCTCCAGCTTAGTTGCTAAATTTAAGGGAGAGCATTAAACATAAAACTTCCTTGTGACAAAATATTCATAACTGTAGGCTATTAATGTTAAAACATCTGAAACAAAAGATTCTCCAACAATATGCCACTTAATGTCTAGACTTTAAGATTGGATTTTATGTGCAGATGACTGTAGTGTTTCTTTTTAAATTCAGAGCAACTAAAACTTCCCATGTTAGAAATGCTGGTAGGATTTCAACTTAAGCATCAACAAAAATTAAGGTGAATTTCAAGTTTACCCATCGAAAGGTAATTTGGAGATTCATTCCCATTTTTTTACATGTGTCAAAAAAACTTTGAACTGTGATTCACTGGGGCTCTATTGTTTTGCAACAGGCCAAAACAAAGTCTTGTATATAAATGAGGAAAACCAAACCAGTACACCTAATGTTCCTCTCTGGTCTCTGAATTCCTTATGTGAGCAGATGTAAAATCAGTACAAATGGTTGCCACAGGTCTGTGGTAAATCTTTTTCCATAACTGCCTTGCTGCCTTTTATTTTTGTTACTAAATAAAATGCAGACTGCTGTGTAACTGTAATGATCAACATCTTCTGTCATTGTTGGTGTCCATGTCTGTTTGTAGCATGGAATAACTACAAATCCCTGGCACTAGCAGACAGCTTGAAATAAATCAAGCACTTCTTATGGGGGTATATTTGTGTTGGGTGGAGTTAATGGTGTTCTGGGGGTAATGTACCACTTTAGTTGTATATGCATGTGTTCTCTGCTGCAGGCTTGCCCATGCGATCGTGCCTTGAGCACTCTGGTTTCCAGGTGACAGACACGATTCACGGTATAGTATGAGATCTCTGAAGTTGGAGCGTTCTCTATAGCTTTCATTTACTTTAGTACTGGATTTTATTGTTTAAAAATAAGGCTTAAGTAGCTCCAGCTACTTTCTGTTAATCTAAATGTTTACAGCAATAACAAAATACCAAAGCACTGTCCCTTCCTTTTCTCTGCTCCCTCATAAGAGAATGGTAACTTGAAATGAAGAGGATTAGAGATGTCTTTGTGGCTTTTGTGGGGCTTGAACTGGGCATTATTCTTCAGATGCTAGATTCTAGGATTTCAGCTAATTTAGTTTTGTTTCCTTCAGTTCTGGCAGATATCAGTGATTGACAGCAGAAATAGCTATTGCTGAATCTAAAGCTGTTCATATTCTTGTACCCTGTCTTCTGATAGCTTACAGAATTAAGAGAAGTGTCCCCTGCATAGGTTGCCTCTAACTGCTCAGGTAGTGCCTTGTAAATGTTGTAATTCCTTGGGATTTGAATTCTTAAAAATACTGCAATACTTTGATTTAGACAAATTTATAAGTCCTGAAAGCTGAGTAAACTCAGAAAAATGGAGTTGTAATGTAAGACTTAAATTCCTGGGCAGGACTAAGAGGTTTTTTTGGGAAAAAGTTGCATGTTCCTCTTCTATACAGAATTCTCCTGCCAAGCATCCTTTGGGATTTTTGATACAGAGGTCATCTTCCAGCTAAAAGAGAAATCAATTTGGAGCACTAGCAAAAAAATGAAGGAACTCCATTTTCTGTGTCAAACTGCTGGGTTTATAAACACTGTCCAGTCATCTTCTAGGCACAGATCAGATAATGTGCAATGTCTCCAATTCTAGGCTGTTATACTTGGAACTTTCTGCCTTAAAATCAATGTACATTATCACAAAGTCAACTACAGCAACTTCTGTCTCTGTGCATGTAGTTCTCCCTTACTAAAACTGTAGGGAGCATTATTAATCTGGTTTGAGAATAAACCTTCTGAGAATAAAAGAAACACAAATATTTAAAGAAATATTAACTAGGAATGGACATGTGTTCTGCATCTTTGAGAGAGTGATTAAAATACCTCCAGCAGTTGTTAAATCCTTCAATTATTTGGGTACTAAAATAGCCTTACTCCAATTGAAGTAAGTAGCATCCAGAATGGGACATAAGTTGGAGTGGAGCTATTAGAATTTATGGAAAAACTGAAGTTTTGATTGGTTTGGCCAAGAACCCAAGCTAAACATGTAGATCAAATACCTCATGGTGTGGAATGTTTCACTTTGAACCACTGTTCACATCTGTTACATAAAACTGCATCCTTTTTACTTTATTCTCCTTGATATGTACTGGAGACACTTAGTTCTAGGCTGAGTACATGGCCACTTGTCAAGACTGATCCTCTACAAGCTGCCATTTGTATTTGCAAGTTACTTACAAATGACATTGTATTCATTCTCCTCTGGACACGAATGCTCCGTGCTGAGGGAACAGAAAAGAGGAAGGCATGCTGCAGAAGTCTCCCTTTCTGATGATTCTGCAGTACATACCCCTAATTGTTTCTTTCTAATGGCACAGTAGTTGCCATTAAGTTATCTCCAACACTAATTTGAGGTGGACTCTTAGAACTGGCTAGCTCTCTATGCAGTGTGACTTCTGGAAAGTGGATGCTAGTTCAGGTTCTAGGTAGAAACCTAATCTGCTTACCTTCTGATGAACAGAACCAGCACCATTAATCAGAAAGGACTCTTGGATGGTGAGTAACTTTCTGACCAAGAAAAATCTGAAAGATGCAGAAGCGGTATTGATATAGGACATGCTTGTTCAGAGAAACCCTCTGTAAATGACTAGTATTATTGAATAGTTAATGCATTTAGCTTAAGTGAATATGTTTTGACTTCATTGATTTCCTTGAAAGGATTACAAATAGTAGTTTTCATATTGTCTTGTTTTAAACTTACGGTAGTGGAATGGAAAGTACTTGCTTGAAAGACCATTGATACATGTTAAGTATACTTCTAAAGCTTCTGAAATACTGGAACTGTATAGCTTGTGTAAATCATTTAGCTTGTTAATACAGATCTTAAGGCAGCTGGTGTTGCTTAACTGTATTCCATTGAGTTTGTATTTTCACCCTTGTTTTGGACATGGTTAGAGCTTTGGAACAGAAAGGATTGCACATGGTTCTGTGAATTAAATGGTTTTGTTCAGAAGCTGGAGATACAGGCTACCTTTGTGGGCCTCTAAAGCTAGTCTGGTTTAAAAAGTCAACTCTGATATTGCAACATAAATAGCAGCTGCAAACTGTTGAAAATTCTAAGCCAATATTTGGTTTCTGTTCTCCTTACCTTCAAGCCCTTTAAAGGACAAGGGGTTTAGCACATCTTGAATTTTAAATGTGCAGCTCTATTAAAAGCATGTGCCATTGAGGGTTCAGTTGCTGAGCCTATGGTTTGATACACTGAAGTTTCTTTATAATGACTGTTAACAACCCTAGCACAATACATGTGTGAAATTTGTTAATGCTTTGCTACTATACTGCAGTTTTAACTGAGACATCTTTAGCTAATATAGGCAGTTCATTTGAAGAAAAATTTTGGATTTACACAACCAGTGGTATACTTATGGCCCAGACAGTATACTTAAATAAGGAAATTCTAATCACAAGCAGCTTGGGATGTAAAGTAATAGGAAAAAAAGGAAATGCTTTGCAAGCTTCATAACATGCCTCTTCTAATAGTTCTTCTTAGGCTTTTCTGTACTGTTTGTAGTGTGTCTCAAGTGCTTTAGCTGCAAGAAGAACATAATCCCAAATGTCATGCAGAGGAACTAAATTTTTCTCAGTTAATATTTCTCTAAGCTTATGCATTGAAATCTTGTTTTGAAATACTGGGAAACAATAAAAACATACCTGAAAATCAGTTCTCAGACTGTTTACAGAAGTGACTTGGTCTCAGTGGCACATCCTTTTGAAAGATTTTGGAATCATTGACATAGTGTGGTGGTCAGAGGTCACATGGATACTAGTGCCGTAGCTGTCATAGATCCAAGACAGTGTTGAGACATCTAGTTAATTGCAGCTGGCACTTCTACTTCCTTTGTTCTGGTGGTTGCAGGTTAGTCATGTTAAATTCCATCTTCTCATTGTGTTTGCTTTTTCTCATTCATAGAGGTCCTGCAATAAAGGAGAGTCTGTACAGTCTCAGAAGGAAAATTACTTGCAAGTGAGTAATTAAATTTGCTTATTTCACAGAATTTTATGGATTATAGAGGTAATTATAGACCCATTAGCCTCAGCTTAGTCCTTGGGAAAGTCATGGAGTAAATCAGTCACAAGTCAATTGAAGCACATGATTGGGAAAAGCCAACAAGGATTTACCAGGGACAAATCATGCTTCACAAACCTTGTTGTCTTATACAACAAAGTAACCTGCTTGGTTAATGCAGGGTGAGTGGTGGACATTGACTACTTGGACTTCTCCAAGGCTTTTGACATGGTCCTCCAGAGCCCTCCTTCTGAAGAAACGGACTTGTTACAGCCTTGATAAGTGGTCTGTGAGGTGGGTGGGGAGCTGGCTGATGGACTGTACCCAGGGGGTGATAGTAAATCACCTCCTCAAACTGGCAACCAGTCACAAGTGGATTTTCCCCAGGAATCAATATTGGTCCCAGTGCTGTTTAACATTTTAAGTGACCTGCATGTTGGGATCAAGAGCACCCTGGTGAAGCTTGCTGATAACACCAAGATGAGTGGAGAGGTTGATATTCCAGAAGGGAGAGCCACCCTACAGGATAACCTAGACAGACTGGAGGAGTGGGCTAGCAGGAGCCTTATGAAGTTCAGTGGGGAGAAGTGTAAGGTCTTGCACTTGGGAACACATAATCCAGGAGTGCAGTTCAGACTGGGATCCACCTGGCTTGAGGGCAGCCCCGTGGAAAGGGACCTGGGAGTCTTGGTGGATAACAGGCTCAACATGAGTGAACAGTGTGCTGGAGCAGCAAACAAAGCCAACAGGATGCTGGGCTGCATCCACAAGGGCGTCACCAGCAGAGATAAAGAAGCCATCATCCCACTCTGCTTGGCACTTGTCAGACCACACCTGGAGTATTGCATTCAGTTTTGGTCCCTGCTCTACAAAAAGGATGCAGACAGGCTCGAGAGGGTCCAGACAAGGGCCACAAGGATGATCAGAGGACTAGAGGACCTGCCATACAAGGAGAGACTGAGAGAACTGGGTTTGTTCAGCCTTGAGAAAAGAAGACTTGGGAGACCTTATTACCATGTTCCAGTATTTAAAAGGTGGCTACCAAGAATATGGAGGGCTCCCTATTTACAAGTCACATGGAAAAGACAAGAGGTAATGGGCATAAGTTGCTCCTGTGGAGATTCTGATTGGACACAAGAGGTAAATTTTTCACCATGAGGACAGTCAAATACTGGAATAGTCTCCCAAGGGAAGTGATAGATTCTACCACATTGGACAGTTTGAAGTCTCAGCTTGACAGGGTGCAGAGGCATGTCGTATAAACCACAGTATTACCTGGAAAGGTTGGACTGGATGATCCTTGAGGTCCCTTCCTACCTGGCATTCTCTGATTATGGTTATATGATTCTATGACAGAGAAATGTGGTGATCCTGCTTGTTCTAAAACATTAGTTACTCTGCTGGGATTCTGAGCTGTGTTTCTAGAAGCTTTAATGAGGAAATCTACTTGCTCATAGAAGTAACATTAGAATGTGAATGCCTTTACATAGTTTGGAAATATTTAAGCATTACAACATTATTAAGAAAAATCCCTCTGGTTCTACCCTAAATGGTATCTTACAATTTCTACCACTTCTATAAATAGTTATTGTATCAGTATATATCTATTTATAGATATATAGTACTAAGGTATTTCTTTAGTAGAGGAAGATCAGTACTCTGCTTTACCTGATCCCTATTTTATAATACATTGGTGAACTGTTCTGAGTAAAGTGTGTGAAGCTTGACATAACTTCCTCTTGAACATGGAGTGTTTCTGATTAGCATTGTGCTTATATCATCCGTGTTCTGCAAACTTTACAGTTCTTGCATTTGGAACAATTTCTGCTTATGCATTGTAATGGTTACCTGAGTGTAATTTTTCATCAAGTCATATGAAAAGATGTTGGTAATTTAGATTTCTAACATGGCAGTATTTTTTCCAGTAAGGGATAGCAGTGCAGTGTGTTTACCAGATGCTTTGCTTATGAAGTACTACCATTTTTCAGCTCTGTACTCGTTTAGACAGTGAGTATGAAGAAGTACATTTTACTTATCAATTAAGTGCTGCTTTTCTCTGCTTTTGTTTTCTTTCTTCTGGGAATGCCATTTGAAACAATTCAAGCAGTTCTGTTTTTTGCTAGTGACTTAAAACTGGTTTTAAAAACTTTGTTGTTGAATTACTACTATTGAAGTTACATTGAACTCTCAGCTAGGTTTGCTGGAACAGCTTCAATCTGTTGAACTAAGACTGAATGGAAAAATGTACTGATTTGACTCCTCAGTTTTCTTTAGAGATGAAATATGAGGGTGGTTTGATTTCTTCCCTGCCCAAGCCGAGTTCTAAAGTTCTAAAAGAAAAAAATAATCCAGACCAGCCCCACCCTGGTGCTGGCAGCTCATAGAAGTTTTTCAGTACAGTAAGCAACACTTGGAACTTCAGAACTGTCTTTGTTGCCTGAAAATAGTGATTCTAAGCTGGTAGTCTGTTGGTTTTTCCTATTAATCTCATAGTGATGGTACTTCACTGTTGAATCAGTGAATTCAAGAATTCCTGGCAGAGTGTACATCTTAATTTTCTTGAGGCTAGGTAAAAATTGTAGGTAAAAATCAGAGGACTTAATGTCATCCTTAGGAGAGAAGAAAAGTCTCTGCGTAATCTTAATGTTCTGGATCACTGCCCAAAAGCATTGTAGGTGTTCAGAGCTGCCTGGTGTTTGAAAACTGACTAGAAGTGGCATAGTCTTCTGTCAGCTTTGTAGGGTCTTCCAGTAGGAATTATTTGGTTTATCTTGGTTTTGCTGTAGTTAAGGATTACTTTCTCAAGTATATTACTATTTCATGTATTTTATAGTGAGCTTTATTAAAGAAAGAATAATGCAGCAGCTTCAGTTCCAACTGAAGTATAGAAAGGCTCTTGATCTCTCCTTGCCTGAAGAGGACTTGTGTACAGGAAAATTCTTCTAAAAAGTGTCTATAATTCTTAGGTTTGAAATGAAACATTCAGCTTTAAGTATTCATTTAGGTGTGAGTCATCAAATCTTCTCCAGAAACTTGTTTTAAATACAAGTGGACATGGTTGTATCTGTTTGGAACTGGTTAAAATTGGGAGCTTCAGAGCTTAAAACAATGGGCAGTGTAAGTATATTGCAAAGTATTTGTAGGCATTGAGGCACATGCTTGGTTACAATGCTTGATCCTTTAAAAAAGCTATCAGATTAATATTTAACTGATTTCATTCAGTGTCCATGTGAAGTATGCTATAGTTTTATAATGTGCTTTAGTAGTTCATTTGCAGGTCTGAGCTTGACAGGAGTATATAGAGTGGAGACTTAGAAAAAGTCCATCAGGTTGTGTTGAGTTGTGGTAGCAGGGGAGCGGTGCCGGGAGTGACTGCTTTGAGAAGCTGCTGAAAGCTCCCCCGGCTCCAAAAAACACAGCGACTCTTCTGACTAAGGCAAAGCCCATCAGTGATAATGGATGCACCTCTGTGATTATTCAAGATTGCATTCAGGAAGGGGAAATGAACTGCTGTAAGAGCTCAGGGCTGAGGAGAGGTGAAGGTGAGAGCAATGCTGGAGCAGAGATACCAAGGTCAGTAAGGAAGGAGGGGGAGGAGGTGCCTGAGCAGAGGGTCCCCTGCGGCCCATGGAGGAACACAGTGGAGCACCCGATGAAGGACCATAGTGGAACAGATGGGGACCTGCAGTCATGGAGGACCCTGCAGCAGGGGAGGTGACTGCACCTGAAGCATGCTGTGACTCTGTGGGAAGCCCACACTGGAGCATTCCGTTCCTGAAGTCTGGAGACTCACTTCAGTGAGTCTGAAGCCTGTTCTGGAGCAGCCTGTTCCCTCCTCTTGTGGGAGGAACTCATGTTGGAAGATTCATGAGGGAGACTCCCATGGGAGGGACCTTGTGGGGAAGCAGGGAAAGACAGTGAGGAATCCTCCTCCTTGAGGAGGAAGGCAGAAAAGGTGTGACAAACTGTCTCTAAACCCCATTCCCTGTCCCTCTGTCCCACTGTGGGAAAGGAGGTAGAGAAATTGGGAGCACAATAATTTGGACCTGGGAGGAAGGGAGGGGAGGGTTGAGGTATTTCAGGTCTGGTTTTTGTCCTGTTTGCATCTGATTAGTGATAAATTGATCATGGAAGGGTCAACTTTGTTTTCTTCAAAGATCTACTTGCAGGAATCCTTGCTAAGACTCTAGAAGGAAAGGGAGCCCAGGAAAGCTGGTCAGTTTTTAAATACTACTTCCTCCAAGCCCAAGATGGGTGCATTCCTTCAAGTAAAAAAGTCGGGCGGAGGTGGTAAACAACCTGCATTAGATAAGCAAGGATCTTCTGAAGAAAGTCTTGTGGAAGAAAGAAATTTACAATTTGTGGAACTAGGGACTTTTCACCTGGGAGATGGGATGTTGTCAGGGTATGTAGGAAGGCAACAAGAAAAGCCGCGGTCCTCTTAGAACTTAAACTACCAAAGGAAGTAAAAGAGAACAAAAATAATTTCTTCAATTATATCAGTAGTAAAATTAAACAATAGGGAAAATGTAGGGCCACTGCTGAATGAGGTGGGAGCCCTGGTGACAGAGGATGCAGAGAAGACAGAGTTGCTGAATACCTTCTTTTCTTCAGTCTTTACTAAGACCAGTCCTCATAAACTTCAGAACCTGGATACAGGAGAGGAAGCCTGTAGGAGGGAAGACTCTCCACTAGTCAATGAAGAGTGGGTCAGAGATCAGTTATGTAAATTGAATGTGCACATGTCCATGGGCCCTGATGAGATGCACCCAAGAGTGTTGAGAGAGCTGGCTGATGTTACTGCCCTACCACTCTCTGTCATTTTCAAAAGATCACGGCAGACTGGAGAGGTGCCTGAGGACTGGAGGAAAGCAAATGTCACTCCAGTCTTCAAAAAGGGCAAGAAGGAAGATTCAGAAAATTACAAACCAGTCAGCCTGGTCAGTCAGCCTCCATTCCTGGAAAAAGGATGGAGTGGCTGATTTTGGAGGTTATCTCAAAACACGTAAGAGAAGAAGGCTATCAGGAGTAGTCAGCATGGATTTACCAAGGGGAAATCATGCTTGACTAATCTAATAGACTTCTGTGATGTTGTGACTAAATGGATAGATACAGGGAGACCAGTGGATAAAGTCTACCTTGACTACAAGGCTTTTGACACAGTCTCCCCTAACATCCTTGTGAGCAAGCTCAAGATATATGGGATAAAAGAACAGACAGTGAGATGGAGTAAGAACTGGCTACACAGAAAGTCCAAAGAGTGGTGATCAGTGGTGCAGAGCCCAGCTGGAGACCTGTAACTAGTGGAGTCCCTCGGGGATCAGTGCTGAATCCGGTCCTGTCCAATGTCTTTATCAATAAGCTTGATGACAGGACAGAGTATCTTCTCAGCAAGTTTGCTGATGACACAAATCTGGGAGGATTGCCTGATTCACCTGAAGGCTGTGCAGCCATTCAGCAAGATTTGGCCGGGTTGGAGAGCTGGGCAAAGAGGAACCTAATGAGATTGAACAAGAGCAAGTGCAGAGTCCTGCACCTGGGAAGGAACAACAAAATGCACCAGTACAGGACCTTGGTAGACAACAAGTTATCCATGGGACAGCAATGTGCCCTTGTAGCAAGAAGACCAGTGGTATCCTGGGGTGCATTAAGAGGAGTGTGTCCAGCAGATTGAGGGAGGTTCTCCTCCCCCTCTACTCGGCTGTGGTGAGACTTCATTTGGAGTATTGTGTCCAGTTCTGTGCTCCCCAGTTCAAGAGGGACAGGGATTTACTTGAGAGAGTCCAACAGAGGGCTACAAGGATGATTAAGGGACTGGAACACCTGCATTATGAGGAAAGGCTAAGAGACCTGGGACTTTTCGGTCTAGAGGGGAGAAGACTGAGGGAATCTGGTTAATGTCTACACAAGGGTTGGGCATCAAGAAGGCAGGGACAACGTCTTTTCACTTCTGCCTTGATATAGGACAAGTAGCAATGGATTCAAACTTGAGCACAGGAAATTCCACCTCAACATGAGGAAGAACTTGTTTACTGTGAGGGTTTCAGAGCGCTGGAACCAAATCCCCAGAGAGGTTGTGGAGTCTCACTCTCGGAGACTTTCAAGACCTGTATGCCTTTCTGAGTGATTGGCCCTTGTTTTGGTCCTTCTCTGGCAGGGGGGTTGGACTTGTCCAATCCCTACCATTCTGTGATTCCTTTCCCCAAATGGAGTCTGTTTTGCCCCTGACCCTAACTGGTAAGTGAACCCTCCCCATCTTTGTCTCGACCTGCAAGCTTTTACTTGGATTTTCTTCTCCCCATCCCACAGTGGGGAGAAGGGTGAATGAGTGGCTGCGTGGTTCTTTGTTTTCAGGGCCTAAGCTATGACACAGGTTATTATGAAGCCTTTGTGCCTGAGATGCATAGATGATAATATTCCAGAGCTCTCATTGGACTTGTTCTCAAGTGACCACCCTGTTACAGTAGAGGAACTTCTTTTGGTGCTCTTAAGCTTCTTTGTCTTTCAAAGAGTCAGGCACCAGAGCCCTTAAACTTGAATATACATATATACTGCTGCTTTTAGATATTTGCCTGAAGCAATTAGTCTTGAAGCAGATCTTTGGAGAGAGATGTAGCCTTCCTTGTTAACACTGCTGACGGAGGTTTACAGACTTATAGCTGTCTGAAGATTCTAGGTTTTAAAGTATGTCTTAAAGCACTAGGGGTAGGCAGACATGTGACAGAAGTAGTCCAGAAGTACAGCTTTGAGTAACTGGAAATTTCACTACTTCTGGTTTTCACTTCTGATGCAGTAAGGGACATCTTAATGAAGAACGTTTCTCTGGCATTTGCTGTTATCAAAGTATCATGAGTTGATGTTTCAGTAAGGTGTGAAAACAAGGAACTGACATTTTAATAGGAATTGGACTTCGTAAATGCTCTATTGGTGTACCAGGTAAAGACAAATTTAATATTGGCTAATAACGGAGTAGACGTTCAGTAACCTGTTTCTAATTTGCTTTTTGGGGCTTGTCATTAGGCTTCAGAACTGAACTGAGAAGTTCAGATCTGTAGTGATGAGGGCATGTGAAATGACTAAAAATACGTGCGTTTGGTGCATTTGTTGAGTTTGGAGGAGGTGAGATGGAAAAACGGTGGAGGACATGGATGCAATACATTCATATGCAAATCATCTTAAACTCTGAATTTATATTCTTGATGACTTACTTTTTATTGAATTTAAAGCTTCAGAACATATTTACATGAGTCTTTCCTACATTTCAATATAAAATGCTATAATTTTTTGAGAAGACACTAGAATAATGTCAGGCCAGTAATAAGAATGGAACTGCCTGGAGTATATTCAGGGTTGAACTTGTGTAGGAAAAGTTGTTTAGTGTGTGAGACTGCAATGATTTACAGTAATGCAAAATATTCCTAGTCCAAAATTAAGAGCACAAAATTAATAAAGCTCTCATTCTTATGCTTTTTAGGGTCATGGGTCAGACTTTCATGCTCAAAAGCAGGCGGAGGCTTAGAAGGCCTCTAGGATTTGACTACAGCTGGTTTCTGGTTAACAGAATTGCTAGAAGTAATGATGTATACTGTGGCTTTTGTGTTTACTTACAGCTAATCTTAGCCACCAAGTAAGCTATACTTCAGTGATTTTTTACTGTGTTTCAGACTTATTTCATATTTCTGTTACTTTTTTAACATTCATATTAACCTGTCTGCTTATGATTTCTATGGACTGAGTTTACTGATGTAAAGAAAATCTTGAAGAAAAGTTGTTGAAACTTAATGTATATTTGGAGGTAGAAAAAGAAGAATGCTTATATACACACTATGCTCTGTAGCAGGGGTTAAAATTATTCCTTCTATAAAAAAAAGTTAAGATCTAAAATGTGCTGAACAGAAGCAAATCCTAAGGTGTTCTAAATGAAAAGCTGGTTTGTTTGCTCACTTAGTGTCCTTTTGTGAGACAGTGTTCAAAAGTGTGTTAAAATAGCCAAGGATAATATTTATAGATACTGTACTGTGCTTCAGTAGGATAAATTCCTTCAAGAAATGAATGTGCAGAGTTCCCACAGGTTAGGGAGGAGAGGTTTTTGGCTTTTGCATAGTTCTCCTTTGACCTGGCTCACCAACAGTACCTGTAAGTACTTCCCTGGCTTTAAACTTGAAAGCAAAATATTTATATAGCTCCTATACTAGCTATGAGTTGTTATTAGTCAAGAAACTGTATTAAGTAAAATATTGTTGTCTTTTTAAAGCTAGAATTTCTCTCTTAGTAGCAATTTAGCTATGATACACAACTAAATTCATTTCTGTGCAAGTACCAGCTAATACTTGGTTTATTTTATATATATATATATGTTTTTAGGGGCCAGAAGCCATGGTTCTGGAAAGTGTTATGTTTGCCATTCTTGCAGAGAGAGCTCTTGGTCCAAAACTGTATGGAATCTTTCCACAAGGACGATTGGAGGAATTCATTCCTGTAAGTTGTTCTGTTCATGATTAGGTAGTGGGCTGCTGGTAGCTGTTTTGATCATGATAAGGCCTCTGGACTGCCTAGAAGAGCATGGATGTTGGGATGGAATACTTGGCAACCTGAACTAATTGCTAGCTGTACTTTGATACAGTTACAGTGGGTGTTGGAGAGCCCTATTGTACCTCTTGCCAGAGAGAGATGGATCTAAAAACTCTTCAGCCATAGCAGAGACTAAGAAATAAAGATAAAAAGCATGTTAGATACTGAACACTGTACTGGAAGCTATGGAGTATCATTTTCCTTTAGCAGCAACAAGAGCAGATTATTTGATGTTATTAAATATTTATACCTAATCTGCTTTGAAGATGTTCTTCATGTGAGATGTGATATTCCTCAGGTCTTGATCTAGAAGAAAAGGTACTACATCTGAAGTAAACTAGGCTGGCTAACTCTGCTTTTATGATGACAGCACTTTTGTAAGTTCATTTGGGATAAAAAAAGTATACTGCTTGAGCACTACGCTGATATTCTATACTGTACTACATAAAGACTAGTGTTAGTGCTTGTAATTAATTGCAAAAGCATGATTAATTCAATTAACTGTATCTTAAGAATACTATATTTTATTACAGAGCAGGAAACTGACTACTGAAGAACTAAGCTTACCTGACATATCTGCTGAAATAGCTGAGAAGATGGCTAGATTTCATGGCATGAAAATGCCATTTAATAAAGAACCTAAGTGGCTTTTTGGAACAATGGAAAAGTAAGTTATGCAATACTTCAAAGTATGCAAAAAAGGTGACCTGTTGTAATTTGATAATCAGATCATTCTTCCTGAGTGTCTGAGAGTACAAGCTCTCACTGTATACAGAAACTGTTTCACAGTTACTTGAGTAAGCTAAATTACCTTGAAGAACACTAATATTTTCTTAAACTTTTTAAAAACTTTCTTGGGTGTAGTTTAAGTGATGTCTTAGTATGGGAAGACAAATATACTTACTGTCACAAATGCTGTACTATTGTTTCTATTTTTAACAGATACCTAAATCAAGTGCTGAGGATTAAATTTACCAGGGAGTCCAGAACTAGAACACTGAACAAACTCCTCAGTTACAATCTCCCACAGGAAATGAAAAATCTACGGTAGGGTAATTTTCTCTACCACTGTTTTCCAGTTTTCAGTTTCAGTTTGAAATTGTAAGCTTGTTCAAACATGTTATACAGTATAATACCTTATATTAATTTTATTTTACAAATTGCAAGTTGTTTTTGGTTCTGTAACCAGAGTCTTGTATGACTACAAATTGATATGATCAGTTGCTTATCAGTGAGGTCTGACTCTGCTGTCCTCGTCTTGGACTCCTAATTGAGAAAATGGTCTTGATAGAAATGAATAGTATCATAAAACCATTCAGGCTGGAAAAGACCCTTGGGATCACTGAGTCCAACCATCATCCCTACTCTACAAAGTTCTCCACTAAACCATATCCACTAAGACCACATCCAAATGACCCTTAAACACATCTAGGGATGGTGACTTAACCACCTCCCTGGGCAGCCTATTCCAGTGTCTAACCACTCTTTCTGTGAAAAAAAAATTCCTATTGTCCAGTCTAAACCTCCCCTATTGCAGCTTGAAACTATTCCCTCTTGTTCTGTCACTAACTACCTGTGAGAAGAGACCAGCACCAACCTCTCTATAATGACATTTCAGGTGGTTGTAGAGACTGTTGAGATCTCCCCTCAGCCTCCTCTTTCAGACTAAACAGTATTAAACTAGTACTTCAAACTCTTAAAACAAAATCCATGATTTATTTGGAAGTGGAACTGAACTTAGTGATTTGTTACTTATAAGATCCTATATTGCTGTTTTCTAGAGCAATCCTTGAAGCTACTTCCTCACCAGTTGTATTTTGTCACAATGACTGCCAAGAAGGTAGGCTGCTAATATTTCATTACCTTATTCAATGATACAATAATAAGCCTTTTCTGGTCACTTTTTTCTGAGAGGTAGTCCTGTTATCGAGGTACAGCAGCTGAACTGAAGCAGCAGCCTGTGTACTCCTAGTGTGCAACAGTTGCAAAACAAAGTGCATTGATTTCAGCAATCCTTTGGGCTAATTAAGAGAACATCTTGTATCATAACTGGATTAAGCCAAATATGTACACATGCTCTCTTAGTACAAGTCAGTTGATGATGGTAACCTTGGGTGTTTAAAGATCATACCTTTCTTAGCTGTCTGATTAGTCCTTTTAAAGAAAGATATTGTAAAAGTACAATGAAGGGTGAAAATTGAGACTATGGTAGGTTTGACTCAGCAGTTCTATCCACCTGTTTTTAGTGCACATGCTCTCTAGGAGTCATAGAGGGAATAACATTTTTTCTGAGCCAGTTCTCTAAAGAGATTAAAAGGCAGCAGGGTTGAAGGTGATGGATATGTTCTGTTTGTGCTTGCAGTTACCTTTAGGTGGGTAAGCTGAATTGAGCTGGAAAGTTGCTAAGGTCAGACCATGTATGTGGGGCTGTTTTGTTCTCAGGAGTCCCAGTCTCAGTAGTTAAGGCTGAGGAATTGGCCTGGAGGATATGTGTGTAAGGATAAGCAGCATTAGAGGAAGAGGTCACTGATCTGAGCTCTGAAGAGCTAGCTCAGTAGTGGTGTAGTTGAAGATCTCATTGCTGGTGTGCCAAGGTGTTGTACCAGAGAAGTCAGAGCATGGGGGCAAGATTTGGAACCTAAATTTTCAAAGTGAGGATGGAGAAGGCAAAATACTGTGCTTGTTCCTCTGTTGCAAGGGTATGGCATAGAGATGTACCTGTGGAGAGGGGACTAACTTGAATAAATTTGAACTACTCTAAACTTATTTACTAATTGACACTTGATAGAGGCAGGCTTGATGTCTTTCAGATGAATTATTGTGACAAAGTGAATTGAAAACCAGATAAAGCAATCTCCCTGTTATAAAGGAGAAGACTGAGCTTTGCTATAGGTACTGGTTGTGCCACATAGTAGAATAGCAAAGTCATTGGTCTGTGGCATTCAGGCTGCTGAAAAGTAATTCCCATCCCAAGTGTTGTGTGGTCAACAATAATCCTATGCAGATGTGAGAGATAGTTTAGAAGTCAAACTGTGGAAAGAAACAATTCAGCAAGGGCTGCTAAGGCTGACAGCGTCACCTGGTTAGCTGTATGCTAAACACTGGAGAAGCAGGACCATTGGGAGAAAAATCTACCTCTGCCTGTACAGAAGAAAACTTTCTCACTTTCAGCTTTACAAGGTTTATACAATATTTTTCAACTTTCAATGAACTGATGCATAGTGCAATTTGGCTTTTCCCATCATTCTTCTGTACAGATGTAAGGGATAACTGGGATTATTTGAACAATGTTTCTGAAGATAGAGTATTGCTTTTCTGTAACTTCCCTGGGACCTTACTGAACATCCTGTGTTACCTTAAAATTTTCAGGTAATGTTTTGCTTCTGGAAGGCAGAGAGAATTCAGAAAACCAAAAGCTGATGCTCATTGACTTTGAATACAGCAGCGCAGGAAGGTGTTTCACTTTCTGCATGCTACAGTGAGAGCAAGTAATGCACTGCTAACTTCCTGTGTGTTAGTAATAAACAGCAAACATAAGAGTAAAAATAGCTCTGGTCCTGATGGCATCAAGTATAGGCATACGGCAGAGTTGGAGTGGCTTGGTGGTCCACTCTAGTGGCTTTGTGCTAGCATGTTAAAATTTCTTTCTAGTGGGGAGATGAGGAGAATGTTAGATTGTATGGGTACATTCATACATAGGGCAGGTTTGCTTCTGCTTTTTTTCTTTGGTCCTTTCAAATTACTTCCTCATCTGTGCAGATGAGTAATCCTGCTTTTTTTGGTACATGGTTACAGAAAATGCTTTCTGTCCTTAACCTCAGTCATCTAGTACTGCTGTTTAAGAGTGATCTAGGTGTGTGGAGTCATTTGCATCATAAAACTTTAGCATAGCTGGAACATAATTGAACCCTGAATTCCAATAATGTAAAAGTGGGGTATGTTACATACTTTGAGTATGACTGTGACCTCTTTGCCTGCAATAATGCTAACATTAGAAATGCGTCTGACTTTGTGCTGAGATTTAGTGCATCCTAAAGTATCTTAACTATCTACTTGGTAGCAAAGTCTAGTATTTTCATGTAGCTGGTAGCTTTCACTTTTAACTGCCCATCTTTACTAATTGATTTTAATAACTTGCACAAAAGCAGTATTCTAGAAAACAATTCACTACCTCCTTTAGCAAAACTGCAGTAAGTTCTAGGTAGCTATATGCTTTAAAACTTGATTTTAGGTTTGTTTAAGCAAGAACATATTGCTAGTATGCAAATATTGAGGTACTTGGTCTTTATCACTTTTTCAGAGGATTTGACATTGGAAATCACTTCTGTGAATGGATGTATGATTACACATATGAGAAGTACCCATTCTTCAAAGCTAGTGTTCTTAAATACCCTTCGAAGAAGCAACAGGTAGGTAGATAAGACATGAAATTCCAGTGTCTGCAGTCTTCAAATCTTCACTCTTTTTTTTCAATTCTGTTTTGGAATTATTTTCCCAAGATCTTTCCTCCATGACTTCTTTAAATACAGCATTTTATGTAATCCTGACTAGCCTTAAAAAAATAAATCGTAGAAACCTCATAATAGCTATTCAGCTAAAGCACCATGCACCAATGTAGATTAGGGGTTGACCTGCTAGAAAGCAGCCCCATGGAGAAGGACCTTGGGGTGCTGGTGGACAACAAGTTACCCATGAGACAGCAATGTGCCTTTGTGGCCAAGAGACCCAATAGTATCCTGGGATGCATTAAGAGCAGTGTGATCAGCAGGTCGAGGGGGGGATCTCCTCCCCCTCTACTCTGCCCTAGTAAGACCATATCTGGAGTATTGTGTCCAGTTTGGGCTCCCTTGTTCAAGAGAGACCAGGGATATGCTGGAAAGAGCCCAATGGAGGGCTACAGAGATGATTAAGGGACTGGAACATCTCTCACACGAGGAAGGGCTGAGAGACCTGAGGCTGTTTAGTTTTGAGAAGAGAAGACTAAGAGGGGACTTTAATAATGTCTATAAATATATGAAGGTTGTATGTCAAGAATGGACCAGTCTCTTTTCAGTGGTGCCCTGTGATAGGACAAGGGGAAACAGCACCAAGTTACAAGACTGGAAGTTCTACCTCAACATGAAGAAAAACTTCTGTACTGTGAGGGTGATGGAGCACTGGAACAGGCTGCCCAGAGAGGTTGTGGATTCTTCTTCTCTGTAGACTTTCAAGACCCATCTGGACACATGCCTGTATGATCTGCCCTAGGTGTTCCTGCTGCAGCAGGACTTGATCTTCAGAGGTCCCTTCCAACCCCTATGATTCTTTGATCCTCAGATTCAGGATAGAATATTTACTAGATGCCATGTAGCTCCTTGACTGAAATCCAGTAGTTGTTGGTTGCAGATGTGAAGTTAGTTGGCAGTAGCAAAATATTGTATGTTGTCATATTGCGGCTTTTCTTAAACTAGGCTTCCAAGCCATTAGTAGAACCACCATTAATATTAAAGTTAACTCCAGTACTGTCAATGTTTGGAAAAAATAAATGAAACTTACTAGAAAGCCTGACTAGTTCTGAAAGAAGTACGTATGCGTGGAGATTAACTGGAGTTGTAACTTGTTTACTTGTCTCCTAGCTTCACTTTATCTCCAGTTACCTGTCTGCATTCCATGATTGCTTTGAAAGTCTGAGCAATGAAGAGAAGTTAAAACTAGAAGAAGAAGTGTTAACAGAAGTTAACAGGTAAGTTGTCTTTCACAACTTTATCTTGATACTTCTACTATGGTACCTATACTTCTATACTTAACTGGGTGGAGAAACATCAGCCAAGAGAGATTCTAAACCATTTATATGTGATAAAGAAGAATCTGTCCATTGTAACCTTTAGTTATGTGGTATACACTATTAGTGGAGTAAGCAAAATACTAGTTCATGGGTAACCTAATGGATTTATTTTTATAATGTCATACTTGATGAAAAGGTGTGGACATCCCCAACTAGGAAATACTATTCTAACAGGATATTCAGATAATGTTTTGTGACTTAGCTGAGTATGACAATAAACATAGCCTTTTAATTTCAGATTTGCCCTTGCATCACATTTCTTCTGGGGTCTGTGGTCTATTATACAAGCAAAGATCTCATCCATTGAGTTTGGTTATCTGGTAAGTTATTAAATTGTAGTTTGATGTAACTAAAGCTATATACTCCAAGTAACCTGTAGTGCATTATCAGAAAGTAAATGAAATGGCCTCTCACAGCAACTGGTATCTTCTAGGTGAAGTAAATATTTTTAAAATAGATTAATTCCTAGTTTGTGCTCTATACAGAAGAAGGTAAAGAAATCTAACATTGTAAAAACATCACAAATTCATCACATTGTTATGTGAGACTAGCCTTATGTTTCTGGCCTCTCAGTGGGATGTGTTGCAGTGAAGTGCTCTTCTGCAATAAGCTCATGTGCAAAAGGAAAGCTAGCATGCAGCAAGTGTGAATTTAGAAATTAAGTAGTCAACACATGTAACAACACATTAATATTATATTCAGTGTGCAGCAATATTTATGGTGGGTCATTTGCTATACTTGAGAAACAGGTCAGTTTAACTCTTGATAGATGCCTAGTGTACTACAAAGTGATGTAACTTTCAGGTACACTGAATATTCTGCAGGAAGTGTTGCAGAAGCCATCCTTTTTAGTTCCTGTTTTTCTGACATGCTGGCAGCAGCTAATACTGTTACAGTTTAAATAAGATTGGAGGCCAGAACACACCTCTAGAAAGATTATCCTTCCCAAATAGAGCTAATTAAGGCATTGTGGTGATGGATTATGAAGGTAGCACAGTCATTATGCTTCCCCATACCAAATAAGAAAACTCAGCTGTGTTTACTATATTTGTTGCTGAATGTCCCTTATTTCTCCAGGAATATGCGTTATCCAGATTTGATGCATACTTTGATCAGAAGAAGAAGCTGAAGGTGTGAATGTGGGAGGAGTGACCTGTTGGTTAGTGTAAGAAGAGGGCAGCTGGACAGAACTTTGCTGTGCTTAGGCTACTGTATTTCTAATTAAGTTCTCACTGAATTCTGGTTCCTTGAAACAGATGTACAGTACTGAAGACTCTAAAGATTACTTGTTTACAGTTTTGTAAATACTTGGAATGAGATTGGGAGGCAAAAGTAAAATGCAATAGTGCAATATTATTAAATGTTTTTGATCTAGAAGATATATTATGGGAGCAGCTTACAATTAAGTGTCAGTATGACATGCATCAGAGCAAACAGTGTTATTGTGAGTACGTTTTCTGGGGGAGGTGTTGGCATTATGGTTAACCTTGTAAGTAGAACAGTTTCAAAAGATAATTCACTGTAGACATTGTGTCTCAATGAGAAGGAAGAGTGAAGGAAAATCAAAGGAGACAAAGTGTCGTAGGCTTGAAGTCTTACTCTGAGATTAGGTTCAGCATGCCCCGTGAACACAACAAAGTTGCTGATACTTTAACCTTAAAGCAGCTACGGACATTGAAGTGGTATGCTTTAAAGTGAATACATGAATGTTTCTCTTACCTGGTGTGCCTGTGAAGAACGAATGAGCTTTGAACTGGACCTTCTGAAGGAGTTTTTTTTAAACTGTGCATTCCATGTCCTTCAAGAACGTTCTTTAGCCCAGCCTGCTTGTCTCTTAAAATGCTGTGTCCTGCACTGGGGGTGGCAGCACTGGCAAGAGTGCCTTGAATTGCTGTATCAGCTTCCCAAATAACTGGATTGGAATTGACAGTACTTGCAATTAGAGCCCATCTCTCTCCTTGTGTTGCACAGTATATTGTTTTAAGAAGTGGTAGAGCCAAAGACTGCAGAGAACTCCAGGAAGTTGCTGTTCTGCCCATCCAATGCCCTGTGGCTTGGAAGGTGCTATTCTTGCACCTTTGATTTTCATCATGTTCCAGCAATCCAGTGAAGTGGAGCTTCTTGTGTGGAACAATGTGTATATTGAAACTTGAGTATAATCTGTGTATATGTCATCTAAAGACTTATTTAGATTTTTGGGAGTTTGTTTATTTTGAATGTTATTTGTTTGTGCTTTCTAACATACTGTATTATAAATAATAACATTCTAAGCCTACCCTTTTTCACTTGTATAGCAAATACTGTTTCAAGCAGCTGAAAAATGTGAAGCATTTCATGTACTGTATAGCATAACTTGTAAAGCTGTCATTTTATTAGTATAGAAAATAATTTTCCATACACGCAATTATTAAGACTTTATAATAAATATAAAGCACTTAAAAATATTAGCTGTTGTGGTTTTTAAGTCTTTTTTTATATCTTCAGGATAAAATAGATTAAGATTCTGGCCTTAATCTATGTTGGAAGTAATTTCTTCCTTACCTTCAAAGGCAGACTAATTGAACCTTTAACCTTAATGCTGTGGGATATACCTTCTACTGAAATATGTCTTTAGCATTTATTGTGTAACTGAATACTAATAGAAAGTATGAGGGAGAAAGGTGGTTAAAGCAGGTGATAAAAAATAGACTGAAGGTAAGTTTATAAATTCTACAGTTTGTGGTAGTTTAGGTTTAAGCACTTCACTGTATCTCTTCTGTTAACTATCCTAAAAACTATCCAGTTTATATTTACTTTTACTGTCACACCATACAAAGTATTTGTAGCATGAATAGCCAGTTAATTTCTCTAAGCTTCTGAAGGGTTCATTTAACATGTCCAAAGTAAACCCAGTGAGAATGCGAGTGGTAAGGAAAGGGGTGGAAACAGTTTAGAATCATGCTTTGCAGGTAGTTGAAAAGGACTAAGATGTAATAGGTGTATTGATTCCATAGGAAGCCTTGTTTTGTAGTTCAAGAGTAAGTTTCAGTTCTCAGAAAGTCCATGAAGACTGTCCTGACTCATCCGTTGAATTTCAGAACCAAAAGGGAAGGACACTCAGTGTCAGTAATGCTGTGATAAAAGGTTGCATCAGGGGTGAAATGCTTTCTTAAAGTTGAGATGGCTCTTGTTAAACAAATTCTGTGAGGAAACTGAGCTCCCTGGTAAGACTGCTTCAGTGAAGTCCTAGAACTGCAGTTTTATTCTGGCATTACTGGAGTTAGAGTATCTGTAACTTCTCAGAGTGAGGGAATGGAAAATCCCTCAAGGAAAGTAAAGCATGCTCTATCTTGTACCTTTTGTAATGTAAATTTGATTTAAAGAGAGTAGGATTCACCTAGGTGTTGTGTGGTAGGCTTAGTGGGGACATAGGTGAGTCAAAACTAATGAGCAGAAAGTTTAGTCTTTTCCTGCTATGATTTTTAATATAGACTTGCCTATTAGGGGTAATTTCTTGGAAGTAGACAGGAGCTGAGCACTCTTCTCTCATGCATAGTCACTGAATGTGATAAAGTTGATTTACAAACTGACCAGGCAACTAATTGAATGTATTGGTACTTAGGTAATGGGATAATGTCTTGTGAAGCCATAGTATACATGTAGCTAAACATTTCTTTAACAATAACTATTTTGAAGTTAAAGAAGTATCTGATTTGTTTTTCATAAAGGCAGTTTAAAACTACAGATTAATACTCCCTTCATTTGATTTGTAAATACTTGTGCTTGAGCTCTTTCTTGAGACTGCTGGGTTGTATTTCCACTTTTTAAATTCAGGTCTTTATCTACATTGCCTCAAGTCACTGGTGAAATGACCTGCTATTAACTGGTAAAAATGTGACTTCGGTAGAAGAGTTAAAAACCCAAACTCACAACAAAGCAACCTTTTACTTTAAAGGAAACTACTACTTGTCTAGCCAGACATCTAGTCTCAGCTGCTGCTTTGAGGTGATTTGGTGGGTAATTGGCATAATTTAGGGTGAACCCCTATCACTCCTACAGCCATTTATATAAGATGAAAATCTGAAAGGCAGAATAGTATCACACTACAGCTCATTAAAGATCTAACCTTGGAAAATTCAGCCTGTGCAGTCTTATGGCTGTGTCAAATGTACTGTCTTCTCTCTATGAAAAAAATGTATTTCTGGTGTGAACTGGTTATAATCTATTCCTAAATTAAGCATCTTTCTAAGTGGTGATGCTACTAAGCAGAATGAGACTTACAGTTTTGAAGTTGCTGTTCTTTTGATCATTGACCAGGGAGAGTTTATTTCTAGCCCTACCCTCAAGGAGCAGCAATGGTGAAAAGCAAGATCAGCCTTTGATTTCAGTGTAATGTGACTTGGTTTTTCCAACAAATGTGGAGTTATTTGTCATAATAGGAAGAAGCTGAGGTTACCAATATTTTTGCTGGTTACTTTCTGAGAACTGTGTTGGTTTTGTACTCCCAGGCTTCTTCACTTAAGAGTCAGAAGCTGCTGTGGAAAATCCCTGTTCCCCAGCACTGAAGATGCTAGCAGGAAAAATTCACCATGGTTGTTTTGCATTCCCCTTTGAAGCAGCATTGAGGTGTGAAAGTGTTGTGAAAGGCAATGACTTGAAAATGTTACTTTGCAGATCAGCTCCCCTCCCTTTGTGCCTCCATCTGCTAATACAATAAGAATTTCTGTTTTTTTCCCCCCCTATTAACTTGGTTGAGGTTGCACTCACTACTGCTTAAACTGAATGAGCCGGGCTAAACTACTTCAGATACATTGTAATTATTTATCCTAGCTGATTATGGCCGTGGAAACGCCACGGGAGCACTGAGGCATGCAACCATGTTGTCCAGGGACCTAATTTTGTCTTGCAGTTCACTTACTAGACATGATGGGAAGGAAAGAACCCAGCCTAATTCTCTGAGTCTGCAAAGATGAGAATGTACCCTCTGACTTGCAAACACAACAGAAAGCAAATATACATTAATGTTCTGTCCTTAGCCCAAGTGTCAGCACCTCTAAGCTTTTGTGTTCTGCTTTACAACTGCAATGCTGTGGGTTCTTGAGATTCAGCTGGTGAGTGATGCAGGGTTGAACTACAGTAACCTAATGCCTTAAGACACCAGTTTGTCATCTTCAGCAAGTCATCGCAGCTTTTCAGGGGTAGTAAAATTTAGCAGCCAGAGTCAACAGATCCTTCTGTTGTTTCTCCACTGCAATTCAGCTGTCCCAGTGAGACAGAGCTGGTGCAGAGAGCTGCCAGCAGCTGCCAGACTGCACAGCAAAACCTTGCATTGTTTCAGTGGCATACTGAAAAGCAGGTAAGTGGAAGAAGCACTGTTTGCTGTGCTTTACAAAGACAAGGCTTTTAAGAATTCAGATCCTCCCTTGAAATACTTTTGAGGCAGCCTTGGACGAGCTCCCTCAACATGCAGGAACAATTGTCTCTGATGCCAGCCTGCATCTGCATGAAGCATCAAGTAGAGCACTTCACCATAGATGAATAAATAGCTGTAACAGTTCTGGACTGGAATAAAGTATAGTGTGCATGTACAGGCCCCTGGCAGGGAGCAGAAAGGAGCTACTGTACTTGGTGCCCAGACAACAAAGCTGATCACTAGCAAATGGGCTACTTTTTTCCAAAATTAGAATTAATTTTTTTCTGGCTTTCATGTACAAAGTATACAGAGCTCCTAGTGACTCACCACAATAGAACTGTATTACAATGTGCAGACAAACCTCTCTGTGTGTGTATATGACTTGTATTTACCAGTCTCATTATAGGGATCAGCCAATAAAGTCTGAAAGCAATCCCATCTTTCATTACTACACTGAAGCCTGCCTTAGGAGGAAAAAGCATTCTAACAATTAGTCACTTAGAGTCTTGGAGTGGTGTAGCACTGTTTATCTGAGGAATGGTGCTAGAAAAGGTAGGAAGATAAGCAGAAGTCATGGGATTTGTTAGGGAGTGTTATGACATTCCTAGAACTTAATAATAGTGACAGGGTGTTTATGGGTAGGAATCAGGGGGAAGGCAAATAAAGCAGACATCTTGGTGGAAGTCTGTTACAGACTGCCCAACCCAGATGATGAGACAGATAAAATATTCTGTAGATGTCTGAGAGAACTCTCTTGAGCACTTTTACTTCCCAGTTGTCTGCTGGAAATGTAGTACAGCAGAGAGGGAACATTCCTGGAGGTTTCTGGAGTGAGTGAAGGATAACTTTCTGGCACAGGTGATGAGGAAGCCAACTGGGCAAGGCACCCTGTTTGTCAACACAAGAGGGCTTGTGGAGGATATGACAGTTGGAGGCCATCTTGGGCACAGCACCCATTAAATTATTATAGTGTTCTCTATTCTTGGAGAAGTGAGGAGGGGGTTCAGCAACATTCCTGGAGGTTTCTGGAGTGAGTGAAGGATAACTTTCTGGCACAGGTGATGAGGAAGCCAACTGGGCAAGGCACCCTGTTTGTCAACACAAGAGGGCTTGTGGAGGATATGACAGTTGGAGGCCATCTTGGGCACAGCACCCATTAAATTATTATAGTGTTCTCTATTCTTGGAGAAGTGAGGAGGGGGTTTAGCAGAACTGTCACCTTGGATTCCTGGTGGGAAGACTTTGGCCTGTTTAGGAGTCTATTGGGAGGCATCTCTGAAGAGCAAATGAGTCCAGGAAGGCTGAACACTCTTCAAGGAGTAAGCCTTAAAGGCACAGGAGCAGGCCCTCCCCCCTGTGCCCAAACAGAAGCCAGTAAAAAAGACTGCTCTGGCTGAATAAAGAGATCTGGCTGCTACTCAGGGGAAAAAAAAAAAAAGTTTATGGCCTTAAAGAGGCAGGCTACTCAGGAGGACTGCAAAGATGTGAGGCTGTGCAGGGGGAAAATCAGAAGCCCAACTTGAAATCAATCTGGCTGTTGCTGTCAAAGATAACAAGAAATGCTTATACAAGTATATTAGCAATGAAAGGAGGACTTAAGGAAAATATCCTATATTGGATGATCAGGGATTAGGAGAAGGCTGAAGTACTTAACACCTCCTTTACCTCAGTTTTTAGTAGTAGGACCAGTTGTTCACTGGGTACCCAGTCTCCTGAGCTGGAAGACAGGGATGGGGAGCAGACTGAATCCCCCATCTAAGAGGAGATGGTTAGGGACCTGCTGCACCTCTTAGACATACACAAGTCTATGTGGCTGGATGGGACACACCCGAGTGTACTGAAGGAGCTGACAAGTGTTTGCTAAACTGCTTTCCATCATTTACCAGCAGTCCTGAATAACTGGGGAGGTCTCAGTAAACTGGAGATTGGCAAGTGTGATGCCCATCTACAAGAACTGCCAGCAGGAGCATGTGGGGAATTAGAAGCCTGTTAGTCTGACCTTAGTGCCAAGGAAGGTTATGGAGAAGATGACCTTGAGTGCCATTATACAGCATGTGCAGGACAACCAGGTCATCAGGCCCAGTCGCCATGGGTTCACAAAAAGCAGGTCCTTCTTGATAAACCTGATCTTCTATGACAGGGTAACCTGCCTAGTGGATAAGGGAAAGGCTGTGGATGTTGTTTACCTGGACCTTACTAAAGTCTTCAACACTGTTTCTCACAGAATTCTGGAGTAACTGGTTATGTATGGCTTAGAGTCGTGCACTCTTTGCTGGGTAAAAAACTGGATGGATGGCAAGGCTCAGCTGTGGTGAATGGCATTAGGTCCAGCTGGTTGCCAGTCACAAGTGGTGTTCCTCAGGGGTCAGTGTTGGGGCTAGTTCTAGTATCTTTTTCAATGATCTGGATGAGGGGATCGAGTGTACTCTCAGTAAGTTTGCAGATGACACCAAACTGGGAGGGAATGTTGATCTGCTTGAGGGTTGGAAGGCTCTGCAGAGGGACCTGGACAGGCTGGAGCAATGGGCGAAGATCAGTTCTATGAGGTTTTTTAAAGTCTTAAGCGTTTGGACCCTGCACTTGGGTCACAACAATCCCATGCAATGCTACAGGCTTAGGGAAGAGGGGCTGGAAAGCCGTCAGGCGGAAAAGGACCTAGTGGTGTTGCTCAACAGCCAGCTGAATATGAGCCAGCAGTGTGCCCAGGTGCCCAAGGCCAGTGGCATCCTGGCTTGTATCAGAAATGTTGTGGCCAGAGGGATTAGGGAAGTGATTGTCCCCGCTGTACTCAGCACTGGTGAGGTTGCAACTAGAGTACTGTGTTCAGTTCTGGCCCCTCACTACAAGAAAGACATTGAGGTGCAGGAGCACGTCCAGAGAAGGACAACGAAGCTAGTGAAGGGTCTGAAGAAAAAGACTTCTGAGGAGTATTTGAGGAAACTGGGGTTGTTTAGCCTGGACAAAGGGAGGCAGAGGGAAGACCTTACTGCTCTCCACAACTACCTGAAAGGAGGTTGTAGTGAGGTGGGGATTGGTCTCTTCTCACTAGTAACAAGTGATAGAACAAGAGGAAATGGTCTCTAGTTGCACCAGGAGATGCTTAGATTGGATATTAGAAGAAACTTCTTCACTGCAAGGGTTATTAAACACTGGAATAGGCTGCCCAGGAAGATGGCTGAGTCACAATCCCTGAAGGTGTTTAAAAGACGTGTATGTGATGCTTAGGGACATGGTTTTCCACTGGACTTGGCAGAGTTAGGTTAGTGGTTGGGCTCGATGATCTTAAAGATCTTTTTCAATCAGAATGATATTGTGATTCTGGGATTCTGTTTACAGTTAACAGGGGGTTTCTGGCAGAATCAGGAACAGCACACAGTAGTTGAGTTCTAGCCCAGTGTGCTGTGTGCTGGATTACGTATCTTCTCAGAAAGTCCTACAAATGCTGCCTCTGCTGCCAGTCCTAGGGAATAATACATTTATTTGTTGTTCCCTTCTTATGCAAATAAAATACGACTAGGAAATCAGTCCTCCTTCCTAATTTTCAAAGTGCAGAACTTCTGAGGTGCTGTAAAGTCAGGGCTGGCCACTGCTGTCTAAAGTGTCCCAATGGTAGAATTTAAATGGCACACAGCAGAGCTCAGGAGCTCCAGCATGCTGTGAGGGCATTCATGAGAAGCTAGTTCCCACCAAGCTGAGAAAACAGCAGACCCAAAAGGTACAGCCTTTAACAGGGTTGAAATATTACCAGCTGCCTGTGTCCTGCCTTAGAGCCACAGATCTTCCCACCGAGTAGGACAGTTGTCCTCTGGTTGGGTAAAGCACTGCCTGCGTGTTACTGTTTGGCTCAGGTTTGGCAACTACGGTCTTGATCCCCTCCCCCTCCCACCCAGGTAGGGAAGGAGAGAGAGAAAAAGAGAGAGACTTGCCTGGATTGAAAACTGAACTACACAGCTTTAATTAAACACCAATGAGAAAAGATAATATATACAATTATATACAAATGTGTTCAGATATGTGCAAATGCCTCTCCCCCACACCTCCAGCAACTCCCACAGCATCTCCTGCACTGGGAACAGTCCTGAAAAATCCCGGAGCTGCTGCTAGAGAAAGCAGAGAGTGATGAGGGTCAGGAGAGCTCAAGTCTAGGGGGTTGATGGTGATGGATGGACGGAGTACCCCCTGGACTCCAGCCATGGACAGAAGAGAAGGGAAGAAGCAGGAAGGAAGTTGTCTTCTGTGATCTCTGACCTTCCTCTGAGCTTACATAGATACATGGCATGGAATATCTCTGGCTAACTTTGCTGTCTAACTCAGCCTCCTACAGGGGGGTCATAGATCTCCTCATAGTGTTTGAGCTGGCAGAGTAAACATGCAACCTTGAAGACCCAGCAGTTAGAAACACGTTCCACCATTATCAGTCTTAGTTGGAACACTCTGCTAATAGTTAAAAGAAAGCTTACTGAAAGGAAAAATAATCAGTAAAAGGAAAATTGGCTTCATCCTGGCTCAAACCAGGATATTGCAATAATCTCAAACATTTGCTGACTTTTGTTCTGGTGTTTGCCACCTGAAAACTCTTAGAGTTTCCTCTACACATGGGTTTTTCTCCCTGCCATTGCACTTCCTCTGAAAGTCTGCAAGCTCTCATGCTGTATTTATCTTCCTTAGATACGCTGAAGGAAAGGGCAATGCAGTTTCTGTGTTAAAAACCCACATCTTTCATGCTAAATAATGCCACTGGGCCCATGTTCTCTCTTCTTGCTGCACCTTGCTGAATTATGATGGACTGGAAGTCAGCAGAAACTGTGGCTGTACAAGCCTATTGCAGATGTAAATAAAGTGAATGAGGAATGGAAGGAGGAAGCAAGCCTGCTGTAATTAACCAGCACAAGGACTGTTAAATAATACAATGGTTTCCTCAGGAAGAGATTATAGAGGATTGCGTGTAATGTCGCAGGTCTGAAGAGCTTAAAAATTCACCTTCAAATGAAAGTCTAATTAGAAGTCTACAGCTGTAAAGAAAAAACAGTAGTTCCATAAATCCCTCAGTAGAGCTGTTCAGAAAAACACACGTTTCTCATTATAAATCAATTAATTTACAGTTAATTATGTTTCGGGAAGACTCAAGACTCCACGTTTTTGAAATTCATTTTGAGGTCTTTTCATTCCAACTTGAAATGGTGAACAACTTAATGTTAAATGGAAGTTTTCTGTAACATCCTAATGTGTTTTTCTTTCTGACTTCTCCCAACCAGTTTTGATTTTGTATATATTTTTGCTAGGTTTATTTAGAAATATGCAGGGGTTTATGAACTATTTACCTAAATAGGTATTTGTACACCTATAAACACCTGTACTGAGTAACTGACTGGTAACTGTTTCCCAAGGATCAGGTGACTCTTGTGGTTACAGTCCTTCCTACTGTTAAATTTAATCAAAAGAAGACAAAATAAGAAATATTAAAGTCATACCTTAAGCAGTTTCCATGGCTGCATGCTCTAACTGTTATATATGAAACCACTCTTTGTGTCACAATTTTTGTTGTCACTTCCCAAGAAAGTAAAGAAGACCCAAAAGGAGGAAGAGATGAAAGACAAAACTGGATACACTCTAAATAGCAGTTGTACTAATGCCCTTGTTGTACAAGGCACTGATTCTCATTGGGGATTCTTCAGGGCTTTGCTCTGCCATGGCCCCCCCATCACTCCATGGGCTGATGCTCAGTGCTGGAGCAAGGTGGCAACATGGCAGCATGGACCTTCCAGGGAAGGGTCTCCCCCATTTCTATCCTATGCTGTTTCTGCCTGTAACTGGCTGCTTCATGGCTTGCAAGCCTCCCAGGCTAGCAGGAAGGAAGTTGTCTTCTGTGATCTCTGACCTTCCTCTGAGCTTACATAGATACATGGCATGGAATATCTCTGGCTAACTTTGCTGTCTAACTCAGCCTCCTACAGGGGGGTCATAGATCTCCTCATAGTGTTTGAGCTGGCAGAGTAAACATGCAACCTTGAAGACCCAGCAGTTAGAAACACGTTCCACCATTATCAGTCTTAGTTGGAACACTCTGCTAATAGTTAAAAGAAAGCTTACTGAAAGGAAAAATAATCAGTAAAAGGAAAATTGGCTTCATCCTGGCTCAAACCAGGATATTGCAATAATCTCAAACATTTGCTGACTTTTGTTCTGGTGTTTGCCACCTGAAAACTCTTAGAGTTTCCTCTACACATGGGTTTTTCTCCCTGCCATTGCACTTCCTCTGAAAGTCTGCAAGCTCTCATGCTGTATTTATCTTCCTTAGATACGCTGAAGGAAAGGGCAATGCAGTTTCTGTGTTAAAAACCCACATCTTTCATGCTAAATAATGCCACTGGGCCCATGTTCTCTCTTCTTGCTGCACCTTGCTGAATTATGATGGACTGGAAGTCAGCAGAAACTGTGGCTGTACAAGCCTATTGCAGATGTAAATAAAGTGAATGAGGAATGGAAGGAGGAAGCAAGCCTGCTGTAATTAACCAGCACAAGGACTGTTAAATAATACAATGGTTTCCTCAGGAAGAGATTATAGAGGATTGCGTGTAATGTCGCAGGTCTGAAGAGCTTAAAAATTCACCTTCAAATGAAAGTCTAATTAGAAGTCTACAGCTGTAAAGAAAAAACAGTAGTTCCATAAATCCCTCAGTAGAGCTGTTCAGAAAAACACACGTTTCTCATTATAAATCAATTAATTTACAGTTAATTATGTTTCGGGAAGACTCAAGACTCCACGTTTTTGAAATTCATTTTGAGGTCTTTTCATTCCAACTTGAAATGGTGAACAACTTAATGTTAAATGGAAGTTTTCTGTAACATCCTAATGTGTTTTTCTTTCTGACTTCTCCCAACCAGTTTTGATTTTGTATATATTTTTGCTAGGTTTATTTAGAAATATGCAGGGGTTTATGAACTATTTACCTAAATAGGTATTTGTACACCTATAAACACCTGTACTGAGTAACTGACTGGTAACTGTTTCCCAAGGATCAGGTGACTCTTGTGGTTACAGTCCTTCCTACTGTTAAATTTAATCAAAAGAAGACAAAATAAGAAATATTAAAGTCATACCTTAAGCAGTTTCCATGGCTGCATGCTCTAACTGTTATATATGAAACCACTCTTTGTGTCACAATTTTTGTTGTCACTTCCCAAGAAAGTAAAGAAGACCCAAAAGGAGGAAGAGATGAAAGACAAAACTGGATACACTCTAAATAGCAGTTGTACTAATGCCCTTGTTGTACAAGGCACTGATTCTCATTGGGGATTCTTCAGGGCTTTGCTCTGCCATGGCCCCCCCATCACTCCATGGGCTGATGCTCAGTGCTGGAGCAAGGTGGCAACATGGCAGCATGGACCTTCCAGGGAAGGGTCTCCCCCATTTCTATCCTATGCTGTTTCTGCCTGTAACTGGCTGCTTCATGGCTTGCAAGCCTCCCAGGCTTGCACTGTGGAAGAGCTGACAACAAAGAATGGTTTCAAATGAAGCTGCAATGCTGGGGTGAGGATCTCAAGCAAATATCCTCTAGGCAGTAATGACCTGAAGAAGGGGAGCTCTCGTCAGATGGTTTTCTAGGTAGAATTTGTTGGAAGGGGAAATCCAGAAGGAATTGCATTGCTCGGTTTCCTTGAAGGTTTTCTGCTGCCCAGATTCTGGATGGTTGCCATACTGCTAAACAGTGGTACAAACACAGAACCACAGGGCTTTTCTTTTTCATTTACAAGCAAAGATTTATTGTACTTAAAATCTCATGGTAGTATTAAATGAGTGGTCTGGAATATGTTCCACAGGCTGGTTGGTCTTTGAGTTTCAGGAATTGTTTTTTTTTCACTAGTTACTCTTTCAAAGTTTTTCACATTCTGCAGTCAGAAGGGTTTGCTTCCCATCCACAGCTGTTCATATAGCATTAACCCTGTGTAAATGCATGGCACATTGCCATCTGCTCCAGCTGAATTAACTCCAGAACTCTTCCTATCAATACCTCTTAATGTTCACTTAAATGTATTCTTCCAGCTGTCAGTCTTGTTAATTAAAAATAAGAAAATCAACTAATAATAATAAGTTAGATTGCTGCCATCGGAGATGTGTCTCTGAGAAACACTTGCAGACTTCTTTTGAGTGAGAATAAGAGAGCCTCACCAAGCATTACAGTTGCTCAGCTGCTGGAACAGGGTGAGGGAGAGTGAATCCAGTGGGAGCCCCATGCCCAGCAGTGTACATTGGGCTGAAAAGATGCAAGCTAATCCAAGGAGCTCTGCCTGTAACCCAAATCTGGGTTTGTCACTTTTCCCTTCTGTACTTGCTCTGCCCATGGGGTTGCTTTGACGAGGGAAGAGCTCTTACTTTTTGCTCGTAGTGCTGTAATTGACTGGTGACCATAAGGGACTGTCCCCAAGCCAGCACTCTGCTTTCAAGCTGGATGCTGGGTTATCTTCCGAGTGCATCAGGGCTGGAGCCCCAGCCAGCTCTGTAGTGTCTCTCTAGGCCTCTCTTTATAGACTAGAAAGTGTCCATACTATTAAAAAAGACATTACAAAACTAGACTGCCTGGACCACAGATATATTTTGTTTCTGTGCCAGATGCTTAAAAATGAGATTTGTGGGGTTTGGATGCCCAAACTTTTCACTCTAGTGAGACTTGGGTTTTCTGAGATATAGTCAGGCTTTGAGAGAAATTAGGTGCCTTTAAGATGTCAGATTGGGTCTTCAACTGCTGGGGCACCAAAAAGCATGCACCAGGTTTAATTTTTTCTCTCACTCTTGCCAAGCTGTGTTTGGATGCTCCGGAGACACCAGCTGTTACTCAGTAGGAAAAATCTGAGCCTCAGCTCTCATCAGCTTTCACATTGGTGGGTATGCAGGGAGATGGGTCTTCAAACAAAGCAAGGTGGCTCAAATACATTGCCCTTGGCCCCTGAGCCAAATCCCAAAGGTGTAAGAAACTCAAGACTTCGGTTTCTCCAAAGGATTCATTTGCCTTTACCCCTCATCCAATTTCCCAACCTTCTGTTTTGGTTTTCTTTTACAAAAAACAATTAATTTTAATCCAAGATTGCAAACATTATACTACTGCCAGGTAGCAACCTTCATCTTACTTTTTTTGCTACAGTTATGGGGTGTTTAGACAAGATCATCTAACAGGCTCCTAGGTGAGAAGAGGCTTTTATGGAGTTCAGCTGCACTCCCAAGTGGAGTAAGGCCTCTAATGACAAATAATAAGCAAAATCAGGACTCTGCAGGTTTTAATTCTCTTACTGGTTTTATAATAGGCTTTCTGTGTGATTTAAGTCATTGTACCCTTATCTCTTGTATAAGATAACATTCACCTCCCAGTTAGTTTGTTGGAAAAGTTAAATCAGTCATGAAGCCACTTAGATTTGGTGATGAGAGCCTTGGAAAAGGAGATAAGTGGTGTGTGGGAAGATGATGTTTAGAGCAAAGCAGACCTAGAAGCGTCATGGGTCTGGCTGATGCTGCTGTTCTCTCATGGGGGACCGACTCCTCCTCCTTGGGATAGCTATTGTCTTGGTGATGCTGCCAGGAGACCTGCAACAGCTGACACAGTCACACAGAGGTGCCACCTGGTCCCCTGCAAGCTCCCTTCATTTTATTGTTTTTAAACACATATTTGCATTTTGCTTATGTGGGGTAAATGCAGGGGAAAGGAAGCACTGCAGGTTTGGGTGCAACCTCTGGTTTTGCTTGCCTGGATGGGGGCCATGGGTCACCACCTCCCAACAGAGCTGGACGAGGACCACATGGCTGTGGTGTGACATCAGATGAGGAAGCAGTCCAGAGATAGCCTAAGCGCACACTATTTCTGTCCTTGGCAGTAAAGAAAAATCCTATATGCACAGAGGGATAGTATCCCAGTAGAGCATGTGTGTGATATATGGGAGTACATGGTTGGGTATGGGCAGGCACTGCCAGGGGTGCTTTCTGACTCCCTGCCTTTGACCTCCTAGTGAATGTGATGGTTTAATCTTGTGCTGGGACTCCAGTTTGGGTGTGAGGTGTTGCCAATCACCAAGTCCTGCACCAAACTTGCATCAGGTTTGATGAAGATCCTTGGGAATTCTGAAGGAGTGGGACTCTATTGGCACTGCTAGGGAGGGTTGAGAGGAGTAGCAGCTTCTGTCCAAGGTCATAATGAACACTCCTGACAAAGGACTGCTTTTATCAAGACTGTTTAGACCAGGCTGGATTAGGAACAATCACATGCTTGTTTTTTTTCCAGAGAAGTTGTGGCTACGGTTTTTACTAGCAGCAGCCACTAGCATGCAGAGAGAGGAGGAAGGAGGGCTGGATTAGGAACAATCACATGTTTGTTTTTTTCCCAGAGAAGTTGTGGCTACTGATTTTAATAGCAGCAGCCACTAGCATGCAGAGAGAGGAGGAAGGAGGGGTACAGGTGGGTGGGCTGGTTTCCGTCATCCTAGATTTGATTTTTGCAGTCAATGGTGAGGGAGAGGCACCGTCCAGATCTGGCTCAGCCCTCAGGAGGTTTGAACTGCTCCTGAAGATACCCATCCCTGTCAGGGGAGGCAGCTGGAGGTCTGGAGGCATGCAAGCAGGGTGATTCTCAGCATTTTTTACTCCTTTCCATGACAGCCTGTGACAAATTGGAACTTTACAAGATCCCCACTCTCCCTCCTTGGCAGCTGCCGCTGTCCTCAAGATGCAGCTGCACAGACCAGGAGGAGGGGACTCTAGGAGGCCTGCAGAGGCAGGATGTGCTGCCACCAGTCTGGCTGCTGCAGGCAGGTGAGGAAAGGCTTGTGTCTGAGAGAGCTTTTGAGTGGTGTTTGCTCATCCAAAGGGCCCATGAGAGATGTGAGCAGCATCGTCAAGAATAACTTTGAAGTTTTGGTGGGACACCACGAGAGGGCTGTCAAAGGTGCAGCACTGCAGTAGGCATGGGAATGGCATGGGAGATGTGTGTACTTGATGCTCAAGGCAGCTCCCTTTTGTGTCTTGCTTTCAACTGGGGAGACTTGTCTGGGGAGCAGGACTTGCACTGCATGAAGATTGGGCTGGCAGGGAAGGGGAGGGGCAGGCAGCTGCTCTCTCCCTTGCTGCAGAAAGCAGGTCCCTAGGGAGGAGGAGGGAGGGAAAGGTGGACATGAGAGGTTTGCCAGACACCAAAGCAGCTGGGAGCTCTTGGAGAGGAGATGTGGAACGTGTAGGCAGATTAACAACCTGAGCTGATCAGAGGCCACTCAGCCCTGCACAAGTGCCAGCACCTTTGAAATTATTTTTGCCTGCGCAGTGGCTGAAAGAAGACAGTGTTCAGTGGGGGCAAACCCATGATAATCTGAATTTTTCTTCCACCTGCTAAGCCTTGGTTGCAGACTCTCCTGGCTGGAACAAAGACTTGGGTGTCAGGGCACTCAGTGTTCAGCAACACAGCCTGACTGCCTTCAGAGTCCTTCCCATCAGCTGAATGGCAGCATAGCACTGGAAACTGTTGCTTAGGGGACTTGAAATTAAACATTGAACTGGTTGGGCTCTGAAATCTGTATCCAGAACTGAATTTGAGATCTGTCGTAGTTTGGGGAGGTCTAACTTAATTCAGCTCTGATTGTTGACAAAAAGGGGCCTGAGTGCTCTGGTGTCTGAGTATGCTTGAACTGGATATATTGCTTCAAGTGTTTCACTAGGGCTACCTGAATATTAATGAAATAAGGTGCCTCCTGGCCTGTTCATAGCAGAAAGGCAAAGCAAGTAACTGTTGTCCTGCAGACACTACAGGAGCAACGCATGTCTGGGAGGGCCACGTGGTGATTCCTTATCTGGCCCCCACTGCTCCACCATGCAACAATAGTGAGATGCAGGTCTGTGCTCATAACCACATGCCTGACAGGACTGTCCTCAAGTGCAAATTCTCTGGGCTCAAGGAGACAAATCCCCTTTCCTCAGCGCCTCCATCCCAGCCATATGTAGGGGAGAGCTGTGTCTTCCTGCCAGTGCCTGTCAGGAGAAACCCCAGGGGCTGCTACCAATCCCAGCTGCACTTGCACCAGGCCTTTTCAGGCCAGATCTTATGCTGCACTAAACCCACCTGGCTCCAAGAAAGCAGCTGCACATTGATTCGGTGCAAATCTGCTGGTACCTTCATCACAGCTTGGCTCTACAAAGCTGGGAGAGGAGCTTGGAAGACGAAGCACAAACCCTGGAAAAAGCCGAGGAGTAATCCCAGGTAATTAAGACTCTTGGGGAAGCCACCTGGAACAAAGTAAGAACCTTCGCATTCTATTCTGTATTGGTGCCACCTTCAGGCTATTCCCAGTCACTTAGTATTTCCTGACTCCGATAGCTCACTGAAACTTGTTCTGCTGCTTCAGTAGGGCATTCTGCTTTATAGTCTCAAGGACGCCATCGCCATAGTTACTACAGGTAAACAGAAGAAGCTGTGTAGGGACTTGAGTTTGCAGTTAGCTTTCAGAGCTATCCCAGGCACACCCAAACCAGTGGAACACGGCCAAAAACCAGAGCAAACAACTGCACAGAAATGAATTTCCAACTCATGTTCATAGAATCGTAGAACAACTTGTGTTGGAAGGGACCTTGAAGATGATCCAGTTGCAACCCCCCTGCATGGGCCCAGACACCTCCCAAGAGATCAGGTTGCTCAGAGCTCCATCCAACCTGCCTTTGAACACTTCCAGGGAGGGGCACTCACAGCTTCTCAGGGCAATCTGTGCCAGTGTCTCACCACTCTCACAGTAAATAATTTCTTCCCAATATCTAATCTACCCTCTTTCAGTTAATAGCTCTTTATGTTAAAAGTTAAAAGTCTGCACTACTTGACTCCATCTGCAGTCAGATCTGTTGCCCATACATTCTCATGTGAAGACAGCACAGTGAGGACTCTGATGACTTTAAGTGAAAGACGATATACAGTGTTTGGGACAGGAAAGTTGTTCACTGTAGAAGGCATGAGTGAGCAGTACATCCCCAAAGAAGCCAGAGAAAGCTTCTGCCCCACCTTCAGCAGTGGTCATGAAGATGCTGCTGCTGCTCTGTCTCGGTGACTTTGGAGATCAAAGGGCTGAAGGTGGTCATGGCTGAAAGGAAGGAGACCCCAAAGCCAACCAAACCCCACTTGGACTCTGCAGGGAGTGTAGGACAGGGGAAGACAAAAACAGCTACTCCTTTCTGTTTTCTCCTTGTGGCTCTGATATGCTGTTTAGCTGGAGAACTTCCACCACCCAGGAGCTGCCATCCTGTCCAATTCCTGCAAGCACTCCTCAGTAATCCTCCACTCCCACTGCTCTGCCTGGACTTTGCAGCTTGGATAGTTGAATACTGGCCTCTCTGGAACACCTCATCCCAACTGGAACTCAGGCTCCAGCCTGCAGTGCATTGCAGCCTTCCTCCTCCAAGCTTCATCCTTTCTGCTTTCACAGCACCAGCAAGTCAGACCTGTGTTGCAACCTGAAACATTCTGTAGGGCAAGCAAACACAAGAGGATTTACACAAAGGTGCTGGAGCACCCATTTAAACACCAGCAGCTCCTCCTCATTCCCCTTTTCTACTGGCCTCCCTACACTTGTCTCTCACACCAACATAAGTCTTTGTGACCTAAATATAATTTTTGTATTTTTCATACCCTATAGAAAAGCCATGCATGCATTTAACAGAATTCTCAGAGGGTGAGACCTCACATGTCTTGTGACTGGAGGGAGGGAATGGGACAGTTTTTTTTTTAAAGCAATACCACAAGAAAAAATGTAAAACAAAGGAAAAGTGGATTTCCAAACCACACTTACCCAAAAGAGTGTGGCTTCTTATGTGAGGGAATTTGCCACTTTGAAAACCTGGGAAATTGGTCAGAGGACATTCTGGAAGTATAGAAAATTGCAAATGGGTCTCTCTTATCAGACCAGGGCAGGGAGACAGATGAAAGGAAATTTTAAGCTGTGAAAAATCTATTTATCTTGAATTTATTTTCCCCTATGACATGCAATGAACAGGGACTTCCCAAGGCCAAATATATAAAGATCCACAAAAAGACTAAGTGGATATGGACAGCAAGAATATCTAGATTCATTAGAATTAGTGGCATGAAAAATATCAGCAGGTATATCAAACTCCTCCCTTCAGGATGCAGGAAACATTTCAGTCATTAGATCCAGCTGGGGTGCAGAGGAGGAAAGTGGGGAGGCACCTCCAGTTCTAGCCCTTCTCCAGATTCAATCAGAGGTTCCTGCAGCAGATAGATGATGTGAGGTCGGCAGATGCTTGATGTGTTTCTGTGTTTGGACATGGAGCCAGGGCAGAGCCCTGCAGCTGTGGTCTCCTTGGCAGTGCTGCCAGGTGCTTGCCTTTCCAGTGCAGCAGCCACCCTCCTGGGTGCAAGGAGTAGCATCCTCCCTGGAGGGAGATGTCTCTCCCCAAGCAGCACAAGAAGATACCTCTGCACACAAGTGGAAAACACATCACCCTCGTGCCTACAGTGTGAGGAGAGCAGTTCGTGTTCAGTTTTGGGATGTCTGTACTGCTAATGAGAAAGCCTCTGGCTGGTGTCTCAGAGTAGAGGTGGGGGGTGCTTTTCCATTTGCAATTCATTCTGTGCAAACACAGCAGTGCTCACACCAAGACAGTTACACACCAATAGCCCCAGAGCCTGTTTTAATTCTTTGTGTAGCAAACTTGAAAGTCCTAATAAGCCAAACGTGGGAGACTGCTAGGAAAAAAAATGGTAACAGCTTTCTAAGGTGCTGCAGAGAGTATCTCAATACAAATTGAAGCTCCCAGCTACATATGTTGTTTGAGCTTAGATAAAACAACTTTTTATTACTTTTCAATCTTATAAATAGAATCGTTGACTCATCCTCCTTCCCATCCTTTTTTCCTCTTGTCTATTCATAATGAGCCATTCAGATCTGGCTTTATTTTCTTTCATAGGTATAAACCTTTTCCATCTCAAGGCACTGCTGAAACTCTGCTGCTATCATAAAGATTACATGGCATCAGCAAAGATGAAAAAACATTTCCTTACCTAGAGCAGCAGCAAGGAGTGGGAGAAAGCCAAAAGATTGTTACCTTTGTCCATGTCCTAGAAAGCAAAATTTCGAGCTCTGAGCTCACCCACTGTGAGCACTGCTTTGGCTTGTCTTAATGAAAAAAAACCTGTACAGATTCACCACGTGCTGTGACTTCTGCTGAAGACATCTCCTATAAATTAGTAGGGATGCCATTCAGCTACAGGCTGCTGGATAGACTTAATCATGAGGTCCCAATGGTCATCTGCTTTGCTTGCTCTTCTCTTCCCCAGGGTTGTCTAGCCAATGAGATCCCTGGGGTCTGAAACTTCTTCATAAACTGAGACCAGGACCATGCAGCCCTACACCGGAGGCTCAGGCATGTGCAAGATGAAAGTGTCACTGAAGATCATAAGTGGTGTGTGGGCCCATGGTCTGGATTTCTGATGCTTTTTTCTGTAGTGTCTGCAGGAAGCATCCATCCTTCAGTATACATCTGGAATGGGGAAGAGAAAGATAAATGAAACATTGGAGTATTGTGATCAGTTTGTTACCGTTTCAAGATAGCTCCTGCAATGCAGACCAAGAGACTACGTTTAGGAAGGAGACATTATAATTTATTGCAGGTTTGCACAAAGCTGAGTTCTTGGGGCTTCCCACAAATCAAGCACCCTAAACAAAATTCTTCATGGCATATTGATACACAAAACTATAGAGTTGTAGGTTTCCAAGTCCATCCTCCTTATATTGATTGGTTAGTGATTAACATATAGTTATAATATGGTTACATCACTATTTCTACTCTTGTACATGCTCCAGAGAAGGGTCTTCACCTGTGCAGGACATATATTGACCTGGGGGTGTGATTTTTAGTATTAGAATGAGCTAAGTAATAAGTAATAAGTAATATAATGAGCTAAGATCACCGGAAGGGCACAATATTACGACTTCTACATCTTCAGCTGCCAAGACTGGTTTAGCCATCAATCTTCTTGGTTTTGGTTCTTCTTTATCACCTCCTGCATTCCTTGGGTCCAATTATCCATATAGACCTCAAGCCTTCTCTGCCAAGTCGGTGCTGTTAGACCTCAGGGCAGAAGGTAAGAGCAATGCCAGAGCAGAGACACCAAGGCAGGTGAGGAAGGAGGGGGAGGAGGTGCCCAAGCAGAAGTTCCCCTGCAGCCCATGGTGAGAGGGCAGGCTGGGTCCCTGCAGCCCATGGAGTTGCACTGTGGAGGAGATGTGGACCCTGCGCCAGGGGAGGTGACTGCACCCAAAGCAGGCTGTGACTCTGTGGGAAGCCTGTGCTGGAGCAGTCTGTTCCTGAAGGACTGCACCTCGTGGGAGGGACTCATGTTGAAGGGGTTGGTCCCTCTCCCATGGGAGGGACCTCATGGTGGAGCTGGGGAAGACTGTGAGGAATCCTTCTCCCTGAGGAGGAAGGAGCAGCATTAAAAAACTTGACAAACTGGCTCTAAACCCCATCCCCTGTACCACTGTGCCACTGGGGGGAAGGAGGTAGAGAAATCGGGAGCAAAGTAATTTGGGCCCTGGAGGAATGGAGGGGTGGGATGAGGTGTTTCAGGTCTGGTTTTTGTTTTGTCTTTGTCCTGTTTGCATCTGATTAGTGATAAATTAAACTGAATTTTTTTCCCCAAATGGAGTCTTTTGCCCATGACTATAATTGGTGAGTCAACCCTCCCCATCCTTGTCTTGACCTACAGTTGGATGTTCTTCTCCCCGTCTCACAGTGGGGGAGACAGTTGAGTGAGCAGCCACATGATGCTTTGTTGTCAGCTAGGCCTAAACCAGAGCTGGACATTTACATTATAGACTTAATACTGCATAAGGCAGTAATTTTGGGAAAGGGCTGTGTGTTGATTAGAGCTGAACTGTTTGGGTCTGATCCCACATTTCTCAAAGCTGGTAACAAAATTTGTGCTGGCTTCAGTACTGCTGCAAATCAGAACCACTTAGCCAAGGCAATCACCTTGGTAGGTACATGGCTAGTGGGACCTCATTATTTTATAACAGTAGAGTGTGATTTAACATTAGTCTCTGCAATTGTGGAATAAGCTTTGCAGTTAGTGGAAGCAGGGTGATGGTGGAAAGGATTTACTCCTATTAGCCCTGTAAGTGCATATGCTAAATCCAAGACCTGCAGCAAAGCTCAGAAAGAAACAACAGAGGATGTCTTTGCCTGTATTTAACTGGCAAAAGTGGAAAACCTGGATTTCAAGGTGCAGACAAGAACATCTTTTGAGTGCTTGAAGCTGTGGGAAGAGTTCAGCCTAGGAGAGACCAGCAAGAATTCAACTTCCTGTGTTTCTCACAGTCCCAAGGGGAAACCTTGGATATACGATTACAAGGGAGAGCAGGACATAAATGAGGCATATGAAAGGACTGCTTACCTTCTCTCTGCTTATGTGCTGAACACTATGGAAGGAAAATGGCTGGATCTTCCCCTTCCTCCATTCCTCCAGCTAGATAGATGGTGCAGGGGAGAAGCCCACATAAACAAGGGCCCAAAATTTGAAGCATTGTTTTGTTGTGCATTGAATGTTTGGTTACAGGAGAAAAAAGGTGACTCTACTTCAGCCTTCTCTGGGTAGGGAGGTGTCTACACCCTAACTGCAATGCAAACCATCTCTAAGGCTGCTGTGAAGTGTCCATAGCCTCAGAAGGCCATCTCATCAGTGAAGACTGAAAAATGATACTGATGCTCTGGTTACATCCCCAAGGAGCACTGTAGCATCTCTGCACTATCCCCACCCCAGGGCACCCTCAAAAAGAAAAATAAATTGGCTCTATACTGAGGGCAGCAGAACTGTAATGAAGTTTGGTCTTCAGGTCTTTGCACAGCAAAGAAATGGGATTCAAGTCCTGTGATAGCAGGAAGAGGAGTAGAAGGCGTTGCCTGAGGAAAGAATCTGAGGTTTTCATGATTGTGGTGAGCCCACAAATGCAGCCCCCATGTCAAAACTTATGGGATCTATTATCAGATGGTCACCTTGCTGAAATGAGCTGTGCACCAGCTCAAGACAGTGTGGCAGCTTTCTGTGGGCAACAGATGGAGGCAGCAAGGCCCACACTACCAAGGGAAGGTGGGCCTTCACAGAAGTGTAGTTTGGTGTGGAAGTCCCTGCCACAGAGTTCTGTGGATGCTAAATGTTAGCATGGACTCAAGGGAAGACCAAAGCAGTGCAGGGAGAAGAAATCTGCTGGGGATTTCTAAATACACAGAAGCAACGCCAGCTCAAAAAATCTCTAAGCCATGAATTACAAGAGACAGGGTGAGTACAAAGGGGGAGTATCACTCATATGTGTCTTCTTTCCACCCTACTTTGTCTTCTGTCAGGGACAGTCACTAGGCTAGACAAACTTGTGGTCTAACTCAGCAGCCCATGTTGGGATACCATGGGCATAAAAGAGACCTTTCTCTCCAGTACTTCCCCATCCCTCTGGGTAAGTAATATAAAGCAGCAGAATAAATTCTGGAGCAGCAGCAATAGCAGATATAAAACCCATACTCTTACCTGCAGTGCTTTGAGGGGATGTAGTTTTTGCCTTGACTCCCACAATGTCCTGTGAAAGGCAGATGGGCATGTGGCAAGCAGATATCCAGTGCAACAACTGCCAGTGCCACCAAGACCACACATCAATCATGCTGCAGCCCACGACCGTGCTCTTGGGGCAAGAATTGTTGCATTTTCCTCCTATTCCTACAATTGTAGGAAGAGAAGAAGGTGTGCTTAGGTAGCACAAGCATCTAGTTCAGGTTCAGCGTGTGCGTAAGAAGGGCTGGAAAGTGCCAAGGAGCTTGGGAGACAAGTGTAAGCTCAGGCTGGACGGTGATTGAAATGCACAGTGGGCCCCAACAGCTGTGCTGCAACAGAGAGAGCAAGCAGACCAAAGCAGCGGATTCCTCACTCCTGGTCGTGCAGGATGGGCTGTCTTTCAACCTTTCCCAACTTCCAGTCTGTGTTTTTCTTTCTGTTGTTGGCTCTTATCTTAATTAGAGAGGAGCAGCTGTAGCCCTCTAGTATCCATTTTGTACTTGCAGTTCAGTGGCAGCTGCTGTTGGCATTTTGGTGCTGGCTCCTCTGCTGCTGCCGCGCGGTCTCGCTGCTGCCACGGTGCTGCACAGCCTGGGTTTCCTCCTGTAACGGTGACCTCTGGTGTGACATTCAGGATATATGGTGTTTGTCTCGAACAAACCAAGAGATAAGCATTGTATTCAGACATTCAGAGTGTCTGGAGTTTGTCCTGAGACATCTGAGACACCTAAGAGCAGGATTTATTGCTGAACTAAAGAGATGTCATAGCAACCCACCGAGCTGCTTTACTCAGTAAGCCCCGGTGATGTGTTCACAATGTGGCAAACGCTGCAGGCAACTGCTAACTGGGGAGTTTGGTGTGGGATGTGCTGAGGTGGGAGATGAAGGAGCTCACAATGGGTGCCACAGCCAGCACTGACCAAAGACATCCAGCAATAACCAGGCCTTGAATTAACTGAGCTACTCAAAGAGTGTTCCATGTAACTCACCAACTTGGCAGTAAAATATGTGGATAATTGGACTAAAGGAATGCAAGAGGTGATACCTAATTTTGCTACACACATGGAACAGTGATTGGGTGACTGTCGGGGCATATCCCAGGAATTAACTGTATAAAAGAAAAGAGTGTCAGTCTCAAGATGCCTCCTAGGGCTGGACCACCACCCCTCTTCTACCCAGACCAACAGGATGCTGCTGGAGCTCTGAGTGGTGAATTTCCTTTAGCTCTTTATTTCCTTTCCTGATCTTTCTTTTTTGTAGTTTAGGATTAGTTATTGCATCTAGTGTAAGCTTATCACAAACATAACTCTTATCAGCTGTTCTGTACATAAATAAAAGCCTATTTGTACACCCACTATTGTATTCTCTTTGTTTTGCCCTGGTGGGATCACAAAGAATTTCCACGTATCTAACTATCAGATTGTGACACCTGGTCAGTAGTGAAAAGGTCAGCAGGACCTCAAGGAATTCATTTTACTGGAAACCAGTATTAACATTGACATCATGCAGGTGCTGGCACTGACCACTTTGTGTGAATACCATGTGGTTTAGTCTGTCTGGGACATCCTTGCAACCTGTTTACAATAAAAATGCATCTTGGAGCAGTCTAGCAAGCTGTATTTAGATGGCACTCAGGCCTGATGCGTATGGATGAGAGAAGTGGGGCAACCCATGGTCATGGCTTGTGACCTTGCACATCTGAGAAGGAAAGAGGATGAAGAAGCAGGTGGGAGAGAATTATTTTATTTTATTTTATTTTACATTATTTTATTTTATTTTACTTACCCATGCAAGCACAGTGGGGTTGCTAAAGCTAGGTGACAGGAGGCTGGAAAGTACTGTGGACAGTGAGGAAGAGTTGGTAAGCCTGGCATCACCTGAGGCATGAGATAAGCGTTGGACTGGAGAGGACAGAAGCCATGCTAATGTGTCTGACTGGGTGAGGCTACAACAACTATGTGGGCAGGACGTGCTTGTGGGATCCTGTAATGTGTGTGTTTCTTCCCCTTGCAGATAATAACCATAACCTAATAACATAATAACCTGTTCCTGTTTCCCACTTCTTGTTTTCTTGCA
>NW_009952982.1:1534015-1550259 GCF_000747805.2 Chaetura pelagica | reverse complement strand
GGAACTCAAGGAATTCATATTACTGGAAACCAGTATTAACATTGACATCATGCAGGTGCTGGCACTGACCACTTTGTGTGAATACCATGTGGTTTAGTCTGTCTGGGACATCCTTGCAACCTGTTTACAATAAAAATGCATCTTGGAGCAGTCTAGCAAGCTGTACTTAGATGGCACTCAGGCCTGATGCGTATGGATGAGAGAAGTGGGGCAACCCATGGTCATGGCTTGTGACCTTGCACATCTGAGAAGGAAAGAGGATGAAGAAGCAGGTGGGAGAGAATTATTTTATTTTATTTTATTTTACATTATTTTATTTTATTTTACTTACCCATGCAAGCACAGTGGGGTTGCTAAAGCTAGGTGACAGGAGGCTGGAAAGTACTGTGGACAGTGAGGAAGAGTTGGTAAGCCTGGCATCACCTGAGGCATGAGATAAGCGTTGGACTGGAGAGGACAGAAGCCATGCTAATGTGTCTGACTGGGTGAGGCTACAACAACTATGTGGGCAGGACGTGCTTGTGGGATCCTGTAATGTGTGTGTTTCTTCCCCTTGCAGATAATAACCATAACCTAATAACATAATAACCTGTTCCTGTTTCCCACTTCTTGTTTTCTTGCAAACAGACAAACTTCATTTTAACTTCATTTTAACAAAAGGAACCTGCTCCCTTACCTGTCTCAGATGAGGAAATGGAGATCTTGGACATGCAGGTTGCCACAAAGTTACTATGACAGAAATGGTGGCAGCTAGAAACAAAAAAGCTGAGGACACTGCTCAGCTCCTGTGCTTAGTTCAGGGAGGAAGATGGGGGCTTTGAGGAACCTGGTCCAGTGGGAGGAGTCCCTGCCCATTCACGGGAGTTGGAACTAGATGATCTTCTAGGTCCCTTCCAACCCAAACCATTCTGTGATTCTGTGATTCATCAGATAACAAGATTTTGATGCTTTCCTTTCAGATGTGTCTGCACTAAACAGCCACTCATTTGCAGAACTGTTCAGGCAACAAGTCTTGGGGAGCTGCAGTTTGTATAGCAACCATAATCACCCCCACACCTCTAAAAAGCAGCCTAGGGAGCACTAGCGACTCAAAGCGCTGTGAACAGAGCAGGGGGCTGCAGCAGGGGCACAGAATGGCAGGTCACACAAGAAGGGTGTGCAGGAAGGTCGCTGAAGCTCTGCCAGTTTGTCCAGGGAGCCTGGTAGAAAAAAGATAAGAAAGCCAGAAGGTCTGAGGCAGGCAAAGGAGACATTGGGAGGAGGAGAGAGAGAACCGCTGCTCCAGAATTGCTAACCAGGCCAAACTGCACTGATGTGAGCTGTCACAAAACAGAGGCAGGACTTGACACTGCACATGCATCTCCCTGTTGTCCCTGTGGCTAGATCACCTAAAACAGGCTCTTGCTATTTCCCATTGTGTGAATGACAGCATAGAGCAGACTAGGCACAACTGCACAAATACATTTTTAACACTGCCAGTAAGATAAAACCTATCATGCTTCTCTTTTTTTTCCCAAGTCTTCCTCCAAAAAATGCTGCATCTCCATGAGAGGTAACCCCAGAAAGAGCTCAGCTGCCCTACTGGAGCACCAACAGCCCTGCCAGGGTCTCACAGGCTGGGGACATCATTGTTTCCCTGCAAAACCTATAGGATCCCCTTCCCAGTTTATTGCAGGTTGCCTAACTCAACATTTGGCAGCTTAAACAAAAAACATACCTTCATAAACAATGTGCAAGCAGGTCCTCGGGAGACTTCTAAGAGCATAGGCACACCACACTGCCACCAATATGGTAAAAGATTGCTCTGCTGTACTAGAAAAACAAGTTACCATCCTGCTCAGCAAGGCAAGAGCCAGTACTAATGAAGCTGGCTCAGGACAGGGTTAAAGTGGGAAATGACGTGGTAGAGAGGCTGCTGCTTAATTAAGTTTAGCAAAACTGTGGTGGGCTGGTGCCTACTTGGAAAATTCAGCTGTAAGGGTCACAGTGAGAGCTCCACACCAATTTTCCTTCCAGTTCCCAGGGGAGGCCAAGCAGGAACTGGGCAGGACATGAAGGAGAAAGGCTGAGCTTCTAGATGCTTGTAGGAGAGCATTTATTACCCCTTGCTGCTCTTTGTGAAAAAAAGCATGGTATGTAAAGTCCTTCCAGCTCTGCAAGCCCATAAAAAGTACAGGATAAATGAGTGACCTAAGAATAGGTGCTTTTCATCTGTTTTTGCTGTGCGTGTTTTAACTCTCTCTATCCCAGGCAATAGGATTTCTCTCATTTGACAAGTATATCCTGTGGATGTTGGGGCTGGGGCTGTTGCAACTGGATGTCAGCAGTAAATGGGAAGTCTTTGCAGTCATTACTGGAGCTAGATCCATAGTCTCAGCTGTGCCAATGCCATCCCATACTCTTCCAAGGATGCCTGGCATAAAACTCAGGAGCCTGAAGAGGCTTTAAACATTTAGAATCAATGACCCATCCGAAAACAGAAGTGGTTCTGTCTTTCAGAAGGTGGTGCTGAGTTATGTGGAGACTATAGGGCATAGAACTGTGGAGGAAGGTGTCCTGGTTTGAGCCAGGATGAAGCCAATTTTTCTTTTTACTGATTTTTTTTTCCTTCAGTAAGCTTTCTTGTAACTAGCAACAGTGTGTTCTGCTAGGCTGATAAGACAGTGGAATGTTTTTCTAACTACTGAGGCTTCAAGGCCGCACCTGCACTCTGCCGGCTCAGACACTATGGGGAGATCTGTGACCCCCCCGTAGGAGGCTGAGTTAGACAGACAGCAAAATTGGCCAAAGATATTCCATTCCATATATCTACGTAAGCTCAGAGGAAGGTCAGAGATCACAGAAGACAACTTCCTTCCTTTTTTTTTTTTCCCTTCTCTTCCGTCCAGGGAGGACTCTGCTCATCCATCACCATCGACCCTTAGGCTCGAGCTCTCCTGACCCCCATAACTCTCTGCTTTCTCCAGCAGCAGCTTCAGGATTCCTCAGGACTCTTCCCAGTTCATGGAAGTGCTGTGGGAGTTGCTGAGGGTGGGGGGTGGTGAGAGGCTTTTGCCTACACCTGAATCTATCTGTATATAATTGTATATATTTTCTTGTATGATTCATTAGTGTTTTAATTAAAGCTGTGTAGTTTAGTTTTCAATCCAGCCAAGTCTCTCTCTTTTTCTCTCTCTCCTTCCCTACTTGGGTTGGGGGGGAGGGGGGATCGAGAGCATTGTTGTTGGACCTGAGTCAAACGGTGACAGAAGGTGACAAAGGGGGTAGAACACTATACTACAGTGCTTTCCTCCTTCCTTATCTGGTTTTCACTTCTCACATAACCTGGGCTTTGATATTTTCCCTGAGAAGCCTTGGATCAGTCCTGTTCTGTCTCTTCAGCCTTAGGAGTTCTGCTTGCTCTCTATCAGGCCATCCAACCCCAACTGGTTTTTGTCCCCTGAGCATTCACTGGGGATTGAGCATTAACACCTCACTGGGATTGCAGCTATCTTTGATCCTGCTGTATTTAGAAGCATGTCTAATTTAGATTTGCTTTGCATGCTGTGGCACTGAATTGGGAATGGATCTCCTGGGAGCTCACTGTGAAGAAATCAGCAGCTCCCAAGTGCTCAGGGTGTCAGGGAAGACCAAGACTGTTTTGTCTTTTTATTCCTTTGTGGGAGGTGTCATAGCAAAAACTCTTCCGTGCTTTATATTATAATTATCTCCAACTGCAGCTTCACTACTTGATTTGCAGTTACTGCACCTCAGAGATGAGCTGATGCATCTACAAGATTGCTACAAGGAGCTCAACTAGCTAGGCTATACCTAGAAGCCATGGCATGCAGGCAATGTTTCCTAGACAACCACAATATGGCCTGGGGAGTACTTCTGGACCCAGAAAGACACTAAGTAATCTGCAAAACATCTGCAAAACAGAATTAGGATTTGAACTAAAGCAAAAATAATACTTAAGTATAACAAAGTCAGTTTGGGTGGGAAGTGCTGGCTTTGCAGGATACTTTGGGTCTGTGCACTGTCCTGAAGACATGCTGTGGTTATTAGGTTGTGATAATTACTCTTGCATTATTGTTGTGGTTTTAACTTAGCAGGCAGAGACCACGACTGTGAAAAACCTAAGAGACACTTAGCATGGGTAGGTTTCCAAACACAGGAACTGTTTCTGCCCTCCACAGAGATGATCAAATAGCTCTTGATGGGAAAAGGAGTGTTTTTAGCATTTTGGGCAGCTTTGTGAGAGCTGTGTTGAAGGAAAAAAAAATCCTATCCTTCACACTTGACTGAAGACACAAGCGAGCTACTTCTTGGGCACTATTTCGGCACTGTAGAAACTATGCGTAGGTCACAGCTTTCTTTAAGTCAAAGAAAAACCATTTACAGCCTCTTCGGGATGAATGTGTAAGCAGTACAAGCCAAAGCCTTTAACACTGGTGACCAGGGAGGATTTGCAAGTAAATGAAACACCTGGTGACTGCTCTAGGAAGTGAGATGTTGGGGAATAGCATTTTTTTTGGCACTCCTCCTGCAAGACCACCCCTAGGCAATAGCAGGTTTGTCTCCTACATTTTTAACACTACATTCATTATTTTGTTGTTTAGGTGTACAACACCTGCATTTTCCCTTGGAACAAGGTTTACTAAAACATGGATTAGGCAAAAAAATCCAGTCAGTGAATCCTGAAACCAGGGAAAGGTCTTCTAGGCTCACTGTCTACCTAAGGCTTTGACTAAGATCCTCTCCTGACATGTAAACCAAGGTAACACTAGTACTGTAGTTCAGAAGTTGGTCTTAAAGGGGAAATATACAGATATAACTTACTTTTCTTTTATTAAGTAGAAAAGTGAGTAAGTTAAATATTTGCAAACAGACTTTGATAAAGCTTATGTAGAATCACTCTTGCTAGAGCAAATATACTCAACCATTTAATCACTTCCCATACTAGCAGAAATGCATATCACATCTTTTGTTTGTAGGATTATCACTTTTCAAGGGACATCAATTTTGAAGTTACACAGTGGTTCAATTCCTTCTTCTCTAGTGCCCTGCCCAGCACTGATTTTCCAAAAACTTATAGGGAAAGGCAGGGGAGAGTTCCATTTTTCAATAAAAAACATTTGGTTTTTCGGAGAGCCTTCCCTGAGACCTGGCACCACCCAGTGACACAGTAGGTAGTTCTCCTTCTGCCTTTTGAAAGGAGGTCTCTTCAAAGCCTGACTAATGTATCAGAAGCCATTATAGGATTAAAGAGCTCCTAAAGAGTAAAGACTCACTTCTAGGAGATGCCCAGTAATTGTTTATTTCTAGGACTGTAAATGCTGCAGTGAAAATATACAATGCTTTCATGAGCCTCAGAGTTAGTACATCCAGAGATGTACAGAAGACTCATCCCCGAACACTGATTCAGAGAACCCACATATATTTTTGGTACAAGTGAATTCTCTGTTGAATTATTTAGCTTTCTATATGAAAAAGTCCAGATTAAGAAAAGGATGTTGCTTTGACATTGCTCTGCAGGTATGATCACGCTCATGAAATGATCTTCAATTCAGGCTTAGACTCTTCCAGGGCTCTCAGTTCATCATCCACTTCAGAACTCCAGAAAATGTCATATAAACTATATCCAAACAAAAAGGCAAGCTGGTTTAGTGAGCATCCTCCCATTAAGGAAGTAAAAAGATGCACAAATGGCAGGTATGAGAAGATCATATAACATGAAGGGCCCTGTATAGGTTGGAGTCTGGTCCAACAGCCAGAAATATGCCTTACAGCATGTCATTTGGAGGGAGGAGGACTGCTTTGCAACATGCAAATGACATTTAACCCTGGGTCACTAATAGCCCTCAGGTGCAATTCCCAGATCGCCAGTGCTCATGGCCCCCTCCCCACAGCCCCCCAGCTCCCTGAAGCTCACCACCTGCCCGGGGGAACACAAGCAGAACCACAAACATCTCTCACATTAACTGCTGCACATTGCAGCTGGGACTCCTCAAGGCTTCGCAGATCTTCCTGATGCCTTCATCTTCCAAAGAGTTGTAGCTCAGGTCCAGTTCAGTAAGGCACTGCTTGGTAGCCATGATGGTGGCAATGGTTGCACAGCAGGCTGCTGTGAGATCGCAGTTACCCAGCCTGCATGGAGAGGATAGAGAGGAGGGAAAGCCAGTGCAGTGACATATGGCTCCAGAGACCATCCCACACTCAAGCAGCAGGCAAAGACCAGAGATCCCCATTAAGCTGGCATGCTGTCAGCCGAGCTTGGTCCATGGTCTTCCCATAGAGACTGCCATCCTCACTGTGACTGCTGAACACCTAAAAGTCCTCCCTAAAGCTTAATGGTGTGTGGGTACAGGGGAAGAAAGAACCTCAAGAAGATGTTAGCAACTTCAACATCATGCATAATCTCATATTTGGTTTAAACTTATCATAAATCACCTCTAAAAGTTTCTCACTTCAGATTTGCAACCATCTCTCTAGAAAGGGCAACCAAGGCCTCTTAGCTTGGAACCAAGTAGCTTTAAGTGGTCAAGAAACACACCTTTATGGGCAGAGACTTCCAAGTTTTACTGATGCTCAACTCACTCACTGTGAGTCTCAGGCACTGGAGCACAGCTCCAGCTTCTCTCAGATGGTGTGGAGGAGACAAGCACAGAGCCCCAAGCATCATACAGGCCACAGCCACAAATGAGCCTGGTGCCCAAATGAGAAGGGAACAGGCAGATAGCAAAGGCAAGTCCCACCACAGGGGTGGAGGTGATGGTCCAGCTGGCCTCCAGCTCCTGCTGGTGAGGATGGACCAGCTCTTGTGCTGGCACCCACAGAGACTATGGGAAGCAGAAGGCAACTGATGAATCCAGTCAGGCTTTGCATTGTGACTGGCAGGCATGGGAATCAACACACCAGACCTGGACCAGCAGTTACTCCATCTCAGTGTCCCACCTGAGAGAGGCCCTGTGGATGAGTTCAGAGAAGCACATGGGAAGGACTACAGTGAGCTGCTCACAAAACAAATCAAGATCTCTTCAGCCTCCCCACTTTTCTTTAGATCCTGAAGGTACACTGCATTGTGAACTTTCCATTCTGTACCTAGGAGAGAACTGTTGGACAGCTAGGAATGCACCATCACATGGGTGTACAGCCTGTACTTGAAAGAGACCATGAGTGACAGGATACACGGAAGCACTTGTGGCTTCCTCAGACTTTTTAGTGGACTAATTAAATAACAGTTTGTGGTGCGAATTGTCTCACGCGAGCAGAAAAAATATCATGCTACCATCTATTTCTTTCTTCTTCTCTCTGCATGTCTTTCTTTGAAGGGTAATACAGCAAGAAAGAAGACTTCTCAGGGTGCATCTTACCATAGGGACTGGATGTTGCAGTTAGGATGCAGTAGCCCTTCACACATGAGTTCAACGCCTGCATCTCCCAACTTGTTCTCACCCATATGCAGTATTTTCAAGTGCTTGTTCACACTGAGAGCAGAACTGACAGCCTTGCAGCAAGCAGTCGTGAGTCCACACTCCCTAATCCTGCAAAGGAAAAGTGACATGAGATCTAGATGAGAAATCTAGAGAGCATCAGGCAGCTTTCACTTCTTCACATTTGCTTCACAGGAGCCTGGACAGTGGGAACACATAACAACTGTACTCCTATCAATACCCCATCTGCTCAATCCTTTCTATGCAGCACTTCTCCCACTCTTTATATTTGGGATGTCTGTCTCAGAGTGTGCACTTAGGAAAGACATCTGCCCATAAAGCACAGGAATGATCAGTGATGAAGCATGCTGCTGTTACAGTCACTCTCAGCTCCACCGTGCACTCCTGAAGCACCTCATCAACTCCCAAGCCACCAGGGCAGGGGAAGAACCCAGCAGGGGGCAGGAAATGAGCTTACGATGTAGGAAAGTTCAAGTGCTGCTTGAACTTGCAAGTTCTATGTGAAAGAACAATTTTCCTCTCCTGGCCATACAACAGACCATCCTAAGATAAGAGGTAACACTCTCAGCAGATAGGATGCTGAGAATGGTTTATATCATTAGAGCCTTCTTTTGACTTATCAGTGACAGAGCTTGAATCCAGTGGAGAATCTGAGATACACTATCACAGCACTTGTTTTGCTATTACAGGAGGCCTTTCAAACTTCAAAAGTCTATTAGCTGCCATCTGTTGCATGATAAAATATATTAGCCAAAAGCTCTGTAAGCTTAGTCTCCTATTGTTTATAACAGGATTACTATGGGGCTGATCTTCAAAGTGTCTATAACTTCAGAAATATAAATTTCTTTATTCCTTTAGGTAACAACTATCACGAGTTGTTCTTGGAACCACTGCATCTGGGTAACTATCTGATGGGCACTGCTTCACCTACATCTTTCTTCAGTGAAGTCTCTGAAGAAGGCAATGGGTATGTGAAGCTTCACAGCAGCTTACCATAGCTCCTGGAGTTTAGATTTGGGATCCTTGAGTGCCTGACACAGCATTTCCATCCCTGAGTCTTTCAGGTTGTTGTCTATCAGACTGATCTCTGTGAGGGTCTCTTTTGTACTGATGAGTCTGGAGAGATTCTTACAGCTAGCACTTGTGAGATCACAGTCCCATAACCTGCAGGGAAGAACAGAATATTATTTTCCCCTCAAAAATGACTTAAATTAGAAAACAGAGTAATATTTTAGTATTCTGAATTTCCGTTTACATCATCTCATTTTCTTCTATCCTTTGCAAAACCCATTCATGGTTACCCACTCATCATAGCACACAGCCTTCTCCTTACTTTCCATCATTTGCACCAAAAGCTCTCTTTGTAACACAAAAACACGAACATACAATTCTAGTACACAGATAAATCAACATGAAGCCAAGACAATAGCAACACAGATTTCCATTCACCCTCTGCCCAGAATTTGATCCAAGTGATGTCAGTGCAGTTCTGCTCATTTATGCTGTGCTCCAGTTTTGAGAAGGAACAAACTAGCAGCAGAGGCACTCGTGTTTCACTAGGGGATGTAATTGACAAATTTTCCACACAGGACCAAACCAGCAGCACAAAGCAGAGAGCTGCAAGAAGGACTTACATAACCTCTGCCTGCCCTTACCAGAGCTTCTGGATTCTGCAGTTAGGATGCATCAGTCCTTGGCACAGCAGAGCCAGACCAGAATCTCCAATCTTGTTATCCCCCACAGAGAGATCTATCAGTGATGACTTGTTACTGAGAAGAGTGCTGATCTCCCAACAGCTATTGCTGGTTATGCCACAGTTCTCCAGGCTGAGGAAAAAGCACAGTTGGAGTTCTTGCTCCAGGTCTGCTGTGTTAAGATACACCCCAGCACCCTCCGTTCTGACTGAGAAGTGGCTATGAGCTGGTTCCTTGCTGCAAATCAGTGCAGCTCAGCTGCGTATTGCTAGACCCTGCAAGGCTCAGATGATACAGGTATCCTAGTCAAGCTCTGGGTGAGGCAACACATTGCTGCCACACTCCACAAGGTTGCAGGGCACTTTTACTTTGACCCAGCCATTCACATCCATTAATGCGAAGAATGTTCTTGTCAAACTCCCCCTTCATATTGACTGTCCTTTTTAAGAGGAACCTTTGCCTGTATCACACAGCGAGTCCCTGGCATTCAACCCCAACTGAAGCACAGATGCAAGATAAACTGAATTGTGCTTCTCCACTAAACCCATTCAGGGGCTTTACCCCAAATACACGGTCAAATCCAGTATCAATGTTTTGAAGCAAAAGAGGGTTCTGAATAAATATACTAAAGATGGCTGGTAATTCAGGGGTAAGAACTGGAGTGACTAACGGCAATTGCTCCTCTGCTCTCAGATACCGGCAAGCAGTCAGACCTTGTAATTGCAGTTTTAACCTGGGATACATAACCTCACTGTACCAACAGGTCCAATAGCAAGCTCAGAATCACATGCTAAAAATAAGGTCTAAACCCCCCAAAACTGAAAGCCCCACACATATATTTACAGTTTCCAGTTACAGAAATCTGAGCAAAAAAATTTCAAGCATTTGTGACAATAATCTTTCCTGTTTTATGGACAGTATGACTAGCAACAGAACTACTTCCAGTTAGAGATGACCAGCTCTTCCTTACTGTAGTAACTCTAGGTTGCAGCTTGCCTCCACCAGTCCCTGACACAGCTGCTTTACAGCTGTATCTCCCAGCGTGTTGTTACTCAGACTCAGCTCCTTCATGGTGGGCTTGCTTTGCAGGGCAGCATTGAGAGCTTCCACAACATCAGCTGTGAGTTCACAATACTCCAGCCTACGAGAAAGAAGTAGTCCAGGGGAAAAACAACTGTCTTCACCATGTCCTGCTACCTGCAAGACATCAGCTAGGCAAAATGTGTTAGGCAGGGCAAAAAACAAACCAACATGAGTTGAGACCAGGTAACACATGAAAAGAGACATAATGGTAAGAGCTATTAACAGCATCTCCTGCCTATTTCAGGAAGCAATAATTCTTAAACTAGATCCCAGGGGACCCTAACAAGACTAATTCCCACCCCATTTTTACACTAGCCCTCAATTAAACCAATGCACAGGCTACCTTGGAATATATGACTGAGTTTTGCATTGCAGCACACCACGCAGCCTCATCACCAAGCCTTCCCAGGAGAAGCTCAGGGCTGTGAATAGACCTGGGTTCCACTCAATTGTATAACAAGGACCAAGTGCAGCAGAATCAGGCCTCCTCTGGCCATCTGAGAGGTCCTGCATTAGCAGTCGCCACTGCCAGAAGGGCTAAACAAAGCCTATGGGAACAGACGCCCAGCTCTTACAAACCCATGAGACCTACCAGCATGAATAAGCATGACACAATTTCAGATAAAACAGAAAGAAATCCACATCTGGCAACAAACTCCCGCTTAGCTCATGGGAAAAACAAGCATGACCTGTCTGATGACAAAAAAACCCAGTGACTACTTACTGCAGCTTCTGCAGCTTACAGTTGGGGTTCATCATCCCTTGACAAAGCATCTTCACTCCAGCAGTTCCAAGTTTGTTATCACCTACATGCAGCTCTGTCAAGGATGGCTGTACACTGAGGACAGAGCGGAGAATCTCACAGCTGGCACTTGTTAGGTTGCAGTTTTGCAGCCTAAAGGAGAGAGACAACTGGGGTGAGGACATGCACCCCCAGAATTACAGAGACTCTTCTCAGAGAAGTGCACCTGCTGATATTTGAGCTTGGAAAGGATACTGACATGATATCATGATAGTGACAGTGCAGAACCCTCTAGAAAGCAGTATGTCCAGGTTAGAACTACTATTTTACAGATGTGTAAAAATATTTTATCAGCTAGTATTACACCTGTAGCACAGACAGTAGCTCACATACTTCCTTCAGTGCAATGACTCATATAGGATCACTAGCAGAAGAAGGATTCACCCTACATTAAGTATCACTGCGACTGCTTTATAGAAGTGTTCTAATCATATGAGTTTTATCCCAGAGATAAAGCAATCATTTCTTGCCCCCTTTAGGAATGTGATCCAGAGTAGCTAAAAGTAAAAATTGTCATTCAACTTGTCTTAAATCCCTGGATATTACTTAGAAGTTTAATGGTATACTATAAGAAAGATCTATGAAGATGATCCTTCAGCACTCAGGTTAGGAGAAGCAGCACAGTAACTGCACCGTTATTGCTATGGGGTGTTGGGAGTTATCAGACAAGACTTTCTGGCAACAGAGAGGCGTTGTGCATGGTGGTACAAAGTTTGACTAGGTTTCATTGCTCTTTTATTCTCTAAGGCACCTTACCAAAGTCCCAAAAATGGACAATTATGCTTCTGCAGTACTGAAACAGCCTAATCCAGGCTGTTATTTGAGCATATGGAACACTCTGAAGCTTAGAAAAAACTCTCTGAAAAATTACTTGTGGTAGTTTCCCAGTACAGCACCACAGTGAATTTCTTAAGACCCATCAGAGAGCTGCAGCTTGAGTAGCTTCACAGTCAACTTTCCCTCTATTTGTCAGTGAGTCCTCATGGCAGGGGGCACAGGGACTTTGAAGCAGGCATATCTGATATAAAAGGCAAATTATTTTTACAAGGTAGAGGCCAGGATCTTCATGACACACCTCTGGAGCTGGAAGACTCCAGTACCCTGCAGAAGAGATGCTGGACAGAAGAGGTAGCATCTCTTTTAGGGTCACTGGTAGGAGCAGGAGCAGCAGCCACTGGCTTTGACTAAAGCTTCTGTGCCATGGTTGCTGAGGGAAACCCAGTAATGCTATAATGTGGTGCTGATGCCCCTGCAAAACATGCTGTCTTGAACTGAGCTGGCCCTGTCCAACTGAGAAGACAACGCTTGAGGCAGAGCCAGTCTGGTAGAGTGCAGAAAGACTAACAGCTCTTGCAACATCAGAGCTCACAAGAACTCTTTCGCTTGGCTTCTAGAGAAAGGAGTGAGCAAACTGGACCAGACACTAAATGCTGTACTTGTAACTGTCAGAAGAGCTCTCTGAAGAATGCATTTGTGAAAATGTCAGGTATGTGCTAATGACAGATTAGGGCCTTCCATGGTCATCCTTTTGTTTAAACTGGCCTAAACAGATAATCCAACTGCCTAGGCCAGGGGAAGATGTGCTACCTCTTCTAAAGAAAGTCTCCAGAAAGCCTTTGCTTGGCTGGAAAAACTCTACCTGTCCTTCCCTAAGTGCTGGAACACAGACTGCTGATCTGGAATCTTCCAATAAGTATAATACTTTGATAAAAACCCTTGGAGTTTTCCAGCCATCTGACCTAGGTAATTGCTGAGATGAACTGTCATGGCTCTTTACTGCTATCACATACTGATTTGCCTCTCGACTTCACCTGCAGCAGACTGCAAGCAACATGATCAACAGGGCTTTACCATAACTTCTGTAGGTTACAGGTTGGCATCAGCAATCCTTTACACAGGTATTCAATGCCTGCATCTCCCAGCTCGTTGTTGTTCAGCTTCAGGTCTGTGAGAAATGGGTTTGTATTGATGATAGAGGAGAGATCCTTGCAGTTACTGCTGGAGAGATTGCAGTCATCTAGCCTGAAAGAGGGAGAAGGAGCACTTTAGTCAGGATTATACTGTTCTCCCTGGCTGGAGCACTTCCTGTGAAAGCAAAGTGGATGATTTAGTCCTCTGCAGCCCTGGTACACCTCCATAAGTACATGTGTGACCTGTTGGGTAATGCACAAACCAAGAAATGCTCTCTCTCTAGGGCTGCAGTACAAGAAGGGCTGGATGGCAGATCCTTAAGCCACAGACCTCCTCCGTGATGTGTGGAAGAGGGCACGAGTCAAGCCATGCCCCCAGCAGGCCTTCAGCTGGAGGATTCATCTTCATTTAAACATTGATAGCAACAAACTGCCTGGTGTCTGAAGCCACATCTAACCAGAGGCAAGCTCATAGGCTTTCAATCTCATTCTACACTAAGACAAGCCAGGCTGGGTCTTCAGCCAGCCCCAGAGACACTCATGAGCAGTTTGGTCTCATGTAGGTGAGTCACGCCAGTCTGCACCATCTGTCTCCAGCATGACTCCCAGTATTGTGAGTTTGCAGTGTGGCAGTGACTTCTCCCACTGGACATTAGAATTTTTCTACTTGTTGCTAAATTGATGGGAGAAGCTAAATTGGAAGGAGAGATAAGGAAAGGATTGGGAGCTCAGGACGGGTAGGGAGGTATACAGAAAGGCAGAAAAGACATGGGGCAAAAAGAAAATGCCATGAAGAACCCCTACAGCCCCAGGCACTGCCACACTAGGACTGCCAAAACTTGCCTGGTTATTCCTCCTTAGACAATACTATGAAAACGTGAGGCTCTAGTAGGCTTCTCCTTTCCTGTGTCTGGCAAGGACAGCTGGCTCCCAACGAGATCATCTTCAATACTGATCACCAATCCCTGCCACAGCCATTCTCATTCACTATGTTTTGAGCAGCACAGCCTCTGCCCAGGAGCCAGCCACCCCACTGCCTTCAGACATCCAAGGCAGATTGATGGATGTCTTCTATCTGGACTGCTGCAAGGCCTTTGACATAGTCCCCCACAACATCCTCTTCTCTAAGTTGGAGAGATATAGGTTCGATGGATGGACTGTTCAGTGGATAAGGAATTGACTGGATGGTCACATCCAGAGAGTAGTGGTCAATGGCTCAATGCCCACGTGGAAAATGGTGACAAGTGGTATCCCTCAGGGATCTCTAATGGGACCAGTGCTGCTTAATACCTTCAATAATGATATTGACAGTAGCACTGAGAGCACCCTCAATGAATTTGCCAATGACACCAAGCTGGGTGGTGAGTTCGATACCCCAAAGGGACAGGATGCCATCCAGAGGGAGCTGGACAAGCTGGAGAAGTGGGCCCAGGTGAGCCTCATGAGGTTCAAAAAGGCCAAGTGCAGGGTCCTGCACCTGTGCCAGGGCAACCAGAGATATTAATACAGACTGGAGGAAGACATGCTAGAGAGCAGGCCTGTGGAAAAAAAACCTGAGGGTACTAGTGTTTGAAAAGCTAGACACGAGCCACCAATGTGCAACTGCAGCCCAGAAGGCCAACCACATCCTGGGCTGCATCAAAAGAAGTGTGGTCAGCAGATTGAAGAGAGGTGATGTCCCCTCTGTGGAGGTGTTCAAGGCCAGGTTGGACAGGCCTTTCTGCAACTTGGTCTAGTGGAAAGTGTCCCTGCCCTTGCAGGGAGGTTGGAACTGGATGATCTTCTAGATCCCTTCCAAACAAAACCATTCTATGATTCTGCCTCTCTCTTCACTCCTGGTGAGACCTCACCTTGAGTGCTGCATCCAGCTCTGGAGCCCCCAACACAACAAGGATGTGGACCTGTTGGAGCATGTCCAAAGGAAGGCAACAAAAATGATCTGAGGGCTGGAGCACCTCTCTTATGAAGACAGGCTGAGAATGTTAGAGTTGTTCAGCCCAAAGAAAAGTCTCCAGGGGTGACTTTCCAATACCTGAAAGGGCCCATAAGAAGGCTGGGGAAGACTAGGGCGTGTCATGACAGGACAAGTGATCATGGTTTTAAGGTAGAAAAGGGTAGATTTAGGCTGGACATTAGGAAAAAGTTATTTGAGGGTGGTTGAATCACTGGAAAAGGTTGCCTAGAGAGGTGGAGGCCCCAATCCTGGAGACATTCAAGGTCAGGCTTGATGGGGCTCTGAGCAATCTGTTCTAGTTGGAGATGTCCCTGCTTATTGTAAGGAGGTTGGACTGGATGACTTTTAGACGTCCCTTCCAACCCAATACATTTTAAGATTCTATGACTTTGAAAAGCCAAGGTCAGGCCCATGAAGCTTGCCTGCAAAAAGCTCCTTTGCAAAACAAAAGCAAGTCATCTTCAACCTGTCTGACTTCTTTCAAGTCATTGCTGGCTTGATGCAGCCTGTCTTCTACAGCCCATGAAAGATGATGCCTGTCTGTCTGAACTGCTAACCAGAAGAGAGGGAAGAGTTCAGAAGCAAGTATTCTGAACTTAATCCTACAGCTTACACTCCAGGAGAAGGTTCCCTCACACTGGTTTGCCCAACACACAAGGCATGTACTTTTGAAGGCCAAGTGAAGATAACAAGTTAATGGCATGTGGCTTGTGCATGAGTATTTAGGCTACTCGACATCTGACCTGGAGCCTGGAGAGTGTGCAACCTAATAAGCTGAAAGCTTTCTTACCTTGAGGGAGAAAGACAGAACTACCAAAACAGAGGTGAAATGTTTAGATAACCACATTACCATACATGCCAAGGCAGCATTACTTCTTACCGATGGATGCTTATCTAAGCTACAGGTTAACAGTTCTGAAGCTGAAAAACAACAAAGAGAAATGCAACAGTTCTCAGAAGAGATGATCTGCAACTACCAGTTACTACCTGATGGTTTTGCACGATTTCATTGTGGACACCAGTTCAGCCCATCTAGATGGGCTCATCTCCTCGCACTGGATGTCAAGCTCCATTTTGACAGCCTGGATAAGATCTGGAAAAAAAAAAAAAAAAAAAAAAGTTTTATTTTAAACTCAGCCACAAACTATGGCATGCAAAGAGGACAGGCTGTGTTTTTACAACACCAGTCTGCTGCAAGCACCAGTACAGGCCAGCAGCATCACAGTGGGTTTGCCTGGGACCTGGCCTCCTCCTCCAAAAAAACCCCACTGACGTTTCACCTCTCTCAGGACAAAAAAGCTAAGCCCTGCACCTTCCTGCAAGCTAAGAGGGAATCCTGCTTCGGGTTCCGTATCTCCGAGCACC
>NW_009952982.1:1531827-1533545 GCF_000747805.2 Chaetura pelagica | reverse complement strand
GAGTTCGTCGTCTTCTTCCGCGTTCTCCCCGCTTTTCCCCTTTCCTTTCTCTCCCTTTTTCTTCCTTTCTTCCCCTCCCTCTTCCCCTTCCCTACATTTTCCCTGCCCTCTCTGTTACTTCTCCCTCTTTCCCCCTTTCTTCTCCCTTTCTCCCTTTTTTCCCTGACTTCTCCCTGCTTCCCTCTTCCCCCCTATTTTTTCCCTTCTTTTTCCCTTTCCCCTCTTTTCCCTCTTTCCTCATCCCTCCCCTCTTCTTCATCTCTGTCTTCCATATCCTCTTCCTTTCCACCTGTGTTCTCCTTACTTTCTATTTTCTCCTCTGTTCCGGTTCTCACCTTCCTCTTTCTTCTTCCTGTACTATTTCCTCTTTTCCCACCCTTTTCCCCATTTTCTCCCTTTTCCCCTTCCCTCTTTCTTCCCTCTTTTTTTCCCTTCCTTTTCTCTTTCTCCCTTGCTTCCCTCTTTCACTCCCAGCACTTCCCTTTTCTCTCCCTTTCCTCCTTCTCCCTTTCCCTCTTACCTATTTTGTTCCTTTTTCACTCCTCTGCCCTCCTTTTCTCCTCGTTCCCTCATCTCTCCCTATTTCTTTGCATCTCTCTTTTCCTTCTCTTTTTCCTCTCTTTCGCTTTTCCCCCCTCCCTGGTTCCCCTTTCCCCATCCATCCCTGTCTCCCCCAGAGAAGAAGCACCGGGTTATGCAGGAAACAAGACAAGAGAGGGGGAAATCCCTGTAGTAAGGGATGGAAAGATCAGACATTAAATGGAAAGCTGTCCCACCTGGGCTGAGGGAGACCCCTGCCCCACACTGGGACCCACAGCGTGATGGGGATGTGTGCAAGTCACCCAGGGGAGAGGCAACATGGTGGGAGATCTCGTTTGGGGAGACAGGACCCCCCTTATACTCCTCTGGGAAGGTCAGAACTGTTTGAACTGGGAATGACAACAAAAATACACATCCCTCGGTGGTCTCACTGACTTCCCCCTTGCCAGATGGCTGCATATGGGGCCCAGGCTGGAGAAGCTCGGATGTACACCCTCTCCAAACCTTTCACCAGTCCTATCTGTGACGCATCTTCTCTCTTGCTCCGTCTCCCTCATTAGTGCAACACGTCGACAAGCAGACAAGCTGCAGCTCCCCGGAAAAAGGTCTCTCCTCTAAGCTGTTTGAAACGAAGCTGTGAGAGCAATGGAGGGTGCGTGCATCGGAACTTCGCTGCTGTGAGGACGGTCTCCCTCCCCGGGCTTGCCCCGCACGCACCCGCTGGCGGTGCCCGCCTTGCCCGCACGCCCGTCCCGCAACGGGAGGGTGCGGGCGCCTGGCTCAGCTGGAAGGTATTAGTCATGGCTCGACTCGCTTCTTCGTCTGGCTGCCGGCTACTCCCTGCTTCCCAGTTGTTTCCCAGCACTTTTAGCCGCAGTAAAAGCTCGTTCAGACTTTCACGAAACAGAGCACAGGACGGTTTTGAAGTACAGAGAGCTCCCTGAGCAACATACTGAGTCACCTCACTCCCTTCTCCCCAAAATCTTAGCTTCTGCCTCAGTTTCTTCTTCCTACAAACACCCCATCCTTATCCCCCTGACTCACACAACAGTTCAATTAAGCACAACCAGCCGTTCTCTACAAAGCAGCCTCTGCAATGCGCGGCTTTAAAAACGCTGTGCGCTCCGCTTCGGTAAGCAGAAGGGAAAGGTGAGGGAATTGAAGCGCCCAGCTCCGGG
>NW_009952982.1:1529747-1530976 GCF_000747805.2 Chaetura pelagica | reverse complement strand
CCGCACGCCCGTCCCGCAACGGGAGGGTGCGGGCGCCTGGCTCAGCTGGAAGGTATTAGTCATGGCTCGACTCGCTTCTTCGTCTGGCTGCCGGCTACTCCCTGCTTCCCAGTTGTTTCCCAGCACTTTTAGCCGCAGTAAAAGCTCGTTCAGACTTTCACGAAACAGAGCACAGGACGGTTTTGAAGTACAGAGAGCTCCCTGAGCAACATACTGAGTCACCTCACTCCCTTCTCCCCAAAATCTTAGCTTCTGCCTCAGTTTCTTCTTCCTACAAACACCCCATCCTTATCCCCCTGACTCACACAACAGTTCAATTAAGCACAACCAGCCGTTCTCTACAAAGCAGCCTCTGCAATGCGCGGCTTTAAAAACGCTGTGCGCTCCGCTTCGGTAAGCAGAAGGGAAAGGTGAGGGAATTGAAGCGCCCAGCTCCGGGGCTGATACTTACCTCGCTCCTCGGCGCTTTGCGGAGAGCAAGGAGGGAGGAACTGACGCAACTTTTGCTGTTGTACACATGGTGCCCACTGGAGGGAGAAGCGGGTTGTGATGTTTTCACTTCGTCTCGGGACAGGTTTTCTGGACTCACAGAGCAGCACTCTGTAGGCGATCCGACCCGGCTTACGGGAGATGCAAATATCCCACATAAACCTGCTGATGCCAGAGGCAGCTTTCACTTCTTACCGTTGATCACATAACCACTCAGCAGGGTTTAGCACAGAGCGAGGAAGTGGTTGCCACTGAAAGATCCAGACAAAAATGAGGCACTACGAAAGTCTGGAGTTTGCCAATAGTTTCTCCATTCCTGAACTGGACAGGGAGTGATAGTGAGCACATTGCTGCCTCCTTGCTACCTCATCTGGGGATTAACCCCACCCCCCAGCAGGGTCTATTGATGTCGAAAAAGTCAGGTCTGACTCCGTGTGTAGATCAGCTACTCGCACACCGGGTAAAGGGCCTCACTTTTGGGACAACAATGCCAGCAGAGGCCGTGGTGGCACGGTCTAGGAAGTACAGCCTTAGTTGCATCCCAGGGGCAGCACTAGACGTTTTTGCCCTAGTTACCCTTGTAACAGATCACTAGAAGAGGTCAATGAGCTAAAGCCTACCTTCCTTAGTGCCTAGAAGGAAGCTGAATGACAGAGGGTGTACCTCTTCCCCATTCCTCCCAGGAAAGACTGGGTTGTCCACAAAAAGGGGTAGCTAGAATAGTCCTTGTGCTCCTGGGT
>NW_009952982.1:1526712-1529727 GCF_000747805.2 Chaetura pelagica | reverse complement strand
GAACCATGGTGACAACCTTGGGGATGGCATGAGCTGCTGGCTTCAGTGCTTGCCAGAGCACTCCGTGGCAGGTGAATGAGCAGCATGCTGTGGCTGGTAAAGGATGTCTCTGCTGTTCTCGCTTAGTGTGTTGCTCTGAGGAAGACCACTAGTATTAGGAAGTAAGCAAATGCTGGCAGAAGTTTGCATCATCTCCTGATCAACCAGGTAGTTTGAAATCAGATGTCTGTCATTTAGTCTGAGAGTGAAGGTGTCATTTCCTATCCAGCCACTGCTGGCATCTCCCTTCTCTTGGTTCCTGCTCTGCTGCCCATGTCAGGAGTCTTTAAAGGACAAAGTCTCTTGTTTGTTAGAGGTTTCAGAGTGGTTTATGCCACCTGGACCTTCTGTAGAACTCCTGCCCTGGACAAAGCACCCACTACACACTGGTCTGTGCTGATGAAAAACTAGACTTACAAGCCAGGTAGCCATGCCAAGATACTATCAGCTTCTATCTCCCTGTAATGCCTTTGGCTGCCCTCACTCTGAGGACAAAAAAAGGCATAGTGGGAAAAATATATTGCCCTTTCTCCATCAAGCAGGATCAGGCTTTTCCTACTCACCAAGACACACACAAATCCAGAGGAAACTATGTAACATGGGCCTGAGAAAGCCAAACACTGATGAAAAATGCATGTGCATATATTTCCATGAGAACAGTAGAAGAATCCTGACATGTACGACATGTCCCTTTGAGTATTTGAACAGACTCAGGTTTGACTCCCTGAGGAGTCTGATGGTGACGTCTGCTCTGTGTTTCCTTCTTCTCTATTACTGTTTTCCCATGTTTGTTTTGAGATCACCCAAATTTATCTCCTCCTTTTTTAGGGCCTTTGTCTTTGTACAGGATGGGGAGAGCAAAGTGGTGCCCACCTTGCCCCTGCTGTTTGTGGACACAGCTGGCATGGACCCAGCAAAGGGAGGTCTTATGTCCTGGGATCTGGGAAAGCTGAGATGTGTCTCTGCATTTAAGATTACTTCCTTTAAAAACTAAATTTACACACCCTAGAGTAAATTTACAAAAGGATACTTAAGTTGTGGTAATTAGTATAAGCTGATGCTTTACTTTTTCCCGTTCTAGCAGTTTCCAGTTCTCTGCTGTCATGATGCTTCTGTGCATATACTTAGTTGTAATTATAGGCAATAATCTTTTCAGGATAGTGGCAGATCTTTTGCTAACTTGACTATGCAATGCCTGCTAGCAAATTAATTACATTCATTCAGCAGTGGTGATCAAAACAGTGAGTTGTAAGCACATCCATTTGTTGCACTGAGAGCTTTGTTTTAACTCCTACTGGATCCACTACTGGAAGCCATTTGCTCCTTCATCTTGTGTGATACTTAAAATAAGGCTTTGTAGGAAATGAGAAATTTGGGTCCTTCCTGAAGAGCCAGTGGGCTGATAAAGCACTGGGGTGAAAAAGCATCTGCAGAGACAGACAGGAGAACCTGATAGTGGGGTTTATCTGATGCCTCAGGAGCAAAAAAAAGGAGGTCAATAGACAGATGCTGGTTCTTGTAAAAGAAAAGCTGGTCTGGTTTAATTTTTTGGGGTGTGGGAATCATTATAACAAAATAGTGCTGTGAGTATATGTGTAATATTTTGTCCCTGCATATGCAGTCTTGCACGGTGGGTCCAGTGAAAATGGGGCTTTCCAGATGTGTTCATCAACTGCAGAAAAAGTATGGCCAGGGGAATTTTTCACACAACTCTGCTTTTCCTCTACATCTTGTGGCTTAACCCGTGGCAGACGCTGCCTGCCCGTCTGCAGAGGGCGATGCAGAATCAGTTTCACCAGTCTTGTGGTCATTTGGTTTTCCGTCATCCCGAGGTTGCCTGTGGTCACCAAGATACTGTGAGGTTTGAGATGAGGCCAAACAAAGCTAGAAGGGAAAATGAGAGGACCCGACCACAGGCACAAACGTATCTCACAATACACTCTCTTCATGTTGTCTCCGTAGCAGCTGATGACATTGAAGACTGCAACATATTTCACTTTACAGTTAAATCCTGCTGCATAGGCAGATGCAAATGTTTTGTCGAAGCTTTTAAGACTATTGTAGCAACAGCTGGTTATTTCAGGAGTTTGTCTGGGACTCAGAAGCCTCAGTGTAAAACAAGCCAACCAAGCATCCATACAATCATCTATTTTTCATATTTCAGTCTGCATGTTACCATTGTTGTTTTCTGAAAAGGACTGGTAGATGTCCACTGCTGGTGGAAACATCTCTCTAGTCTCCATGAGACTAGCCAAGAGATTTCATGGGTATTTCTGCCAAATAATCACTTTGAAAAGCATCCCTTCTTCAATCCAGTTCTTTGTTTTTAAACGACATCTTGCCAGTGTCTTGACAAAAATGGCACATACATCAATGTGCCCTTGAGATATTTTTATTCCTTCTCAGTTTTACTAAAGGTAAATGAGTGTTTTGGCTCTATTGGAGGCTCCCAGGAGAGGACACCTCTAGGGTTCTCCAGGTCCTGAAAGGGATCATCAGGTGAGGTCTGGGGCTGGAATTGCCCAGAGAAATCTGTTGAGGGTCTTGTCCAGTATTAAATGAGAATGCAAAATCTGCCCTTGCAGTGCCATGCATAAAGCAGGCAGTATTCTGCTGCGACCTCCAAGAGCAGCTCGCTTACGCTGCAACGCAAGCAAATGTGTCTTTAGAAGGTCTATTAAAGAAGCAAATAACAATTTACGGATCTTTTAAGACGAAAGCAAAATGCATCAGCCGGAAGTCGAGAGAAGGAAAACTGCTGGAGAATGCGGGCATCGATCCCGCTACCTCTCGCATGCTAAGCGAGCGCTCTACCATTTGAGCTAATTCCCCTCTGCTCTTTATGTGGTCCAGCATACAGGTAGTCTCTTCTCGCGAGACGCCGCGCTGCGCCTGCCCGCACGGCGGGGTCGGGGCTCCCCCTGCGCCTGCGCGGGAGCGCGTCGGTTGGGGCTGGCGGCGCGCGGGCCGGGCTGG
>NW_009952982.1:1509686-1526521 GCF_000747805.2 Chaetura pelagica | reverse complement strand
GGGGCACGACACACCCGGGTGGGAGGCGTGAGATGCGAGGGGGTGTCCAGAGAGCCGCGCCAGCGGGGGCCTCGGGAGGCCTGCGAAGGGCTTGGTGTGCCCGGTAGCGCGTTCAGGGGGCTGAAGGAGCGCGAGGGCCGTGTGCCCGGCGGGGCCGGGGGAGGGTCCGCGCCGTGTCACGCCGAAAGGCAGATACTCTGCCGGGGAGCTGGGGGGGGATTAGTGAACCTGCTGCTTGCAGTTGGTTCCCCCACCTTGCACTGCAATACCGCCATTAAAAACACCACCCAAAACCGTGGAATATGGCACCATGGTGAATCATGAGGTCTTTTCCCTCAAGAAACAGTTCCATTGGCTCTTGCGCTCCAATTGAAGTCGAGTAAAAGGCAACATTTCCCTGTTGGACTAGAAAGGAGATGCTGGGTCTGGAGCAAGGATCCTTTTGGTGGGAAAAGGGGAAGTGCTCAGTCAGGGCATGCATAGCAGAGCAGGTGAGAGCATCAGGACCTTTCTCTGCCAGTGCTGTACTGAGAAAGAGAAGATTATTTGTGGGCTTGATGCTTTGCTTTAAAGCTGTGTTCAGCAGCGGCAATAGCCAGGGTTTGGTAAATAATCTGTCATTCCAGTAAAGGGCTTGTCTTGGACTTGGTTGCTTTTCTTTCCCTCTGGTGTTCTTGGATATTGAAAAGGCAAACCTGAACAGCGGTGAAGGCCAATGCAAAATGCTTTCTAACCCAAACTGCTTACAAAATCGCTTCTGTGGTGGCTGCTTCACACCTTGCTGTTTTGAAGAACAGCAAAGCCGTGGGCTGACCTGACATGTCTGCAGGCAGTGATGCCTGTCCCCATGTTACTGCAATTGACTGAACAGTGGGGAAGTTGAAGAGAGTGATGGGACCTGCTGCGCCTTTTGCTCTGTCGAGCTCCTGGGTGTTTTATGCTATTTTTTTTCCCTGCAGTAGTACTTCTACTTTGGCTGTGTTCAAGCTGTTGATCTGTTGGATTCAAAACCACACTCTGCTCAATTTTACACCCTTCTTAAGGGTTTTGCCTTAGTTCTTCCTCTGATGTATGACTTAATTTTTTTTCCTGCATACATTTGCTGCACTAGCCTCCTCCAGACTGTGAATTTCTGATGAAATACTCATGTATATGAATAGCTTTACAATTGATAAATTAATTTTAAAAATAGTTTCTTGTCATTAACAGATTCTGGTCTGTGAATGGGCTTTGCCTCTTGCAGAGGTTGCTTTATAGTTTATCTGTTTTTTTAATTGAAACTACTTGGAATTTTAAATGTAGTCTTCTTTTGTAATTTTTAATGTATTAATATGTTGCACCTTACTTCAAGGGACATGTGAAGCATGCTCTCAGCTCATTGGAAATTGTCCTGCCTTTCGTTTTTGTTTGTTTGTTTTGTTTTGTTTTCAACATGGGGAAGATTGGCCAACAAACATGCTCTGGAAGACATGTTTATCTTTTAAAAAATCCCTAACAGTGACCAAACAAGCAGGCAGCTGCACCCACCCAGCAGTATGATTTCTTATCTTGAAGCTTGACTCATAATTCTAACGGCTCCTTACCTTTATCATTATTTTTAAAATAAAGTAGTTTTCTTAGCTAAGCTGTTCCCCCGGGCGCCAGACTGAAGAGTATTGCACATGTATAATTTCTTTCTCTGATGTCTTTCTGTCTCTTTTACATCACCCTGAGCTGCAGTACCCTATAATCTTATCCATAGGCTTCTGTTTTTGTTTTTGGTTTGCGGGGTTTTTTTCTGATATGCAGAAAATAGGGAGATGCGTAAGAGTATCTCCTGTTGGCAAATCCAGCTTTGATGCAAGCAGTAAACCAGCAAACCAGCTTGGTTTGGAAAACATTAAGTGGACTTGTAAACTGCAAGAAAAGTTTCAGGCTGTGTTTTGCATAGATGCTCTCAGATGTGAGATTTCACTGCCTGGGTGTTACATGTGTTTTTCCTGTCACGGGGCAGTCTGCCTCCCTGAATGGTTATGTTGCTGCGAGCAACCGACAGAGAAAATGCAAGGGCAGTGGAGAAGAGAGGTCTGCCTTCAGCCTTGCTTTGTCTGCTTGGTTAGACTCAGACATCGTCTCCTTCCTTTGCTTCTCAGATCGTTTAATAACAGGGTCATGCAAGATCTTTTCTTGCAGCAACATCTCTTGCCTTTTTAAAAATTATTATTATTATTTTTTTTAATTAAAATAAAATAGGGAGATGCGTAAGAGTATCTCCTGTTGGCAAATCCAGCTTTGATGCAAGCAGTAAACCAGCAAACCAGCTTGGTTTGGAAAACATTAAGTGGACTTGTAAACTGCAAGAAAAGTTTCAGGCTGTGTTTTGCATAGATGCTCTCAGATGTGAGATTTCACTGCCTGGGTGTTAACATGTGTTTTTCCTGTCACGGGGCAGTCTGCCTCCCTGAATGGTTATGTTGCTGCGAGCAACCGACAGAGAAAATGCAAGGGCAGTGGAGAAGAGAGGTCTGCCTTCAGCCTTGCTTTGTCTGCTTGGTTAGACTCAGACATCGTCTCCTTCCTTTGCTTCTCAGATCGTTTAATAACAGGGTCATGCAAGATCTTTTCTTGCAGCAACATCTCTTGCCTTTTTAAAAATTATTATTATTATTTTTTTTAATTAAAATTGCACCGAAGAGTGTGTGTTAAAATCAACTTTGAAACTCGCAGTCCTTCACAGTAATGCTGAAGTAATTCCTGTGCTTTCTTCTCCTGCATTTTAATTACAGGTGAGAGTAGTTCAGCTCCCACTGCTCAAGCTGTTGCAAGGGCACATCAATACCTTGCAAATAAGCTTTCCCCTTGCTACCCTTTACTTGTTCTGGCAGTGCTCTGCACCTGGGTCTCCAAATCTGGGGAAAATGTCATTAAAATGCTGGTGAATTTCCATTTTCTCCCTACACTCCCTCCTTGCCAAGGACACAGAAGTCCCTTTGCAGGTGACAGGACAGAAACCCCTCCCAAACTAACCTACAGCTGCATTGTGCAAAGAACAGCCCCCAGAAATGCTGGAGTCACAATGCTATCAGTGGAACTTTGTGGTGGGTTTTTTTTGCTGCATCTCCTTTAGCATTGGCAGCCTGTGGCACTCCCAGTTGTCTGTTTCATTGGTTGGTGCAGGGGTGCTGTAAGGGACTGGTTCATGCTATGCTGCAAATTGCTCAGCATGGCACTTCAATAGCTGCTGTGTAATGGCAGGCAGTTTTCTAGCATTTGTAAGATAATCTCTGCTGCTGAGGTCAGTGATCTCGGCTGGTTTGCTGTGCTGTGCCTCCCCATTTTACATAGCAGTGTGTATTTCTGGAACACCTATTCAGATTTGAGTGCTTGCTCCATGATTTTTGAGATGGATGGGTGCTATCCTTAGATGTGGGTTTGCTTTGACACCCTCAGCATAGGGTAGTTGCAGAGAGACCGATGCAGATTCACCTCTCTAAGTATCTGCTTGAGCACCAGCCATGCTTCCTGGCTCAGTTCCTCCTGCATGTGCCATCCGTTTCTGTGCTGCAGAAGAGCTAAATTGGGGTTGAAGGAGAGCTGGCAAGAAGCCTGGGTGTTCTTAGAAAGACAGTGATTGCCCTGGACAGTTGAGGGTTGTTTCTTTTGTTTCCCGGGTTCTCATCACAGGGTTGGGCTCCTTAGGGCAGCAGCTCCTTGGAGGATGGAGAAACTTTGCAGGTTGAAGCTGGAGCAGTGCCATCCCTGCCGGCCTCTCAAGTAGTAAGTCTGAAGCGCCTGCCTGGTAATGCCAGTAATTGCAGCCTAGTGCTGGAGAGAGAAATGTCATTCCAGGGTAAAGTTGGCAGTCTGGCTTAAACGGAGAGAATTTGCTGGTTCTCATGGCTGCACCACTGTGAATAAGGAACCTCTGTATTACCCACAAAGGTTGTTTGAAGTCTAGATGTGAGTGTAAAGACCTAGGCAGTCTTAAAAAAATTGCTACTAAATCTGCCGATGAAGAAACCCTTAGCCCTGGAGCCTGGCTGTCTCTTTGCAATGGGTTTTACCAGGAATAAAAATTTCCTGCTTAACTCCTGATGTGCAGGATGGCAGAGCTAAGCAGCCAGCCAGTTCAGGAGAGAGCTTGCATAGAATATAACCAGAATGGTCTTTCTGTGTATAATCAATGCAGAGCAAAGATGATACACTTCTTTTATTGCACCTGAAAGCTTGCAAGCACCTCAGAGCTAGTGACCACAACTGCAAGTAGCACAAGTTCCTCTATATTTTGGGGCATTGTGGTCCATGCTTGAATTCCGAGATTACTGATCTGGTCAGTTGTTTTCTCTGTTCAATTTCTTTTTTCATGCAGATCACATTTTTGTGTTTGCAGTTGTATAAAACCCTTGTCGCACCACAAGTGAGTCTTGTGTTCAAAAGGAATGGTTAATTAGGATATTTTCAGCTGTCCTTGTGGCTCAGACCCTAGAAATCAAACATGGGAGCCAGCATCATTCAGCTTTATGCAGAGGAGCTTCCTGTGCTGCAGGCAACTGTCGAGCAGTTGTGTCTGGCAGGGTGGAAGCACAGACCACTGATGAACCCCAGTAGAAAGTAGGAGGGGCTAGGGAAAGCAACTACTTTCTTTTAAAAATCAAGTAAGCAAGGCATTTCCTCCTACCTTTTGAAGCTCAGGTTTTTCTTGAGCTTTACGCTTTTCCTTGTGGGAAATTACTTGTTGTCAAACCAAGAAGGGGAATAAAGGTCCATGCTGGGGATTCTCCACCCCTGTGTGGCCCCATCATGCAAGCTTTGCCTGACTGTCCATTGGTACAAATCTGATCTTCCTAAGACCTGGGTCCCTGCAGGCATCCTAATAGCCAGCTTGCTCAAGCCAGCTTGCTCAGAAATTCTTGTTTGCTGGTGTATTCAGCAGCCTGCTGATGCCTCCTGTGAGAGGTGTGGAGGATCTTTTGTTGTTCAGCAAAGTGAAGTGCACATCTTGCCAGTGACCTAGCAGCAGCTGAGACAGCCATCTGAAGTTCACGACCTGCATTCCTTGCAGTAGCTGTGCAGATGTGCCTGGGTTCTTTACCTATACCCTTTGGGCCAGCTCACTTTCCATAAGTCAGTGGGGTCTCATTAAGACTTTCCACTTGGCTCAAGTTTTTAAATCTGCTTTCCCTTCAGTTCTATTCCCTAATCAGCGAGGGTCATGCTTTGCATGCCTTTCCCTGGCTGCTAAAGCTGCAGTCTGCCAGGTGCGTGGAGAGCGTGCTGTGGAAACTCATTGGCAGTTGCCTTGACCAAGCATGTGAGAGCCATGTCTGCTGATCACAACTGTGATGACAGGATGTTGGGGGGATGCAGGTATCAGTCTGAGTTAGTGCAATTGCTTTGTTTTTAAGTTTCCTCCATTTGCATTGTAGCTGACTGTTCAAGTTTTAGTTTAGTAGCGTGGTTTTCACTTCCCGAGATAATTTTTTTTAGTGTCTCCTGTCCTGCTTTCATAGGTCTGACTTTCCTGTTTGGGCTTGAGTGGATCAAAGTTGCACTGATAGTGAATTTTGTATCTTGACAAACATTTCAATATAGAGTAGATGAGGCAGGATCAGGTAGTAAAACGATCTTCACGTTTAGAAATTCAGTTTCTCAAAAAATGTTATGTCTGTCTTGTCTTGTTCTTACCATTTCTCTCTTCCCACCCCCCTCAGTTCGGTGAGTCAAAACTGGTTGTGAGAACATGATTATCTGAATGAGAGGGGACTTATTAGGGAGGATGTAATATGTTTATTTCCTCTGGATGGTAATAAAGTGGGTCAGAAGTGTTGCATGCACTATTGCTGCTGATTACAATGCTAACCAGATAAAGTTAGTGAAATTGTTTCAAAGCACCACTGTTTTCTTTGCTCCCTAACTTGCTGCATGAGTTTCACAGGGAAATCTATATCTGATCTGCAAAGCGTGGATTTTCTTGATGGCTCTTCTGGCTGAGGTGCATGGTTAGAGCCACCTTCTTGCCACCTTGGTACAATAGTTTGAGTGGCCTGGCACTGAATTTGTTCTTTACCAATGTATTTCTGAGCCACATCTGCATCCCCATCTGGTTGGCTGCATAGCTGACCAAGCAGCTGTACCTGAGGTTTTGTGGCCCATCACACTGCTTCTTAGAAGAAGGGGCTGGTAGGACCATCGCTTGGCCTCCTGGAAATGCCAAGCCTATTTGCTCTAGATGTCTAGAATCTGAGCAAATAGAGCCAGTTAACATTGTCCTTTTGACTCTCTTGAGCTTATGGTGTAAATCCCATGGCAGGCTCTGCAGGTCTGAGGACTTGGCAGCTGAGAATGGAGAGCAGTGCTAGAGATAACCTTGAGCAGCACATTTGGTGAGCAATGTTGCATCCGTGCTGGGCTCTTAACTAGTTGCCTGTTGAAAAGCCATGAATAACTGAACTTGGCATGAATTCATGTTGTGGAATCAGGGAGTCATCTCCTCTGGGTCCTCTCTTGAGTTTTTGAGGCTGGAGACCTTCAGACATCTGCTCAAGTTTGGGGTGTTTGGCTATGCTTTGGCAGCTCTGTGTGATGAAGAGTTTGGGCTGGTGGCTGCTCAGGTTCTCCCATACTGTGAGAGAAAGATGCCATGAGATACAGCAGGTGGAGTGTGAAGTTGAATTGGGAGTGGGAAGGGGCTGGGGGAGATGTATAACATGTAGCAGAGAGAACCAATACACTTCTGAACACCTTTACCATTGAATGGGTTGAACTTGTTTCTTGAGCTGCCATATTTAAAAAGTGATTAGCTACTTCTTAAAGTGGAGTATTGTGGTTTCTGTGGAAAAAAATGGCACAGTACTTGTGTCAAGACAAGGGGGTGGACTCTTGGCTTGGCAAGTGTGTGTGTTGGTTTTGGTCTTGGTCTTTAAGTCATCTTCTTTATTCTGACCCTTTGCAGACCAGTGAGAGTGCAGGAAGCTTTCTTTCCTGCATCGTTGCCCTCATCATGTTTCATCATCATTTGAGGGTCCAGATGAAAACCATCATTGTCCTGCCCTCTCGTATACCAGTGATAGGTCTGGTGATGGGCATATGCAGCCAGAACTTTTACCTCCAGCACTGACTGGGGGAGCAGAAGGTAGACAGGGGTATCTGCCTCTCTTTGGTAGTGGTGGACTGTTATCTGCCCCTGTGTGTGTAAGGAAATGGTTTTCAAGTAATCTGCTGGGATTTTACAGGAATCTCTTCCTTTATTGCTTTCTTGCATTGGACATGGATGCTGGCTGGATCTCCAGTGACCTGTGGCATGTCAAAGCAGTACAGTCCTTGGGAGATTAAACAGTTTTCTCCTGCAGGGTGATGGATCCAGCACAGGGACAGCTGATGGACAGAGAGATCCTCTGCAGAGAGACTGGGCAGGAGGGATGATTATACTCTTAGCCTTTAGCTGGGAAACACACATCCCTGGTCTTTAGTTTGTGGCTCAAACACTGCTGCTTGTCTGTATTCTATGACTGCTGGAAGTGACAGGCTTTTAAATTAAAAGATTGGGATAGCCAGTATTCTGCTTGAGCAGGATACTGAGCTGATACAGCATGAATTTAGCTCTTCTTCATTTATTTGAAGAAATTACATGAAGAAATAAGCAAAAGAAGCTGTGCACCAGGGGCTGCTCCCGCTACAGACATCTACTTGCAAAGCTGTGTTGCAGGGTGATTCCTTCTTGTGCTGCGAAGCCAATGAGGAAAGCAGAGTGCCAGCATGGGCCAGGAAACCTCTGGGGAGGTTCAGCCAAAGGGCTGGCTTGATTGTTCTTGTGGCTCATCTGTTGAGCAAGCCAGGGGCATTGCTTCCGTCAGTTATCAATGGTCACTTGCGACTCATTGAGTTAAATTAGCTGCTTTTTCCTGCAAGCTGAAATGCTGTGCTCTACCCAAAGTCCCTACTGCTGGGAGGTGACATGCAGGTAACTGAAAGGATTCCAGCATTAATGTTGCACAGAAGACTCTTGTGTGCTGCCTAGCATCAGCTCTGCGATTACAGCTAGTTGCAACTGACTTTGAAAACTCGGTTTTGTAAAAATTGGCCTGAATTCATCTGTTGTGGTTTGTTTAGGTTCTTTTATTTAAAACTAAGATAATTTCTGCAGAGGTGAGATCTTGAACTTTGTAATAAAGTCCATTGTATTCTTAAGGATGCTTCAGCATATTTCTGAGGTGTGCATGTCTCTGCATGGTAACAGTTACCAGAAAAACTGAGTGGGGCAGTTGGAGATGTGGAGCTATTTAATTGATTTTAATACCATGGAAACTCAATTGGAGGAGCTTTGTACTTTTTCTAGTGGAGTCAAAAACAGCTGCGTTAAGTGGAGGAGCAACTCTGTATCTGTGGAGGGTGTTAAAGCAGGCTTGAATGTGAGGGTTTTAACCATTCACATCTGTTTGTGTTGAGAGCTGACAGAGTTGGGAGTTTCAGTGCAAGTGTGGCAGGGATCAGCAGTCAAGGCTTGCCAGGGTGCCCTGAGTTAGCTTCATCAGGTGCCCGTTATTATTATTAACTTATTAAAACAAGAGAGGATTAGCTCTGCCCTCTTTGCCTTTCTAAGGCAAAGGGGAGGAGAAGCTCTGTTGGACTGCTGCTGGGATGTTTGAACGGTACCTCATGAATGCCAGTGCATGAGCTCTCTCTACGCAGTGCTTACTGGTTTTGGAGATGACGTGGCTGGCCGGACTGTGAAGGCTTGTGCTGGCAGCCCCTCCAGTACACTAAGCTGCACCTGGTTCCACTGGGATATCACCATTTACCCCGGAGAAGCAGGATGGAGATGCTGGAGACAAGCCAGCCTATGGGGACGACACAGGGCTGTCCTGCACTGTCCCTCCTCACTTCTGGTGGTGTGGAAGGATGTCACAGCTCAGGATGAAGGGCTGGCTTAGAGTTTGAGCCTGTGCTTCCATTTTTCCGTCCTTATTTTCCAGGGTTTCTGTGTAAGGAATTGGAAAATCCCTTCTATAGGCTGCCATGACAGCCTAAGAAATGTCCAGGTGGATTTGAATTTTGGTGCTCTGTGTGTTTATTTTCAGCCTCTTGCTGTCTGCATTGCTTATGGGCTTTTGCTAGGTCTTTCACATATGCTTGTCTTTGCTCCTCTTCTCCTGAAAACCATTTGAGAAGACTCTTCAGCTATGACAAAACAATTAAAAAAAAATAATCCCCAAGCCTCCTGGAGAAATTTTGTTTTACCATGATTCCCTGGTAAGCTGTGAGGCTTGCATAGCTTTGGTGCATGGCTGTTTTGTGCATCAACCTAGTTTGGAAACCTCTTAACACTTCATGAGGCGGTCTTGGATAAGTCTTTAAAAAAGTGAGTGGCTGGACACATTCAGCAGTGAATGGAGCTGTTTTACTGGTTTTTAAGTGACTGATTCCTCTGCAAAGACAGGTTGAAGCATTCATTGTAGCTTGAAAGCCTCATCTAGGTTTCCAGATATACATACCACTGTGCCATCTTTCTGAGGTTGTGCTTCCCATCACTTCAGTTGATCTTACACTGTTGTCCCACCAGAAATCCTTACCCTTTATTTTCTTCTGTCTGGTATGGCTTCCTGTTGGGCCAAGCAAAGGATAACTCCTACCACAGATGTGGTAGAGAAGGAGGGAAAAGGCAGGACTGTCTGGTCTGGCAGCAAAGGATAGTTTTGGGTCAGTTAAAATGAGATGATAAGCATGTGAGACTGGGCAAAGCATTCTGAAGGACTGCTGTATAGCCCCTGGTAGAGTATGTCCTGCTTCTACCCCAGTTTCCTTCCCTGTAAAGGAGGGGTAAGGATCGCAAAATGTGTAAATATTTCTGGGAGGCTACATGTTGGTAGAGTCCTTTGAGGTGCACTGCTGACTGATGGCTTCATTTACATGCTGAAAGTGTTCAGCTTCACAATTAACCCAGGGAGGTATCCTTTCAGGAGGATTTTGATTGCAGCTTTTAAATAAAATCTAATGCTGAACACATCAAGGAGAATTTTAGATTGAATATAAGTGAGAAATTTTCTACAATGAGGGTGGTGATGCACTGGAACAGAGAGAAGTTGTGCATGCCCTATCACTGGAAGTGTTCAAGGTCTGGTTTGCACTATGGGGCTTTGAGTCATCTAATGTAGTCAATATGTCACTGACTGCAGTAAGCAGTTGGACTGGATGAACTTTGAAAGGTCCCTTCCAACCCAAACCCTCTCTGGAGCGAGAAGGACAGACCCTGCTGTCCTGTGCTCCTCTAGCCCTAGGGCTAGGGATAGGTTTATTTTCTGGCCTGACCTGTTAAAATATTTAATCTGACCAATCTCAGGCTGAAAGGCTGTTGTGTTAGGTGCTGGCTGCAAGTACATTATTGTCTCGATGATGGCTTCTCAAGGTCTGTTGGCAGGAGAACCAGGATGTTTTTGGTAACTCAATGTGCTGCCTGTATCTGAAGAGTTCATCATACAGGCTTGTGTTGAAGGGGGGTGGTGCTTCCTGTTAAAAGCAGTGCAGACACTTAGCCTTGCTGTTGGTTATGGGTGGTCAGAGCAGTTTGCTTGAGCTTGAAATTGCTGGTGTTGCAAGATCATCACAGTAGGTGGAGAGAAAATTAGCATAAGCCTCTTAAAAAAAATGTTATTTGTGAAAGCTGGCAGGAGACACCCTTATCCCCCTATTTGAGTTTGAAAGTAGAGTTTCTTTTATGGTGTCTGCTTGTGACAGGGACATTAGCAAAGCTGCATGGTCAGGCTTGGAGTCTGGCAAGTCCCTCAAGGCCAAGTGTCTACTCTCTTGACCAGTACCACCCTTCTCTTTTTCTGCTTATGGTGTGGGGGATTTCTCTAGTCATTCCTGCAGTGCAGAGCCCTCCTGTTTCTCTGCCCCATCATTCTGCTTGCACCCTTCACTCCTGATCTGATGATGCTTCCTTCTCCATAGGTCAGCCAGCATCACACAGTCCTCTGCCCCTGTGCTTCATAACATTTTTTAAAAACTGATTAATCTTTATTTGACACTTTAGATGAAATAAAATGTTGTGATGTCTCTGCAGCACTAGTTCAGTGTGCCAACAAGCAACATGTTGCAAGGTCAAGGACAGAAAGCAGTCACTGGGGTGGTGACACCAGGAAGTGCATATTTTGGTGGACACATTTGAGCAGCAGAGGAGCTTTGCTGGCATGTGTGTGTCATCCACGCTCTGCATTGCCCAAGGCAATGTCATGTCTCCAGGGAAGAGGAGCCCTGAGGAAAGTGATCCCACTGGGCACTGCAAGAAGGGAGTATGGAGACAAGGGTCTGATTCCCTGGCACTTAGCTGTTTCCAGAATATCTGGCTGCTGCAGGACAAAATGCTCTCTGAGAGCTGTCGTTGCCTTGGGAAGGCATGCCAGGCCATCCTCATACGGATTTGATTAAATCCAGCAGCACTTAGAGAAGCTCCAAGCATCTTTGCCTTTCTCAGCAGTAGAAGGTGATGAGGACTTTGAACTTTTCCAGTGGTGTTTCTGCAGCGTCATCCAATAGTAGCAATCACATTGAGAAAGTTGTTAGAGGAAAAAAGAGCCAGAGAAGGAGGGGAAAAAAGGTCTGCACAGCAGCTGTACTGCTTTCCCTGATTTGCTGAGCCCTGCTGCAGGGGTGGGTAGATGTCAATGCAGATAAGTCCTACAAAGCAGCCCCTTTAGTTGTAAGCAATGTGAAGCAAAAGGTATGAATTTCCTTCCTGGGGGAGGAAGGTTGTCTTCTTGTGCTTTTATAAGCTGCCAGTGAAGATTACTGGCCAGGTTGGACTTGTGACATTATTTCTGTCCTTGTAGACCCTTTGTGTTCCACTGTAGAATAGCGTTCAGTTACTGACTTCAAAAGAAAAACAGAAGACCCTCTTGGAGATACATGAGTGAATAACTCTTGTGTTTTAGCTAGAGTGGTAATGTAAAACAACAGGGAGAGCAATTATAAATGGTGATGGAAAAATTGTGCTTGAGGCTGGAGTCCAAGGTCTACACTCTGGTCTTCAGCATTGTTTTCATCCTTATAAATGCCTTCAGCCCTTCCATAATAGGAAAGGAGAAAGGGGAAATGGGGGTTACAGGTTTTCTCAGTTATTTGGATACTGTCTGGCAATGGCTGATATCTGTGAGTCACTGACAGACACTAGAGAAAACAAGCAAGTATCTTTTTCTCAGTCCAAGGTAAACCAGTCTGCTGCATGAGTATGTTTTCTCACAGTTTATAATGAGGTCTAGTTGGCAGGAAATATGTGAGATGCTGTCGGGCTGATTCTGTACTTTTCCCCTTGCCAGTTTGGAGAAGTTGTCCTGCCCTGTTTTCTTACCTTCTCTCTCTTCTAAGTCCTCTTTCTGTTACAACGTGCTTGAAGATGGTTGTTCATGCACTGTGTTTGTTGCTGTCCCCAAACTGTTAAATTAACAGAATGGGAAAAGTACAACCATATTAGATGTGGTGACTGTTGCTTCAGTTGTATAATCAGAAAAACATTTTCTTACACCTGCTTAGAATTGTTTCCAGTAAAACATCCTTTTTTTCTGGTACCTCCTCTTCAGCTTGCAGTGAGCACTCTGCATGCCTGCAACAAGGTGTTTCTGCACTCCATAAGGGTGACTTCCGTCACGTCTTTTGCTCAGTGCAAATATCTTTTGTGTGACTAATGTGCAAAAGATTTATAAAGCAATCAGTAAGAAAAATAAAACTATTTATATTATGGAATTGTAATGATGAATCAATAATAATAATAATAATAATGAAAAAATGGAAGCAGCCTGGCTTTCACATCAGATGGGATTTGTCTGCTTTGCTAACTAGAAGAAATTGCCCAAGTGCTGTTGAGCAGGAGATCTTCAGCAGCATCTCAAGGAGAGGAGTAGGGGAGTTGCATAGGTGACCATTTCCATCCCATTTATCAGCTTCCCTTCTGCCACTCTACTTACACATTAACTTAAGTGCATTGACTGTTAAGGAGCCTTTACTTGAACAGCCTTGCTTTGGGACTCAACATCTTGCTTTTTACCTTGGCTTCATTCTTTAATTTTGGAGAAGTCCCCTGAAAATCTTGTGCCAGGTACCTCTGCTGTGTTGCCAGGGCTAGGCAGAAGTGTGTTTAGGGCAGGGATCTAACACTATCCCATCTCTTGTGAGGTTGCCTTGGCATCCTTCCCTTTCACCAGCCAGTTCTTACTTATGTCACTAATTACTATTCTAACTCTTACAGGATTTGGCAGTTCACTTTTGCCAATGAGGATCGTATCCCAGCTCAGTGTCTGTGCCTTAAGAGAAGCTGATGCTCTGAACAGGTACTTTTGCCATGTTCTTGGCTAGGGGAAGAGAGGGTATGTGTCCAAGAGTGAAATGTGTGCAAGGTTTGCCTTATGTGTATGGATTGTGCAGTACTGTGGGAGAGACTGCTCTGCAGTGAGCACATCCAGATGTGTTGTAAAAACACCCAGAAAAAAGGTAAGGTTTGCACTTAGCCTTGCTGTCAGCACACTGAGAAAAGCATCAGAAAACACAATGTTGCTGCAGAGCCACTCCTGGGAGGCCATAGTCCTTGCTAACACAGGCACAGCCTTTTCCTTCCCTGAGTACCAGCTGGGGAATCCCAGGGAAGCTCGAGGCTGCATATGCTGCTATTGTGCCCTCCTGCTTTGATGGCTTTCAGGATCTCCCCTGTTGCATGCATCTGCCCACTGCCCTGAGTGGGGGTGGAAGGAAGCTGTTTTCATGTTGGTATCCAAACATGAAAAATCTGCTGGTGTTTTCTTAATGTACATCAAGAACAGCTGTAGCAACTTATTTTGCTTCCTGGGTAATTACTGCTCTGCCACTGATTGTTATCAGAAGCAGTGAAGTGACGCCTCTGCTGTGCTGCCTGGTACATCCCTTTCCTCGAGTTATTGGATGTATTTATTGCTTTAAAGCATCACTACTCAACTGAAAAATCTCATCTGCACTCTGCAACTGTTTGGCACTGTAAGTGGATTGCTTGAGTCAGTTGTAGTCACAGAGATGCCAAACATTATTTCAGTGATGCCCCTCGCTGTACTACTAGCAGCTCCACTTGCATCTCAATTTCAATTCCTGCAGTATTTTGAGGAGAAAATAGAAGGCTGGGTTGCGAGCTGTTTTTTTATTAATTGGATTTATGTTCTCAGCTGACTAGAGGTGTGTATGCAACCTCTGGGATTGAAGTGGAATATTTTTGGCATTTGTGGTTCCACGGGGGAGGTCTGAGAAACAGGTAGATAGACAGATTCTGCTGCGGGGACATTGATGGACAAGGAGGGATTGGTCTGGCGCGCTGAGCTTGTCTTCAGCTTGCCATAAGAGCTTACAGAGCAAAAGAGGATCCCTGATAGATCTCATTCCACAATGGAAGTGCCTTGCATTTGGCCTGCCTGAACAGCCCGTTAGATTGTAGGAGGACATTGTAAATTGCAGCATTAAGCCTTATTGATCCATAAAAAAGTGAAATGGATCCTTTATGGAAAGTGATCTTTCATGAAATGTGGTTCACCCAGGACTGCCTGGACACTGCAGCAAATTTGCTGGAAGAGTAGGAGTCAGGGTAGAACTGTTTCCACCTAATTCCCCTGTATTTTCTGGGGTTTATTGCATCATGCAAACAGACATGCTTGTCACTTGGGAGCTTGAAGCAGAGCTGCTTCGTAGAGCACTGCCCATGCTTCCCATGCCAGCCTTCTCATTGTACTTTCCTTACATTAATTTTCTGGTGTAAAAGATCTCTTTTTAAAGGGAGAACTGTAATGAGAAGGGGAACAGCAAAGTAGGAGAGTCTGCATTTGCTAGCAAGCTGTCACAGGTGTGTCTGAGTCAGAGTGAGCCAGCACTGAGTCAGTGCACAAGTCCTCTAGTGACTCAGGTGGCAAAAGCCCAAGTAGTCTTGCACACCTGAATTGCAGTGAATTTCCTGTAATAGGGTTTCACCTCCTGTAGTGGTTCTGTAGGGAGCAGTGTGTCATCCTCTTCCTCTATATGGGTTCTGAGCAGCTCAATTCACAGGGCATACAGGCCAGTGGTGGTGATGGCACTTCTCATCCCGCAAAAACAGGTGGAAATTGATTTACCACAGCATCCTCAACTCTACTTCTCTCCCTTCTCTCTTGTTTTTTTTTTTTCTGTGACAGTTCTGTGTTTTGTTTAGTTTAGGTTTTTTCTGTTTGTTTAGTTCAGTTTTGTTTTGGTTTGGGCTTTTGGTGTTGTTTTTTTTTTTAATGTGAAGGGTCATAGCAGTTGCATCTGTCTATCTTTTGAGCTTGATGAGATTCTCATTCAAATCTGGAGGTTGTGTTCTCCTGGCAGGTCTGCCTGCATGCATCATCCACTACTTCATTGTAGTGGGAAGGCATTTATTTTCTGAAATGTGGTTTATTTTAGTCTAGACTTTCCCTGTTAAACTGGCAAAAATTCAGTTTTTGCAGCAGAATTTGCAGAAGATGCAATTTCATCAAATACCCAGTGTGGGGGGAGAGGAGGTGTTCCATTAGCTTGTGAAAAAGCTAAATACTCACTTGAAAAAATAGCTTGAGATACTGTTGTGAGAGCATAAGGATGGGTAATGCAAGTTGGGAACAGCTTTGTGTTTGCTGCAGTTGATAATTCAACCTGGGTTGCTCTGATTTTTCCTTGTGATGGCTGCCACAGAGGTTACCAACAGTGGATAGACAGGAATCTCTTTTCAGGGTCTGGTGGTCGATGTAGCCAACCTCTTGGTCTTACCCTGAGCAGTGAGTTAGCAAAATCACCTTTACCATGGGAACAGTACGTCCATGCGAGTGCATTGCACTGTCCTGTTGTGCCTGTGCTTGGGGCCTCTGGAGGCTTGCCAAGGGTCGAGCTTTGTGATGATAGAAGCACTGTCATCCCTATGTTTGACTACCCTCGTCAGCTACTCTGAAATGTGTAGAGTGGCCTGTAGGATATTCTGGGGCACTGCTGCAGCTATGTCCTCCCCAGCTGCTGCTCCAGGCCTCATTGTTTTCACCAGCTGCTCCTGACCGTTCTGGGTCTTGAACTGGCTTCTCACGTGAACAATGGACTGTCAGAGGTGCAGAGATTTTTTCTTGTTCTTGCATCTCCCCTGACATTTCCACAACTGTTTTTTACAGATGCACCTTTGTTATCACTAGCAGCTGATGCTGCAAATGCCAGACATCTGATGATGGCACCAGGGAGTGGATGACTGTGTTCAAAGCCTTTGATACTCAGTCCTCTGATAAATGAGGCTTAGCTCCACATGTGGGCACATAAATGATCTCTTTGCTGCTGCAAGTTCGCTCCTGAAGCTTGCTTTATCCTTCTTTTTCTTTTTCCCCCTGTAGCAGTCAATTGCACAACAGCTTTGTCATGTTTCCATTAAGAAAAAAAAGGAGAAGTTGTTGAGTTTCAAATTCCTTCTCAATGTTTGGAAACCAGAAGAAAGAGGGGAAGTGGCACTAGTATTTTAGTATATTCCAGAGACATACCTTTGTGAAAGAATTGGAGATGAAACATTTAAGTGCTGTTTCAGTCACTGGGGTAGAAGTGCCAAGAAAATCAAGATAGTGCTGATACTGTTGAATTATGCTTAAGTTATGTGGGCATACACTGAAAATAACCATCCTGGGTTGGACCAAAGGTGCATCTAAAATGGTTATGTCCAAAGCAGTACCCTGTCTTCAGTGGCGGTAAAGGAGTTGCTCTGGAAGGAGCTGGATAGAAGCTGAGCCACCTAATTCAAGACTCTCATCTGCTGTAACCTGACTTTTTGACTTGCAAATGTGCTGGGTTTGTGCAGGCTTCAAGCTTCTCTTGGCTGGCAGCCTCCAGCCCCA